>NC_053429.1:70385183-70711009 GCF_007990345.1 Gossypium hirsutum | reverse complement strand
CCTAAACTCTCTACCATTTTTCAAAATAGTGCCCTTAATAGAAAGCTTATGCTTCAAGGGGTCCAAAATGTAAAATTCATCAACAAAAAGTATGTAAATCACTTACTTGTAAGAGGAACAAGTTGCTAAAATTTTTGAAGCTCAAAACCCTTAAAAATGGTTGAAAAATCGGTGGTAGTGAAGAAGATGATAATATGATATCATCTTTTTCTTATTTTACTTCTATTTTAGTCAATTTAGCTACCAAACCCACCAAACTTGGACTTTTTGACCAAATTGCTTCCTATGGCCGACCATGCACTATCTTAGGGTATAATTGTCTTTTAAAGACCTCCAATTTAGGTTCTCTAGCTATTTGGCACCTTTAGCTATTAAAATAGGACCTTTGCACTTTATGAGATTTAGTCTTTTTTTCTAAATTAAGCCCTCAAACGCTAAAATTACTATACCAAAATTTTCATACACCCTCGTAATCATGCTATAATCCCAAAAAAATTAATAAAATAATTTTCCTAACTTCAGATTTGTGGTCCTGAAACCACTATTCTGACTAGGCCAAAATCGAGTTGTTACAGTCGTGACATACCCCTAAAGATGTATTAAGGAGGAATATACTGCTACCTCTGTCGTGACACAAGTCCTAGTGTACCGTGACATCGACTCTAGGATGGGAAATAAACATGAAGTAGGGGCATTTTGGTCTGCACAATCAAACTTAAAGCTCGAGAACATTAAGTGACCTAGGGTTAAGGACAACGACCACCTGAAGGCTATAAATAGGATCCCTTGGGACATGTTATGGACATCATTCCATTAGCTTAGATTCTTTCTTTAGATTTAGTTTTGTTTTCTTACTTTCTTAGGTTTTCTAGAATTTAGTTTATTTGTTTTTGTTTTAGTTCAATAGATTTGAATTTTGAAGGAGATCAACTCCTGTGGATTCACATTTATTATCAATATCAATCAGGCTTTTCTTAAACTCTTTACTTCAAATCATTTATTATGATTAATTCTTCCATAGATTCCATGTTGTTTATGAAAGTCATGAAAAACTAATCCCTCTATGAGGGATTAGCTATGATCTGTTAAATATTTTGTAGGGTCACTCAATGGATCAATTGTTTAGGAAAGGAAGAACGTGAAACAAACCTTGGGCCTAACACCCCTGTGAACTCATCAATGAGGGAATTAACCCAAATTTGGTATTTTCCATTCGTGAAAACCTTCACTCCAAGCCATTCTAGACTGTGAGGTCTGAAGATAAGTAGTTCTTGCTGACTCATTATCTTAGTGGAATATCGAAAGATCCTGCTAGGGTAGCGACTAGTTCATTAACGAGGAACCCGAAGCAACAGTCGATGGGGATTACTGATACAAGCTAATCACCCATAATCAATATTTGATTTACTCTACTCTTAGACAAATTGGGTTTTATTTATTTTATAATATCTTAGTTTATTACTATAAAAACCATAAAAATCCTTTTTATGCTCTCGTACTATAATTTATTTCAAAGTACTAATTAGATATTTTGTTGTTTAGGTTAGAATTGATCTAGCACTCGCCTCTGTTGGGTACAATCCTCGAAGTACTCACCTACTTCGTTGTAACACTATATTACAACTCGACCCGCACACTTACGGATACCACCTTGTCATTTTATATTTTATTACAATATTCACACTCCGAACGTTAGTACATCCGGTTAGGTACTATCAAGTCAAAATAGCCGAAAGGGAAAAGCCAAAGCTCATGTGTGCATTACCGCTTATATGAGTCCCATATGATGCCTTTTTAGACAGAAAAATGCTCCAGTGACAATTTACACCCTAATGAATAAGGTACTTCAGCCTTTTTTGGATCATTTTGGTGGTTGTTTACCTTAACGACATTGTAGTGTACAATAAGTCCCTTGAAGACCATGTAGATCATTTGAGAGAAGTGTTCCAGACCTTTTGGGAGATTTAGCTTTATATTAAGGAAGAGAAATGCTCATTTTCTCAATGTGATGTTGCCTTCTTAGGCCACATTTTTAAAGGTGGAAAATTTTGGATGGATAGGGGAAAATTCGGGCAATTGCTAATTAGGAGCCAACGACCAGGGTAACAAAGTTGTGGTCTTTCCTTGGGTTGGCAAACTATTATCGACAGTTCATTGAAGGCTACTCCAAAATCACTACACTCTTGATAGATTTATTGAAGAATGATAAGGTGTGAGATTGGAACAAGTAGTGTCAGAAAGTCTTTGATCAGGTGAAACATGTAATGAAAAAAAGAGCTAGTACTTGCCTTGTTGGATTATACTAAACCGTATAAGGTATATATAGACGCATCATACTATGCAATTAGAGGAGTACTGATGCAGGATGAGCATCTGATAGCTTTCGAGATTCAAAACCTTAATGATACAAAGCGATGGTATACAGTTCAAGAGAAAGAGATGACAGCAATGGTGCATTGTTTGCCCACATGGAGACACTATTTTTTGGGTTCCAATTCCGTGCTATTCACATATAATGTTGCAAATAGTTATTTCCTAACTTAGAAAAAAATGTCTCCTAAGCAAGCTTGTTGGCAGGTTTTCTTGGTAGAGTTTGATTTTAGCATGGAGTATAAGTCGGGGAAAGTCAATGTAGTGACTTTTGCACTGAGCTGAAAGTTAGAATTTGCAGCAATCTGTCAGCTTGATAGTTCCCTATTGGAGCACATTAGAGTGTGATTGTCCCATGATCCCATAGCTAAAACCTTGATCGAACTAGCCAGTTAAGGGAAAACAAGGCGATTTTGGCTCAAGGGACATTTGTTGTAAACTCAAGGGCATCATCTTTGTGTGCCCCAATATAGATGATTGTGCAAAGAGATCATGAAAGTGTGTCATGATTCGAGATGGGCTAGCCATTCAGGTATGCACCGTACATTGGCTCTTTTGGAGAACCATTATTATTGCTCAAACATGGATAATGATGTTGAGACCTATGTGAAAACTTGTCTAGTGTGCCAACAAGACAATGTGGAGTTAAAAGCGTCAGCTAGTTTATTGTAGCCTTTTCTCATTTTGGAACGTCCATGAGAAAGGGTATCAATGGATTTATTATTGGTTTGCCTCAATATGATGGGTTTGCAAGTATCATTCTTATGGTTGATAGATTTTCCAAGTATGGAACCTTCATTCCAGCAACTAAAAAGTGCCATAGTGAGGAGGCAGCTCCTTTGTTCCTTAGACATATGGTAAAATGTTATGGGAGTCCCACAGCCTATTATTACTGATTGAGATGGGTGATTTTCGAGCCCGTTTTGGACAAAGTTGTTCAAGTTGATGGGATTAAACTTGAACTTTTCCAATAGCATTCATCCATAGATTGATAGGCACACCGAGAGAGTAAATACTTTATTGGAGACTTATCTTAGACACTATATGAGTGCCACATAGACGGACTTGCCAAAGTTGTTGGATGTGGCCAAATTTTCTTATAACTTGCAACAGAGTAAGGCTATGAATTAGAGTCTGTTCAAGATAGTGACGGGGAAATAGTCACTCACAGCAAACTTTGTTGTGACTCGCTATGAAGGACCAAATCCAACAACTTATCGATTTGTTAAAGATTGATAAGAGCAAAATGACTTAGCTAGATCTTGTCTACATAAGTCAATTAAGCACAACAAGAAGTGAACTGATCATAATCTTAGATATGCGCAATATTAGGTTGGTAACTCAGTCCTTGCTAAATTGCCCTTGATTTTGCACCATACTGGCTTGCACAAAGGGTTTGTGCGACGGTATGAGGGACGTTTCTGAGTTCTAAAGTGGGTAGTCAATGTGGCCTACAAGCTTGAGTTGCCAGCAAAACTCAAGGTCCATCCGATGTTCCATGTCAGTATACGTAAGCCTTTCCATGAATATAAGAAGGATCAAAATTGAGCCAAGTCTAAACAAGCGTCAATAGGGGTAAAAGTCTCCTATGACTGTTATGTTGAGTGCATCATGGTAGACCGAGTAATCCGACAAAAGTACTACAAGTCGAGTTATGAGTACCTTGTTCAATAGAAGAGATTTCCCCACAATGAGGCTAGTTGGGAACCTACGGATGCTTTATTATAATTCCAAGAGAAGATAGACCAATTTTATTCCAAGCATGCGGCAAGGATGTCGCAAGATCAGGTGGGGGAAATTTGTTACAGGTTGCACAAAGAAACTCCCGACCAAGGCACACTCTGATATTCCTTCTTTTTCATTGAGGGCCATTCGGCCCTACAAGACTAGCTCATTGCATGGAAGAGACTCAATTTTCATCTACTTGAATCTTGTTTAAATTGTAAACATTGTATTTTATCAGAAGGTAATTATTATAAATTTTAAAGAATAAACATGTATAGAATTTAAATCCTTTAGAATTATTTTACCACAATTATAATTTGATATGTACCATTGGATCTGGAGAAACTCAACTATAAATAGAGCCCCTTTCATTTGTAATCATTTCATTCTTGATTTAAAGAATATATTGAAAGCATTTAGTCAAACACTTGGTTTGCAATATTTCTCTTTGGCTTTTCTATTTGTTCTTTGCTCTTTCGTTTCGAGTTTACTTCCACTTTTTTTCGATTTCTTAAAGAATTTCTACAAGAATTCTCATTTCTCAAGAGTAAACTTACTTAGGCAATATTTAAACTCAAAAAATCGCCTAAATCCACGTGATTTGTCGGGCTAAAATTCTAACCCAATGACATTTATAAAGAGATAGATAGATAGATAGATAGATAATATGACATTCACACAAAAATAAACTTAAAATCATGAACCGAGTCCCATTATCTTATGCTTAAAGAATGTTTACAAGGTAGGAAACCACAGCTTTGTAAAGCACAAGCCCAACCAAATATATGCTTTTGTTGTTACAGCAAAGACTTAGATAATGATAGTATAATTCAGTTATCGACTATGCTTTTAAATTTGACTAAGCAAGCCAATGCTTGCTCAAATTCACTCTCTTCCAAGGCAATGGTGAAGCGACAATAGCCTGGAATTCCAGTCCATGATCCACTGTTGATGCACAAGCCAGTTGTCTTGGCAACGGCTTCCCTCAAGGATGCATCAGTTAGCTTAATTTCATAGGTGGCATCTTTTTCACCACTGCCTGTATGTTTAAGTGAATGGTTGACCTTTACAGCCTTTCCGAGGAAAGAGGGCTTTGCCACCATGGAAACACCAGCACAGGGTCTAAGCACATCCCAGCCACAGTTTTCAAGGACCTATTACAAGAATAGTAGCAAAGAGAAGTTAAGTGCTAAGGTTGAGAAGAAAATACAACCTACAAAACTAGCATTCAAAACAATCGACTCAAGGAGAGTAAATAAGACATTCCAAAGGGTAGGATAAACTTGATTAGGACTTGCTGTTAGAAAAAGCAGTTTAGTTATTGCTCTAGCTCAATCCTTGTTTATTGCAGTGGTAAGATAAGATTTAAATCCACACCTGCTTTAAGTATGTAACTATATATTTCACACCATGTTGAGATACAAAAGTGTTAGAAATGCATATTCTATCCAAAAAAAAAATGTTAGAAAAGTATAAGAACAAGAGAGAAGGCATGATCACAAAAATGCAAAGGAATGTTCGACTCTGATGGCCTATATGCACAGGGAAATACACAGGCTATATTGTCTAAATTCTGAATTCCTGTTTTTGTTCATAAAAGAATGCACTATTTATTTAAGATTCTTATTAATTTAGAAAAGAATCAAGTATATCATATCGCAATCCCTTATATATTCAAATATTTAGTACTATATCACATAGACAACGAGAGCAACAGGATGTAATGGGGAGAAAAGTTACCTCTTTTAAACACTTCGCTCTGTTTTCCAAAATTCTTATTTGTTCCATAGCAACATCCAACAAACCTCCTTTCTGCTCTCTCAGAGACAACAACTTCTTGATTGTATATTTATCTGTACAATGAGGTTTGCTTAAGCCAGGAAAGCTATGAAATGCTTCAATTAGAATTGGTTCATTTAGAGCCAGAAAGGCAAATTTGAGTGCTCCACTAAGCAGTTTCAGAGACAGCCCTCCAAGCAGAGAAACACAAAAAGAGGGGTTGCCAGAGGAAGATATTTTTGACAAACAGCTCCCCAGATTCCAGCCACCCCTACCTTCATATTCGAATTCCAGTCCTGAGAATGAAGTATCAATCACCACTCTTGCCCCAAATCTTGCGCATGCACTTAAAATGTTTTCCATCTCTTGGTTGCTGTAAAGCAAGCCAGTTGGGTTGATTGTTGGACCAGAAATATATACCCATGGCTTTTTCATAGTCTCAAGCGCTTTAATGAGTATCTCCTCTGTCAGCTTAAAGCCTCGCTCAGGGTTTGTGGGGATATGTACAGTGTTCGCTTTCAAAAATTTGGCAACAGAAACATAATTTCCATTTGAGCCATCAGGAAAGCACATAGTTCCCCCTTCTTGGATGCAGCAAAGGACCAGCTTACTGAAAAGAGCTTGTGAGCAGTCTGAAAATATAAATTCTGTGCCGCTATCAGTTGGGAACCCATATTCGGTCTGAACAAACTGCTTTATACAAGGAGTAACATCAATTTCAGACTCAGTCATATTTTGCCGGGCAAAACTTTCAAAGATAGCAGCCTTAACCAGAGAAGGAACCGGAAGGAACCACTGATCCACATCCATACGTACAAGTGGGTACCCTTCATCAGAAATGGATAATTCAGCATTACTAAGGACCGAGATTGCAGAAGTAGTAAACCTGATCACCTCAACTGATTTGGACTTTTCAGATCTCCTCTATAAGAAGGTAGAAAAAGCTTCAACAATGAGAAATATTAGATTCAGAAATAACAAGGCACAGTATAAATTTATGTAATAATGCTGGTTTGGTTTCAGGCAGGATGATAAACAATAAAACCATTGATGAATGTTCAATAAAAGAACCGTTTAGAAATCACAAATCAAAACTTTTCCCTGGCTCCTCATCCAGGGCTATTATGAGCAAGCCAGGCTGAGTTCTTCCTTCGTCAGGCTCAGCTCTGCTAACCTAAAAGATCTTGAACAATTCAAGCTCAAGTTAAGCTTAATAAACATTTTTCAAGCACAACACAGCAGAGTTAACCAGAATCTAATCAAAATAAAAGCTCTAGGTGAAACACAACACCCGTCAAGTTCTCAGTCTAAGCTAAACAGCACATAATTAGCTATTCTGAAATAATAGTTTTTTTATAAATACAGACGGTTTTAATCTACCATATATCTCCTTTTGATTGGTATAAATAATGGATTGAATTGTGCTAATTGTAAAAGACATCAGACAAAACAAACTATCAAGCTTGTCATGAATGGCTTATACAGTTTGTTTTGAACTTGAGCTTATCAATTTTTTAACTCAGTTTTTTTACCGAGCCTGGAATAGTATTCAAACTCATTTGTTAAGCTTCATAGATGACTATAAAGAACTCTAACCGAGCTAGCTCTCAAGTTTGTCAATTAACAAACTAACACTTTCAGATCAAGGAGATGTTTTAGTGCTTGCCTTTTCCTGCTGCTAAGAGATAAGAGTCCCAGTAACTTTTGTTGTCAATCTGAAATCTATCTACAATTTTGCTAGTATAGCATGCATTCTCAATGGAATCATGGTGTATCTATTCTATATGCTCAAGAATTAATTCACAAACCTCTAGATTTGGATGTCTGTCTGTAAGTTGAAAAGATAGAAGCTCATGAAAAATACAACCATAATAGTACTGGCTAATCAATGAGGTATTCCCTTCAAGTATTTCAACAGTTTTTGACAAGGCTTTCAAGATGGCCTCTTCTTCTGAAATTACG
Source organism: Gossypium hirsutum (assembly GCF_007990345.1). Lineage (NCBI taxonomy): Eukaryota > Viridiplantae > Streptophyta > Magnoliopsida > Malvales > Malvaceae > Gossypium > Gossypium hirsutum. The sequence continues at coordinate 70,703,173 of NC_053429.1, read as the reverse complement.
AAGGCAACTTCTAAATCTGAATAAACCTGTCAAGAGGTTTTTGTCAGAAAAAAAAAATGAATTTTTCAGTAATAACACACTGAAAAGAAATGGAAGAGATTGGAACTGATAGTCAAGTCAATGGCTACTGAATTTAACCACATAAATAGAAATCCCCATTGTGATTGACCTAGTTTCCTTAAAAGATACCTGATTCTTTACCAGGCCACAAACGATTGCTGCATGTGATGGCAAAGGAGTTCCTGACAGATATTTTAGTACCCCAATGGTACCTGGAAGGCTGGATAATTCGAAGTGATCAGATATGTCTAAGAAAAGGCGAGACCCAATTTCTCCAGTGGCATCTAATAGTTGCACAAAGGCTGAACTAGTAACAGCCTCAAAATGAGCTATCCCAGTGACCACAACCTGTGGCTTCAGCCTTTTTATAAGCTCTATCATTAAATCTGACTGGCGTGGTGCTTCAATGACAGTAACTACATCATCTGACAGTCCATTTTCTGCAGTCTGCAACATAAATATATAAACTCGGCAACCATATTGATGAAGAATCAGTTACTATACAATGGGGATTTGACTTGCATTGTTATACCATTTGGTACGTTTATTACTTTTTACAGATGTTATAATATATGAGTTAGCAATAAATTAATTCATTTATGTTATTACACTAGTGACCAAACAAGGCATTAGGATTTAGTTGTTTAACATTAAATGCTTCAGTTTTAAGAAGATTTTGGATACTGAATATTTGAGACTAAATATTGATGTTTTATCTCTATCTGTTCTTTCTAGTGTTCTCCCTTAAATCTTCCATTTCTCTCCCTATTTCCTATGTTTCTCCCTAATCGATTCTGGTTACCTCTGGTTTCCCCTCTAATTTGTACTCACTCTATTTCAAAGTGAATTTCCACTTTTCAGATTTCGTTGCTTACATTAAAAATTTTATCTTACCTAAAGTTAGTATTTCAAGGAAGAGAATTTCATTGTGGTAGTGAACATTGTTTGGAAACATACTAGTAAAACATTAACAGCACGTTTGGTTCGCTGTATTGGAATAGAGGTGTAATGGAATAGATGCTTAGGAGGCGTTTGGTTCAGTGTATTACCTAATACAATACAGGCCGAATACGCGCGTATTACATGACGCCTCTAATCCGGCGTTTGGTTCGCTGTAATAGGCATTACGGGCGTAAACCAATCCCGACCTAATCCCCTTTTTCGCTGCTTTTGTAATCCCTTCCCAAATCCCTGTAATACCTATTACGTCCGCTTCCGTCCCCTGCTCTCTGTTTTACCCTCCCTCCCTACCCGACCCTCTCCTATTCTGTCCTCAAAATTTCTCCTTCCATCTCCCACCGTTTTTGTTTATTATTCTGTCCTCATCGTTTCTTCAGTCTCTGTCTCCTCCCATTTCCTCCCAACCCTATTTGCAACTCTCTACTGCTCTTCAATATTTTCACAAAATTGGAAATACCTGATAGCTGAATCCATTGAAAAAAGAGTGAAGCGTTTTTCGAGTCATCACCTCTAATCCAAGATTGGGTGAGTTTTATTTCGAACCCAAATTAATCTGCCAATTCTTTGTTCGACAATCTTTTATAAAATTGTATTGCATTAGTATGAATCTTTACTCTTCAGTAGTTTCTGTTGAAATTGCTATTGGATTTTATTCATTGTTGCTTATTCACCTCTAATCCAAGATCGGGTGATTTTTATTTCGGACCCAAATAAATCTGGCAATTCTTTGTTCGACACTCTTTTATCAAATTGTTAAGATTTGTGCATTATTATAAATATTTTTTACTCTTCAGTAGTTTCTGTTGAAATTGTAAGATTATTGTGTATATGGATGCACTGGTGTTAAAGCTGATTTCATTGGGGTATTTGATGGTGATTTCATATAAATTTGGTGCGGTGTAATTTATAAATCCTGATTTTTTTGCTGACCAATATCAAAACGTTTAAAGCATATACTTCTAAAAATCATATTTCCATTTTCGCATGACAAATTTTGCATTCATGAAGCTTCTTTCTCTTTTCTTTTGCAGCCAAAGATCGCACATTACTTCAATTTTTTTTTGTTTTGTTAAAGTAACCAGTAATTCAGTAATTTCAGAGAGAGTAGATATCTTGTTCATAATTTGTCAAATTCACAAACACTCTGCAAGCAGATATGTGAAAACTGGTGAAGTCCATGAAAATCAAAGAGAAGCTTTTGTTGTATTTGTGAAAATTCTGTAGGAGTATTGCTTTGTTGTTTATTTGTTTATGATGCGTTGTTTTTTTTTTTTTAATTTCTTGTATATCAGTAGCCTCTTGCATGCTAACCTTGTAGTTAGATTGTTCATTTGGTTTAAAAAGAAACTACGATCTTGCTAGAGTGACCCTGAAAAGAAAGAGATTTTCACTTTCAAGTATGCATTCTAATTGCAGTTTCCGTCCTTCATGTTTTACGAAGCTTTCTTTTACTTTTGCAATAATATGTTATTGTATTTATTCCATTGGTTGAACATATACTGCTTTTATAAATGAATAACTTTCATTCAAGATATCTTAACCAAAAAAATTGCCTAGATTGTATCTGATATTTTCTGTGATCTGTTTGCGTTGTCTTTGTCTGTATGTCGGAGGGGTTAGGCAGGTTTGGTTGGAAGAAGAGGAAAAGAATACATCTGTTTTTAACAAATGAGTGCTTGTTTAATATTACTACTCTCTTTCCCCACACTTACGTACGGGTTACTCATATTTTATATTGTGAGGGGTTACATTTCTAAAATTATGGTATCTACTCTGATTTCATTAGTTAAGGTCGGAATGGATAGAATAAGTTACCTTGTTTTAATTCACTGATTTAGTATATGTTTTTTTTTTTGTCAAATATGATATATGTATGTGTCTATATGCCTGCCTGCCTTTTTTGGTCATGTTATTGCTGATGCTATGAACTAGAACTAGAAATTTTTGGTCATGTTTGATGATTGCATATCTAAAGCAAATTCAGTTTCTCCTACATTCTTTAGCCAAATCATTGGCTGAATTAGCTTATCAATTGTTGTTGTTTCTTTTTATTTTAGGTTTGATTGAGAAATTATGAGCATCAAATCACTTTTGAAGTATATTAGAATCTTTTTGCTCGGTTGATGATACATATGCCTGCATTGTGTTGTTTGGTAATGGGGATGAATGTGGGGGAATTAGAGGCCAGTGGTTTGTTATGTATTAACTGAGTGCAACTTAGTACATGTAGGATGTTAGGTACTGAATTTAGATAATATGGTTGGTTTTATGGTTGTGCCATGACTGCTTCCAGCGTTCTTGTAATTCATATAAGAAAAAGGGTTTAAGCTTCTCATACTGTAATGAAAAGAGGACACTGCTTCCAAAAGCTTGGCAATTGGGAACTATTTGTTGTTAATATTTTTAGTATATTTGATATACTATATTTAGCTATAGCATAATTATTTTTTTTAAAAAAAAAGGTTGATCCGAGCACTTTTTGCATTACAGGTTCTTTGTTCCAACACTTCCACATCGCATTCGTCCCCCATTTGCTCATTACAGGTTAGTTTTCTTTGTATGTTTTCCCTGATTCCATGGCTGTATTGCTGTAGCAGCTTCTGGTGTTTCCCAAATGAATATGGTTATGGTTAATTTCTTTAGCAGCTTCTGTAGCAGCTTCTGTTGTTTGTATTTTTGTAATGCTCATTAAAGCTTGTTGAATTATGGTTATGGTTATTGCTGCATAATTATTGTTCTTTTTTGAATTTAAAATAGGTTATATGTTTTTACTAATAGGTAACATTTTTTTTAAAGAGCATTATGAAGCAAATCAGTAGGAGTATTGCCTCCGAGGTGGTAGTTCAGCAGCGGTCAGAAGAACATCAAAATATGGAAGAGAGAGCTTCAAACTTATATTCAGCCTTATGGTCAATTGAAGGTTTAACCGACGATCAGCGGTATGATGCATTGAGTAAAATTCCCGACCATCCAACTCAAATGATCGTTTTCTTTAGTTTACCTTCAGTTGCCCGATTGGAATGGGTTAGAAGATTTCTTTCTTACCATTAAATATCAATGTTCAAACTTTTTGATGTTGTAAAACTATATAACATATGGATTATAATGTACAATTTCATTTTCATCTAACCTTTTCTTAATATAAGTTAATTATGTTCAAGTTATATATTGATTTTAGTAAATTCATATAAGAACATTTTATTATTAACAATTTCATGAAATTATATATTACTATTAAATTATATTTAATATTAATTATTTTAAATTGTATAAATTCATATAAGAAAATTTATTATCAAGAATTTTATGAAATTTTATATTATTATTAAATTATATGTAATAATTATTATTTTAAATTATACAAATTCATAAAATATAATTTATTAGTTATAATTATTTTAAATTTTATTAAATCATATATTTAAATTAAAATATATTTAATATTAATTATTTAAAATTTTATTTTATAGTATCATATATTATGATTTGAGTAAATTCATATAAGAATATTAATTATTAAGAATTTATTAAATTATATATTTTAATTATATTAATTTAATAATAATTATGTTATTTTATATTTTACAGTATCATATATTATGGTTTGAGTAAATTCATATAAGAATATTAATTATTAAGAATTTTATTAAATTATATATTTTAATTAAAATATATTTAATAATAATTATGTTTAAATATGATTAAATTATTTATTATTGATATTAATAATCTTATTAAAATTTAAATAAAATAATTTACCAAAACAAATTTCTGCTAATTATTAAGAATTTTATTAAATTATATATTTTAATTAAAATATATTAAATAATAATTATGTTTAAATATGATTAAATTATTTATTTTTGATAATAAATAATCTTATTAAAATTTAAATAACAATAACAATAATCATTTACCAAAACAAATTTATGCTAAGGGTATTCTGGTCATTTTAGTTTTCTCCATTATGCTATTACACCTCTATTACATTCAACCAAACACAGTTTTACTATTACGCCTCTATTCCATTACATTCAACCAAACAGTTGATTTGCTATTACACCTCTATTCCATTACACCTCTAATCCAATACACCTCTAATCCAATACAGCGAACCAAACGTGCTCTAAGGTGTACAACTTTGAAGTGAGGGAGCCACATATTTGTTCTACTTCTACATGCATTCTCGAGAATTATAATTAATTCTAAAGAAGCAAAAAAAACCAAAGCGATATAAGATTCTTTCCAGTACCACCAGTCTGTTGCCAATCAGATCAAATTGATTTGATTTGATTCAATTCAGTCAAAATAAATCAGTTTGGAGGATTTTAATTAATTTGAAATATTCAAACATTCCTTCTCAGGTTGTTTCTATTGTTTAGGATTCCATTTATTGTTCTTTTTCTAATAAAAGGCATATTTGGTTGTAGTCACAAATCTGTTATAACAATAGGGAGAATTCGACCAATGAGCCAACCTTGGAGGTTGGGCCTACTTAAATGTAATTCTGCCACAATGAATAGCATTTCAGATTATTTCTTTCAAATCCATTTTCATGCTACGAAAGCTTCTCTCTGAACCTTGATCTTTCCTGAGCAAACTGTAATGCCAAAATTCGGAATGGCCTGCAAAAAGAAACCTCAGTTTCTGAGATTACCTCTGCTTCATCACGAACTATTAATCCAAGTCCAAGCAATTGGTTTGAAGCACCATTTCAGCAGATGACATGTCACAAGTTTAATGGACAGAATTTTGTCCAATGGTCATATTCCATGATGATGTTCATAGAAGGAAAAGAAGACTATCTCACTGGTAACGCAACACCAGCCAAATGAGAAAGATCCAGAGTTCAAAAAATGGAAAACAGAAAACAATAAGTTCAGGTCTTGGTTAATCAATTCCGTGAATAATGAAATGGGGTAAACATCATGTATTACAAAATGACAAAGGAAATGTGGGATGTCATGAACCAAAGCTATTCCATCAAGGAGAACACCTCAGAAATTTTCAGACTCTAACCATATGTTTGGATTAGATTAAGAGAGAAAAAAAAAGGAAAGTAAGAGAGTTTGGATAGACCTTTCTATTAAGAAAAGAAAATAAAGGGAAATTGAGAATCCCTTCCTTCCCCTTAAAAAAGCTTAATTTTTATTTACTCTATTTTTTTTGGTTCAATTGTGTTTTGAATCTAGGCTATTCGTGGGGAAGGTGTACGTCCTGCTAATAGGCCACAACTTGAGGTTCTATTTACTCTAATTTGATGTGTTGACTAATTTGACAGCAGATAATTACTGTATATAGCTAATTACAAGCGAGTCAATTTATTCAATTAGCTTATGTTTAAGGATTTAATTTTCTTTTTTCCTCCTATTTTGATTATATAAATACCTATATATTTTTCTCATTGAACAAATCAACAATATATAGAAATTCTTCTCCCACTCTTCTCTTCGATACTATTCTCTGATTTTAACATGGCATCAAAGCAAAATTTCCAGATTTGGGAAGGATTTCTCTCAAAATTTTCGAAATCCCAAAACCCCGGATTAAAAATTTTAGTACTTAACCCCTTAGGCTCACCGTTTTTTATCACTACCCCTACCAAAGGAATCGGAACCCCATCGCCAGCAAAACCCCAGATTTCATGACCAACAAATCTCCACGTGAGCCCTTATGCACCTCTGTTAGCTTCTAGATTCTACCTAACGTGCTGGCGTGTAACATCCACTCTGTTGGAGTTCCTTCTTTCAATTGCCACTGTCAAGCTCGGTGCATATTTACAGTCCACCTCTTATGATCTTGATGTCATCTGGAGCAGCTTAGACATCTACGTATTAAGCTACTGTTGGGTAATTTAAGCTACTGCTTTGGGATTCTTTCTGGCCATTACCACCAGCCTATCTTTTCCTTCAGGAATTTCCATTTTTTCCTGCTTGTGTTTCTCTTCTTTTTTCTCTAGCATTCATAAAATGACAAGAGGATACTTATTGCTACCAGCTCTAACAATCCTTCATTTCAAATTAGTGCCATAAAACTTGATGGGAACAACTATCTTGCACAGTATTGATCATCAATTCCATGCAACCCTAGATTTCTAGAACATACTTGTTGCTCAACACTGCATCAAAAATATGAAAAGCAGCTGCTCTCACCTGCTCACATATTGGGAATAATGCTCAAATTTTTGAAATCTGAAATAAGGTTCACAGTACTAAGCATGGTGAGATGACAATTTTTTAATATTTTTCTGAACTAAGAAACTTATGGTAGGAGCTAAATTATTATCAAGACTTTCAAGCAAATTGTATTGGAGATGCAGTAATGTTTCATAAGTGAGTGTATGGTTTTCTGGCCAAGTTAAACAATGAGTATAATCAGATCAGGGTTCAAGTCTTTAGAAAATCCCTGTTTCCTTCTCTTGAGCAAGCATACTCTTATCTTGAACAAGAAGAAAGTAAGAGTTATGCTCTATACAACACCTCCTTGATTTGTTCACAAAAGCACTGAATGGAAATTGAGTTCATAATTTATGTAACAAGCTGAGCCTGATCAATTTATGCTCCAGCTTGATGGGAGTGCTACAGATAGAATCAATTAGTTAGCTGATTATTAGGGATTAATTAGAACATTTACATTGATTTATTTCCTTTTATAAATCCTATAACTTGTGTATATATACCTCACAAAATCAATAGAAATTGACTCATCATTTCCTCTCAACATTCTTAGACAATTGTGAAAGTTTACCAACGCCACTTGCTTCAAAAATTTGCTTTAACTTCTTCAACAACCTTTTAGCTAGCTGTGAACCAACTACCAATCCACTATTGACACAATACCACTTTGTTGTTGGGTTTTTCTTAACTTTAAGTTTTTTTAAATTACTTTTTTCTTTTTGAGTTTATAAATTTAGGATTTATTTTTTTTAATATTTTTTTAAATTATTTAAAAAATATATTTGTCCAAGGGATTTGGAATTTTGCTTCACAAAAAAGTTTTACCTGAATATTCTTTTATATGTTTTTTTATTTTTGATTGGTTTTTGTATGCGGTTTGTGCAAACCAATGAGTCTGGGTGGTAGCTCCTAGAAGACTTGGCTGGCGGTTTATTTATTCATGTGGATATTATTTAATTTATATATATATAGGGTTCAATTGTAGTTTCTTTTTTGCCTGAACTTCTAAAATTTATAAAATATAGTTTAACATAAAAAATATTAAAATTTTGTAGCAAATGGTAAGGATATATATGCAATGGACAAGCCATATTGACTGAAATGGCCTGAAGCGTACCAAAATTTTGACTGAAACAAAATGCCTAAACTATGTGATATAGGAACGGTACAAACTACTATGCTTCCTTGCACCCCCCCCCCCGGGTGGCTCTGATATTTTACCCCAGTTCAGTGCAAATTAAGTTTGAATACCTGTCTAACAACTAGCTTGCGTCATTTACACACCTAATTCAAGATATGCCATACCTCAATTGCCAAAGATGTTAACCATTTCCTCGGTAAGTTCCGAGTCAAATGCTCATCAACAATTGCAAGATTGGGGGAAAACAGCCGCAGGGCATTCTCAATTGCCACGGTCCTTGAAGGAAAGACAACAACATTCTTGCATATTAAAGAAAATGATGTCAGAAGAACAGATGATAAGGTTCCAAGAGATGCTAAATCAGCATTTGTTCATGCACTACAGACTCCTTTTAAATTAAGAAAAGAAAACAAGGATTGCAGCTGTATGAAGTATCTTACAATGTTCAAAGATTTTAAATTTTTGCATCAAAATCATAAATTGTACTATAAAAAACTCTTACATCAAGGATTACAAAAGAACTTTCAATCCACTTCAACTGTTGACATTCAAATTCTGACAGTTTTTGGAGTTCAATGTAAAAATGCAGGAAACCACAAAGATACTAACCACAATTGGTAGCAGGAAGAAAGGGAAAGCCATAAGATCATCTTCAATGCCATTTTATTGATCAAGCATCACAAAGCTAAGACCAGAAATAATCATAGGATAGCCTTAAATGGTTTTTCCCAATCATTCATTGTAAGAATAGTCTTAAAAGGTTTTGCTTATATCAGACAGCAGAATATGACTAAGGATACTGAATAAACCATTGAATAAACTCAAGTGGATGACCCTAAGTTAATTGTTGTTATATAATGCAAAAGTATACCATGAAAGGAAAAAAAAAAAAAAACATGATAACCTATAGTTGTATATAGATCAATAAAATTTATCCATGACAAAAGGTATGTTTTTTAGTAATGAACCTATTTAACTTCCCTGGGAATAATTAATTACATACTGCCTTATTAAAGCCTTTTAGTCTTGTACCACTTGAAAATATAAAGGTATCAATCAAGTTCCTAAAGAGACAGTTGTACTAGTAACAAAAGTATGTCATCACCAATTATTTTCTCCTTTTAAAGGACATAGAAAATAACTAGAAAAGTGTAAAATAATGTATTAAACAGATAGAATTTATATAGAATTTCCTTTTAATAGACAGTTACATGACTGACTACCATCCTAATATGATATCTAAAAGGATTTAAACATTGGACAGGGTTTTCAACATTTTTCTATAATAATACCACAGCCTTTTCTCCTTTAATTAATTTGCCTTAACACATAATAATATTAAAAAGGAAATGACAAAAATTTTTGATTTGCAAAAGAGAAAACAAAACTTGAGCAAATAACTAATATATAGGCACAGGAAAAATCACTGATAAGGTCAATCAGAAAAAAGAAAAGAAGGGGAAAGAATTAAAGAGTCAAGTACTTATTCTTACATCAGCTGTAAGTGGAATATGGTGGTAAGTTTTCATAAAGCCAGCAATTAGATTACGAAATCTTTTGCATCCAGCTGGTGGCTCATATGGGAAGCAGGAATTCTCTTTCAAAACACTGGAAAGATAGGCCAGGAATGGAATCTTCTCATCCGCAACTAAATCATCTTCAAAAGATAAATCTAAAGAGCTACTGATCTCTTGGAAGCCACTTCTAAGAAATTCAAATATTACCTTGACCTATCAGTTTAAAAGAACAATCAGCCATTTTATTTTTCTCCGATCAGAGAAAAGAAACATCCACTTTCTAAAAGCCAAAATCTTGATAGACTGCCACCTGGTTTGGTTGATGAAGTTGACAACTGTAAACTGATAATCCATGAGAGATACGGCCACCAGCCTTTCCATAGGCCCATGCTGTGCGAGCACAAATAGGTTGATCTCCAGAAAGCCCCATAAAGAACTCAAAACGGTGTGGACTATTCTTCTCAATTTCAACCAAGGCTGAAATATCAGTGTCCCCAGCCTGTAACAAGATCTCAGCTTACCATATTTGGATGAAAAAATAGTTACAAGTGAAAAGGGATTTACATGCCTGAAGAACTTTGGTTTGCCAAAGCCTGGTGACACGGAAACCCCGTCTTTCAAACAGGCGTCTACAAACTCCTTGTCCAGGACGGCCTCCCATATTGAAGATCATAATACCTGTAGGTTTAATGACAGCAATTCCTTCCTCAACTGCCCTGGCAATCAGACCTAAGCCAAATTGATCCTCAAGAAAACCCTAGAAAGGAAAAATGAATGAAATTATTAAGTTGATTTTTTTTCTTGTTCTTTTTGTTAGAATAACTTGGAAATATATTTACCGATGTGAGAGATATTATTGCATTAGCATAATTAATAAAGGAATGATCCAAAGATTGAAAGAAGTTAGAACATGCGTTAATGATAACATGAGTCCATGAAGTTGATACGATACAAGATAGAGTTCAAAGTCCGCAATTTTTTTCTTGACAGAAAAAGCTCTAAAATTTTGTGTCCCGATAAATTGTTATATGCCTACATTTCCAGAGTTAAGCCAAGTTGATCTTGAAAGAACTCTAGATATATAATCATAGAAGAAATAGAAACCCCCAAACCAATGAGACGATACAAGAATGAATACACTAATATCTACTCTGACTAATTACTATAGTTTATCCATTATAAGCATAATCGAGCATGTGATATCTATTCATGGATGTAAAGGTTCTTTTTCCAAAATAACGGTCTGCGAATATTACAAGAACCACTGAAATTGTGTTCATGGATACAGGGCCATACCAAAAATGAAAAAAATAATGAATCACAGAAAGTCAAAGAGCAAATAAGTTTAACAGGAAAAACCTAGAGAAAGGCCTTCAGCCTTAGACTCATGTCCCTATCATTGCTTTTACTCTTCTAAAAAACCAATAAGCTTTGGAGATCATTCTCCTGGTTATTCCACCTAAGACCTAAAACAATCCTATTAAGCGTACTAAAGTGGGGTCTACTAGAGATTTAACTAATTTAATAGATTTCCAGATGAAAGTTGATCAAACAGAAATAATTAAATGCAACGACACTACAAACATCCAGCCAAAATTCCAAGCATTTTCCAATAACATTAACTTACATCCCTACTAGATGAATTATAAGTTTAAGCTGCTAATATGAATTTCTGATGTTCAACTATCTTGATAAGCTTACAAGCTGAATTGACAGGATCCAATCACTGGAGATTTCTAAATCAAAGGTACCATACAATAAGTCAGCACATTATTCCAACTCTTTTAATCAACAAGAGCAGGGAATAACCCTAAATTTCTTTGGAAGAGCACCAGACAACATGTCTTGGTTATAAGTAAAGTTTACAGTCCAGAGGAACCTTAATCATAACCACAACTATCCATTAGCATTTAGTCAGATATCTGGGCTTGTAGCAGATTATTAAGATTCTAACCCACTAAACATTAATTAGTGTGGAACCAATAAGGTGTCATCCAACCTGAAGTGCACAATAATTACTCAAAGAGTGTAGAAATTCCTCGCTTGCATTTTCCGTGATCATTTTGGACATGGCCTCTGGATTTGGATTAAGAATCTGGAGAAAAAAATTAGAGGAAGTAATGTGGGACTGGGGTTTCTTGTAACTTCATTATTTACTATATTAAACCATATAAGTTGACAACTGTGACAATACCTGAGGTATGCATCCAACAATTCGCTCAAGTTTAATATCATGTTCCCTACAATAAGATAGCAGATCAGATTCATGAAACTCCACCCTATCCAGTAAAGTTTTCTTTTCTGCATCATATATCGGTTGGCCTTTCTCATCAAAAGCATTCATGTATAAGTTTATGCAAGAAACCTTCACAGCTCTTGGATTTATATCAAGGCCATAAACCTGCAGAGTTTAATTCAGGCACATAAAAAGATTCATAACTCGGATTGAATACCTAAATTGTCCATGCATAAGGAAAATGATAGGGTACAAAAAGAAAAAACACCTTAGCAGGCAACCATTTCTCAGCAATGGCTATAGTTATCCATCCATTTCCACAGCCAAGCTCAGCAACTGTCTTTTCCTTGAAAATGGAATCTGGGTGTCTATTGAGTCCTTCATAAAAGGTAAATGACCAGTCTTCTGGCATAAAAATGCTAGGGATCACCATCATTGTCAGTTTCTTCCTTCCCTGATAGCCTGAACATAGTGCAAAATATGTTCACTATGAAGCACGACAAGCATATCACAGGCTATTTATAAGAAAGTTAACCATAAGTAAAACAGATGGAGCAGAAACCACTGCTGAATACAATGGGATTTAGTGTCCGTACAGTGTATGTGTGGGCCTGTAGGCAACGAAAAAGAAAAATAATCCAACCAAAGGCTACAATCGCTAGATTCTGTTGCTTGAATTATATATTCTTACCTTCATACCGATCCAAGTAAATGTCCTGTATCCGGAAATAGTATTTGTGGAAGCAATCATCGGAGGAACCGACCCGGGATTGAAGATCCGAAAGGAAGACCCGGGCTTCAGTGCGGGTCTTGGGATCCTCAAGCTTCTCCAGAAGCGATTTGAAGGCAGCGTAAGCAGCATCACCTGACTGCTGGCACTGCTTCAAAAATTCCTCCAGAGTCATTTCCCCCCGCGCCCAAATTATTTTCTACTCTTTTTTTTTTTTTTGTGTGTGTGTGTGGCAGTATCAGCTGACAGATAACAAATATATAATACTGAATAGTAGCATTAATAAAACACGAAAAATAAAACGAAAGAAATGAAGAACTTTGGGATTTTTGAGTTTTATCCTATTTAATCCCATCATCCTCGTATTCGAAACTACGAAATACGATTATCAGGACGTCCAGAGTGTGAGAATTAGACTAATATCTTTTCCTGGTCATCAAATGATAAATTATATTGTACATCACCTTAGAATAGAATTGATTTCATTTTAATTTTTTTATCGAATTAATCACTCTCAATCAAAATTTCTTTAATCCACTCACAAATTACTCGGGTGATATTTTTTTACCTTTTACTAAAATTAGGGATTTTTCAATAATTATTCCAAAATACTTTTTATTTTTGTTTATTTGAAAGATAAAAATTTTAATGGCGGCATCATCAATATTTTAAACCTCTTTAAAAAGAGGGAATCCAACAACAATGACAACTCTATCACTAGATTCAAATGAGGAATGTCACATTTCATGGCCGAAGTAACTCAATCGACTTTGTTCATTTTCTTGATAATTAAATCAATAAACATGCCATGTATCTTAAATTTCAAATGATATGAATGAAATGCACATTCACAATAAGATAAAATGGGCTCACTCAAATTGACCTAAGGTTATACAAGGTCAAACACGGAGTCAAGATATGAATCCCAACTCAAATTATCAAATGGGAGGATTGTGTCTCGAGATAGGGAAGCCATGTCTCGAGACACGCATCTTTTATTTCGAACCTCTAACTTCGTAGTATGTTGTCTTGGGACAATTGGATTCATATTGGGATCTAGTATCGTTAGTGTAGTATTTTTGTTTATATGTACTTGTATTTTTTAAACAAGTTGGTTTAATAAAATATCCATTAATTTTATTAATATATTTTGTATATTGTCCTTAACATTTTTTGCACACAATGCAAAATGAAAGTAAATATTGACTCAATGATTATCTATCGTTTAACTAATACTAAGAAGTATTACGTGGTTAGATCATAATGCGGAAATACAACTTACATTAGTAGTAAACATGTAGTCAGTTTAATTAGAAATGAACAAACCGATTAAAAGACTAATATGTCGTCTATCAAGTCCAGTTGGAGAGATATATTGTCTTAGGTATCGAAAGTGGATGACTCCTAAAAGATAGAAACATAGATGTGACCAATTGGATTGATAGTACATGAAATAGGACCCAAATAGAATAGATCCTAGATTTGTTTATGGATTCATTCACTTGTGATGTTCATAGTGTGACATACCTTAATTTTAAATGGATGATAGACTATATATGCGTGACTCATACACTTTGATGTAAATAATTCTAAACCGAAAGTTAGTACATTGTGTATACGACTTTTATAGTATGTAGCATCATTCCATGACAGTGGAATTCATAGCCTAATAAACGATAAATGATAAATGATATCCTCTCATCGACATTACATGATAGATGAAAAGTAGAAATGGCCACCGGTCATTTGTCTTTGTGATAAATTATTTTATCATTATTTGATAGTAATTGACTTTTCATTAAGAAAAATGTAATGATTACCATGAGATAAAATAGGATCATATTGAGAGAACAGATTTATCTCAAAAGAGATTAAGGATATCATATGAAGGCAACACACTTATGACAAGGTTATTGGACGAGTACTTATTAAGTAGCTTTTCTAATTATAAATAATAAGGGAGAGCTTAGTCATGACATTTTAGTGGGACGACTTCGTGACTAAATAATGTTGTAAGAAATAGACATAAATGTGGAACTTAATTACAAATTATTTGAGCCCTAATTATATATTTTCAATCAGACTTTTCGCTAGCTCAAGACAACCAGAAACGAATTGCAGATAAACCAATAATATGAAGTGAATAACCATGGGGGTTAGGTCAGATGGCAAGGGTCTCCCCTACCTTATTTAGTGGGGTCGATGGTTCGATCATCACATTACTTATGGAGCAGCTTTAAAACTTGTGGCCAGTGTTTACCCCCTCAATGGGCCTACTAAACATGGAGGATTAGTCGTCGGGTTTGCTTCAATGGATACTTAGGGGAACAAAAAAATATATGAAATGAATGAAAATAATGAAGTAAGAGAAATAGATTGCATGTATCACTATCCATATTGAATGTGTTTTTTTGTATATTTTGGGTTATAAAAATAAATATTGGGTTGGATAAATTATAAGTGATGGTAAAAATTCATGAAACACATATAATTGGACCCAATATAAGAAAGGCCCAACATGACCTTATAATATATAAGGGGCGGCAACACTAGTGTATTATAGAAGGGTGTCAACACCTCTAGCACTTCTACTTAGAGTAGAAGATGCATTTTCTATTAAAATATTATTATTTAATCAAGACTTATTCAAACAAAACTATTGTATTTTTTCTTTATAAATAGGAACTACCAATTAAACAATTTACACAACTTCTTATACGTCGTTATTCTGTAAAAAAATAGTGAAAACTTAATTTAAAGAAGAAATTATATTTTTTGGGAAAACTTACAATTTTCAACTATAAAGAAAATTATTGGAGAAATCACTTAAAAAATTATTATTGGTACAGTTAAAGTCTAAAAATAATCTTAAAAATTGAGCCCTTTTGTGATATTTATAGTAATAACCCTAAACTAGAATTATACTTGTGTTTTGTGTGAGTTGGACTCAAGTTGATCCTAGCTTTCAACCAAACGAATTTCTCTTCTATCCTTAAACCACGAATCACGTAGAGTGTGAGCTCAAGCAACACGAACAAAAAACACATAAAAGAAATGATTAACTTACTTTCAGTAGGAAAGTAAGATCTCTCTCTATAAACTGATAAAACTCGTAATTTCAAAAAATAGAATTTATTCTTAATAAATAGGGCTTAAATAGAAGTTTCATGATCATTATGATCATGAAAATAAGCATCCCGACGTTAAAATAATTATTTTATGATCATTATGGGACCTAGGATATGAAAATAAGCATGTGTTAAAGTTTCATGAAGAAATTCTATGTGTAAGGTGTCCAATTGGAAATTAAGGACCAAATTGAATAAATTGCAAAACTTGGATTCTAGAAGCAATTTGTATGAATTGCTTTGGAATATTAATTAGAGGTTCTTAAAGAGTAATATTCCCAATTTCTAAGTTTTTGGACAAAAATGGGCATGCATGGAAAATTTGGAAAGGTTAGTAAGGAAGGGCATTTTGGTCATTTGGTTAATTAATGAAATAAAAGGGAAAATCAAGCAAAAATTCACTCATTTTCTTCTCCATGCTGCCGAATTTGAAGGAGTCTCCATAGTTAGGGTTTTCCAACATTTCAAGCTCAATAGTAAGTGTTCCTTAGCCCCGTTTTTAATGTTCTTCGTATTTTTAAAACCCTCGTAACATGCTCGATCCATTTCTATCCATATTTCAAGCTAGGGTTCATGTTAGAAATTTGACCCATGCATGATATAGTTGTTCTTTGATGATTTATGGATGGTTATGAAAGTTAGATGTTACGTAAACATCTTTTGTTAGGTGATTTTTCATGAAAACACCAAAGAGGGGCCTCAATGGAAAAGGTATAAAATGTGGGGTAGAAATATGAAATAGAGGAACATGTGGGCTAGTATGAGCTTATAATACATTCGGCTAGGCTTGGGTTGTAACACCCCGTACCCGAGGCCGTTGCCGGAGTCGGACACGAGGTGTGAACGGACTAAATTCACTTATTTGCACAGTCCATTTTAAATTTCCAGACGAGCTGGCTAACTGCGTCACTGTCACCTTAAAAATCATATCTCGAGTTCCAAAACTCGAAAACCAGTTTCGTAAATTTTCCTGAAACTAGACTCATATGTTCATCTACAAATTTTTTTCTAGAATTTTTAGTCGAGCCAATTGGTATATTTTATTAGTTAAAGACTCCCCTATTTCAGGGTTCGACTACACTGACCCTTGCGCATTACGAATTGTATATCTCCCTGTACATGGCTTCAATACTGATTCTGTTTGTTTCTATAGAAACTAGACTCGAAAAGGAATCTGTAAATAAATGGCATGACTTATAATTATCTCTGGTTAATTTATAATGAATTTCCAAAGTCGGAACAGGGAATCCAAAAACCGTTCTGGCCCTATTTCGCGAAAACCTATATATCTCTTAACATACAACTCATATGATCGTTTCGTTTCTTCCATGTGAAAGTAGATTCATCAAGGTTTGATTACATAATTTATTCACCATTTAATTCCACTCCTACTATTTTTAGTGATTTTTCAAATCTACATCACTGCTGCTGTCAGCATCTGCCTTTAAGGTAGACTTTACCTATTTCATAGTTTCCATGATTCAACTAGCCCTTTAGCATATATAGCCCAAAATATAATCATGATGAACCATTCTAATGGCTAATCGTTGCCAAACATTTCCATGCCTCCTAATGAACATATACATTCAAGATGATTATAACATTATGCTCAAAATATATATATAAGCCATTTTCGCATGGCTATCCAAATATATACAACACCAAAGTACTTGACTAATAACAAAAAAGGGGTGTCCTATACATGCCATTTCAAAGTTCAACCAAAAGTGTACCAAAAGGAGCTTTGATAGTGTGGGCGACTTCGACTTCAAAAATCCCGAGTCCGATAGCTGAAGAACCAAAATCTATAAAACAGAGATTTACAGAAGCGGAGTAAGCATTTAATGCTTAGTAAGTTTTGAGCCATAAAATTTGACACAACTAAAATGTAGCATTCATATGGCTAAATGGATAATTTGACATGCACAAATTCTCAATATCATACTTACTTCACATTACCAACCCTTATATTCATACACAAAAGATCAACATAGCCAAAGGCCGGTAGCTCATTTATCGACTGAGCGAATACTATTTGTAAGGGATCAACTAATTCGATGCATATACGAACATACCTCATTGCTGGGATTTTACGAGCGTATTAATTGAAACTATAACAGCAAGGTCGCTTATTCCCAAGCCAAGTACCTTCGGGATTTAACCGGATATAGCTACTCGCTCGAATGCCTTCGGGACATAGCCCGGATATAGTAACTCGCACCAATGCCTTCGGGACTTAGCCCGGACATAATAACCCGCACGAATGCCTTCGAGAATTAGCCCGGGTATAATAACTCGCACAATTGCCTTCGGGCTTAGCCCGAAATTAGCCACTAGCACAAATGCCTTCGGGACTTAGCCCGGTTATCATCCGAATATCTATGCACATATCAATAAATCATGACACATCTCTATTTCAATTTCATAACTAGAATTCAAACACAAGTCACGTATTAAGCAATCCCATTTTCGGCTCACTAGCCACATACAAACAGCATGGTTTAGTTTACTTTATGACGCGATCTTTATGCACATACGGCTACCCGTCATACGTATAGACTAATTAACTCAACATATAATTCAAGTAGAATCATCATATCACCGTATATTTGTTATGCTCATGCGTCATGACTTAATCAAATCGTAAATTAAGTCTCGTTACTCAAAAACTTACCTCGGGTGTTGTCGAACGGTTTCGATGGCTATTCGACCACTTTTTCCTTCTCTTTATCGGATTTAGATCCCCTTTGCTCTTGAGCTTAATTTAAACAAATAAATTCATTTAATATTTTCACTTGGGCAATTCCATTCAATACATGTATGTCATACAATTTAAGTACAATGACCTTGCTCAATACTATTTAAACATCATGCATTACCGAACTTCATCAACACCATCTAACTTCATATAGAAACACATATCGTCCTAGGTCGGTACACAAGTCAAATGCACCATTTAAATTGTCAAAGTCCACAATTTAGTCATATTTCTCTATCATAGTTTCTTCACTTAAACCGAATTAACAAGCCCATATAGTCCTTGGCCGAATGCTATTTAACCCAAGTCATCAAGAATTTCATTATTTAACACCTTAGATATCCATAGCTAAATAGGTTATTTGTACATACATATATATACATAAGTGCATAGATACTATGTTACTAACAATTATTTCCTTGCTTAGCAGCCGAACCAATATACACATTACTTCATATCTACCCGTCACGTTTTCTCTACTTAAACCGAATAAACTTGCACATAAGGTCCTTGGCCGAACCTCACTAAAACAAGTCAACCAAAATGTTAGTATTTATCTTGTGTATAACCTTATTTACCTTCCAAAAATCGCAAAAACATCAAACTCTTAATGTTTATGTACAAGGCCGAATCTTAACATGATCCATCCTCCAACTCATTCCTTTCAACAACCAAAACCGAATGCTCAAGCCATCACCGAGATTTCGAAATTTTGCCATGGTTTGTGTAAGAAATTTGCTAATTAACTAGAAACAAGTTTAAAACTTAAGAATTTAACACAACATACTAACCTCCCCTTAAGCTCAAGGTGACCGAAACCTCTCTTCTTCCTCCTTTCAAACCGGCCAAGAAGAACCAAAGGATGAAGCCTTTCCTTCTTTTTTTTCTAGTTTTGGCAAAATGGGGGAACAACCACACACTTCTTTTTTTTTGTTTTCATCATATTCCCTTTCATTATTTTATTCCCATGCTCCTTATTTTATCATACCTCCTATGAAACACTAACTTAACATGTTTATGACATGTTTTTGCCCATCACACTTGGTCCACCATACTTGTCATGGCCGGCCACTACTAATTAGGAGGGAAATTGACATGCAAGTCCCCTTTTTTATTTCATGCACTAATAGATCCTTATGCTTTGACCTATCACATTTCAAAATTTTCTCACATAAGTCCTATTTACTAAAATTCACCTACAATTAAACAAAATTCAAATATGAAATTTTCACACATGCATATATACATATAATAAGCATCAAATATGACAACTAATTATTTTTATGACTCGGTTTTGTGGCCCTGAAACCACTTCCCGACTAGGGTCACATTAGGGCTGTCACATGGGTAGCCAATGAATTACATGCACTTCATTATACGAGACTTAAGACTAAATTGTAAATATTGTGAAAGGTTAGGGGCAAAATGGTTATTTTTCCTAGGTGTGTTTTAGGCCTAAAATGAATAATTTGATGCATTAATAATCAAAATTTATTGATATAGACCCCGAGGAACCAATTTCGGAGGTCGACCGTGAAAAACGAAAGGTTTCGGAATAACCGAAATACAAAACCAAAGCAATTACCAGGTAAGTTCGTATAACCCAAAGTAAACTCTTAATATACTTAAACATGCGTGTTCTTGAATGTATGAAAATTTAGATATTCATTGCATGATAATTCATGAAACGGGCTTGTGTAAATGAAAGATAATAAATGTCCCGGCTGAAATAGAAAAGGAAATCTGATGGATAAATTATGGCTTACATGACATGAGATCCTGTATGTGATGCAGAAAAGGATATAGCTCGGACGGGTAATTTGACGATCTCAAAATAGAAAGGATCTTGTAATAGCCCAATTTAGGTCCTAGTCAAAATAGTGGCCTCGGGACCACAAATCTGAAGTTAGATCAATTATTTTATTATTATTTTGATATTATAGCATGTTTTTAAGAGTGCATGAAAAATTTGGTGAAGTAATTTTAGCGTTTGTGAGCTTAATTGAGAAAAAGGATTAAATCGCGTAAAGTAAAAAAGTCCTAAATTGATAGCTAAAGGTGTCAAATAGCTAGAGAATAAATATTTGGGGCTTTTAAAGGGCAATTAAAACCTTAGAAATAGGGTGGTCGGCCATAGGGGACAATGAATTGAAAATTTTCAATGTTAGGTATTTGATTTTTGACTTTTTGACTAAAATAGAAATAAAATAATCAAAGGATGATATCATCTCTGTCAGCTCTCCTTCTTCATGCTTTTGGGAGCTTGAAATTTCAGCTACTTAGTTGACTCACAAGTAAGTGATTTCCATACCCTTTGTTGATGATTTTTGCATTTTTGAGACTCTTGAAGCATAAGCTTTCAAATGAGGGTACTATTTTGCAAAATGAATAAGATTTTAGGGTTTTTACGTGAAAGGATTTGTAATGTTTGCTGATTTTTTATGGAAGAAAATGAGTCTTGGGTGTCTTATAAACAACTTTTGTGAAAGGTATTAGCATGAAAACACCTAAAAGGACTATTTTGCATAAATTGTAAAATAGATTATAAGTGTGTGAAATAGTGGGAATTTGGAGTTGCTATAGGAGTAGAAAGGATTCAGCTAGGCTTAAAGTGTGAAGAAATTCAATAAAAATCAGTTTTCGGGCTTAAGGGTAAAATGGTCATTTTGCAAAAGTCTAGGGGCAAATTGGTCATTTTGCCCAATTATGAATTGTAGGGTGCCTAGATTGATAGAGTGACTAAATAAGTGCATTTTGTTATTATAGATTAAGAAATACTGAATACAAATCTAGACCGGGGGAAAGCCAAGCAAATCGACTAAATCGACTAGTCGCCACATTTTGTAATCCGAAGTAAGTTGCATGTAAATAGTACAACTACATTAATAATATATGTATTTGAAGTGTATTTAAATTATTATAGCATAAATTGCTTGATTGTGGAAATGAGAAAATGTAATGAGAATAGAGATAGTAGAATTCCCGATTGAACCTTAGGAAATAAATCGGATATTCATGCCATGACGTTTGGGTCACTTGTGTGAGCTAGTGTAAGACATGTCTGTGACATTCATCGGCCACATTATGAGAGCCAGTGTAAGTAGATGGTTTAAAGACCCTGGCTAATCCTGAATAGTTTTCAATGGTTGATTTGGGGCTCGTAGGCCCATAATAAGAAGTTTAAAGTAGAAATTGAAAAAGTTTCAAGTTGAACAGAGTTTTAGTGACTCAAAAATGTCTGAAAGCATGAGTTTAAGGTTAGATAATGCCTCGTATTCAGTTCCCTTACATTTAGTGGTATCAGAGCTATGGTTTAGTCGGTTCTAGGACTAACCTGTAAGAATACGAGTCTAGCTATACATGCCATAACTGTGTATTGATAGTGTAAGGAATTCAGACGATTATAAATTGTATTTTTTATATAGTAAATTGATCTTGATAGAACCACGGCGGATGACATAGAGAGTAACGTGCCAACTCCCGCTGAAGGGACCGCGCCAGTTGAGAGTGAACTCGTAACTATGGGCCAAGGCAAAGGGGTTAGAGAAGCCTATCTTCAAATAATCGACGCTTGGTACATAGAGTTCGTTCGTGCGAATCCGAACACTCCACCTCCCCCACCTCTTCTGATCCCACATTATGCCTCCAGTGGATAAGATTCAGAAACAAGGGGCCGAGAAGTTTTGGGCTAGTTTAGATGATGACCCAGAAAGGGCAGATTTTGGTTGGAGAATACCATTAGGGTATTCGATGAACTATCGTGCACACCTGAAGAGTGCGTGAAGTGTGCAGTGTCACTCCTGTAGGATTTGACTTATTAGTGGTGGAATACTCTTGTGTTTGTTGTACCGGGAGAGAGGATTACTTGGGAATTCTTCCAAGAGGAATTCCAGAAAAAGTGTATTAGCCAAAGGTTCATAGATCAAAAGAGGAAGGAATTCCTAGAGCTAAAGCAAAGCCGAATGTTAATGACGGAATATGAGCGTGAATTTGTGAGGCTTAGTAAGTATACGCGGAGTGCGTGTCTACAGAAGCCACTATGTGTAAGAGGTTCGAGGATGGTCTTAATAAAGATATCCGAGTATTTTTTGGCATCCTAGAACTAAGAGAATTTTTAGTGCTCGTGGAGAGAGCATGCAAGGTAGAAGAGCTGGTAAAAGAGAGGAGGAAAACGGTATTGAGTCACGAGATTCAAAAAGAAGACAGATGGGTAAATCACATTAGTCCTCATCTAAGAGATCGAAGGAATCCGCTACCCGATCGAATGCTTCAGTGGGGTTTTCGAATAAAAACAAGAACCAGCAGAACACAACTTCTAGAGCTCAGACCACTTTTGTCGTGAGCGTCGGTAGTGCTCGGCCAAATAGGCTAGAATGTTTGCAATGTGGTAGGCGCCACTTGGTGAGTGCCAAAGGAATGAAAAGGGCTATTTTAAGTGTGGATCATTAGAACATTTCATCCAATATTGTCCTAAAATGGAAAGGAGAGAGAAAAAGTAAAAAGTGAAGGAAAGTAGTACTCCTTTGAGGGGTAGACCACAAAGGAACACTGGAAGCGGGGCTACCAGTAGAGGCGGGCCAAGAGATGTTGCAATAAAATCAGAGGGCAGAGCGCCTGCAAGGACTTACGCTATTCGTGCTTATGAAGAAGCAGAGTCTCCTGATATGATCACGAGTACCTTTTCTATCCATGATATATCAGTTGTTGCTTTAATTGATCCGGGGTCTACTAATCTTATATTTGTATGGAATTGATACCTCTTATGAACATGATAGTAGAGTTTACTGAGTTTGTGATAAAAGTGTCTAACCCTTTAGGCAAACATATGCTAGTAAATCAAGTATGTAGAAATTGTCTTTTGACAATTAGAGATCATTGTTTTACGGCTAACTTGATGTTATTGCCGTTTAATGAATTTGATGTAATCCTTGGGATGGATTGGTTGACTTCTCATAGTGTTATAGTGGACTGCGGGAGAAAAGTTATTGAGTTGAAATGTGAAGACAGAATTGTTCTTTGGGTTGGACCAGATGAGTCGGATAATTTACCTGTATTAGTATCATCTTTGACTGTTGAGAAATATTTTAGAAACGGATATGAAGCTTACCTAGCTTTGGTGCTGAATACTCAAGTGTCTAAGTTGAAGATTGAATCGGTACCAGTGGTTTGTGAGTTTACAGACGTGTTTCTAGAGGAATTATCCGGATTGCCTCTAGTGAGGAAGTTGAGTTTGGAATCGAGTTGGTCCCCGGTATGACACCCATCTCTATTGCTCCATATAAGATGTCTCATACGGAGTTAAAGGAGTTGAAAGCTCAACTACAAGATTTAACTGACAAGGGCTTTGTGAGATCGAGCTTTTCCCCGTAAGGTGCTCCGGTGCTCTTTATAAAAAAGAAAGATGGGTCGATGAGGTTATGCATCGATTATAAATAGCTCAATAAGGTAACAGTGAAGAACAAGTATCCTTTGCCAATGATCGATGACTTGTTTGATCAGTTAAAGGGAGCTACTATATTTTCCAAGATTGACCTAAGGTCAGGATAGTATCAGTTAATAGTTGAAGAGCAAGATGTACCGAAGACTACATTTTGGACGAGATATGGGCATTATGAGTTCCTCGTCATGCCCTTTGGTTTGACTAATGCCCCGACGGTATTTATGGATCTAGTGAACCACATTTTTCGACCGCATTTAGATAAGTTTATTGTTGTATTTATTGATGACATACTGATTTACTCCCGTCATGAGAGTGAACACATGAAGCATTTGAGGACTGTATTACAGACCCTGAGAGACAAACAATTATACGCCAAGTTTAGTAAGAGTGAATTTTGGTTTAAGGAGGTTGGATTTCTAGGACACATTGTGTCGGATGGCGAGATTAGATTCGACCAAGTAAAATCTCGGCTATTGTTGAATGGAAACTGTCGAAGAATGTGACAGAGGTCCGAAGCTTTTTGGGTTTGGCTAGATACTATAAGTGGTTTGTAAATAGATTCTCTATGATAGCTACCCCGATGTTAAGACTACTGCAAAAAGATGTCAAGTTCGAATGGACAGAAAAGTGCTAACAGAGTTTCGAGTAATTAAAGGCTTTGTTGACTGAAGCCCCAGTGTTAGTGCAACCGGAGTCGAGTAAAGAATTTGTGATATATAGCGACGCCTCCTTGAATGGTTTAGGGTGTGTGCTCATGCAAGAAGGCAAGGTTATAGCCTATGCCTTAAGACAGCTAAAGCGACACGAGAGAAATTACCCGACCCACGACTTGGAACTAGCAGCTATATTGTTCGCATTAAAGATTTGAAGACACCATTTGTATGGCGAGAAATGCTGAGTATTCACTAATCACAAAAGTCTCAAGTATTTGATTACTCAAAAGAAGTTGAATTTGCGGCAACGATGATGGTTAGATCTAATAAAGGATTATGAATTGATTATTGACTACCATCCGGGAAAGGCAAATGTAGTCGTTGACGCTTTAAGTAGAAAGTCATTGTTCGCTTTAAGAGCCATGAGTACTCATTTGTCTATGTCTAGCGATGGTTCGATCCTAGCAAAGTTGAGAGCTAGACCGACATTTCTACAAGAGGTCCATGAAGCTCAGGACGGTGATAAGGAGTTGCAAGCTAAGATGGCTCAATGTGAGACGGAAAGTAAATCTGAGTTTTGTGTTGGTGTCGATGGGTGCTTGATGTTCAAAGATAGAATTTGTGTACCTAAGAACAACGAGTTGATCCAGAAGATTTTAGATGAGGCACATAGCGGGTGTTTGTCCGTCCACTCGGGTAGTGTGAAAATGTATAACGACCTGAAGAAAATGTATTGGTGGTCAGGGATGAAAAGAGACATTTCAGAGTTCGTTTCCAAGTGTCTTGTACGTCAGCAAGTGAAGGCTGAACACCAAGTACCTTCGAGTCTACTTCAGCCTATCATGGTCCCCGAGTGGAAGTGGGATCGGATCACTATGGTTTTTGTGATAGATTTTCCAGTAACCTCGAAGAAAAAGGATGTTTTTTGGGTTGTTGTGGTTAGGCTAACAAAGTTGTCACATTTTATACCAGTGTGTACCGGCTACTCATTTGAGAGATTTGCTGACTTGTACGTTTCTGAGATTGTGAGACTACACGGGGTGCCCTTGTCGATTGTTTCAGATAGGGACCTGAGATTTACCTCGAGGTTTTGAAAAAATTTACAAGAGGCATTGGAAACAAAGTTAAGTTTTAGCATGACATTTCACCCGCAAACCGATGGCCAGTCGGAAAGAGTGATTCAGATTCTAGAAGACATGTTGCGGTGTTGTGTTATCGAGTTTAAAGGCAATTGGGAAAGGTACTTACCATTGGTTGAATTTGCCTACAACAACATTTATCAAACAAGTCTAAAAATGGCGCCTTATGAGGCTTTGTATGGGTGAAAGTGTCAAACGCCCTTATCTTGGACTGAGTTCAGAGAGAGTCAAATTCACGGGGTCGATTTAATCAAAGAGACTGAAAAAAAAGTTAAAGTGATTCATGAATGCTTGAAGGCAGCCTTGGATAGACAGAAGTCCAACGAAGATTTGAAACGAAAGGAAATTGAGTTTCAAGTCGGCGATAAGGTATTTTTAAAAGTATCCCCTTGGAGGAAAGTCCTCAGATTTGGTAGAAGAGGCAATTTGAGTCTTCGTTTCATAGGACTTTGTGAGGTTATCGAGAGAGTAGGACTGGTTGCCTATCGATTGGCTTTACCACCAAAGTTGGAAAAGATTCACGACGTAATTCATGTGTCCATGCTACGCCGATATAGATCAGACCCTTCGCATGTGATTAATCCAATAGAGGTTGAGACTCTTCCGGACATGACTTATGGTGAAGAGCCGGTCAAGATTTTAGCTCAGGAAGTCAAACAGTTGAGGAATAAGAGCATAACCCTTGTGAAAGTTTTGTGACAGAGACATGGAGTCAAAGAAGCCACATGGGAACCCAAGGAGACTATGAGAAATCAATACCCAAACTTATTCACCGGTAAGATTTTCAGGGACAAAAATCCCTAAGGGGGAGAAATGTAACAGCCCTATTTAGGGCCTAGTTAGAATAGTGGTCTCTGGACCACAAATTTGAAGTTAGAGAAATTATTTTATTATTATTTTGATATTATATCATGTTTTTAAGAGTGCATGAAAAATTTGGTGAAGTAATTTTAGCGTTTGTGAGCTTAATTGAGAAAAAGGACTAAATCGCATAAAGTGCAAAAGTCCTAAATTGATAGCTAAAGGTGTCAAATAGCTAGAGAATAAATATTGGGGGCCTTTAAAGGGCAATTAGACCTTTAGTAATAGGGTGGCCGGCTATAGGGGACAATGAATTGAAAATTTTCAATGTTAGGTAATTGCTTTTTGACTTTTTGACTAAAATAGAACTAAAATAATCAAAGGATGATATCATCTCTTTCACCTCTCCTTCTTCACTGATTTTACCAGCAAAAATAGGGCCTTTGGGAGCTTGAAATTTCGGCTACTTAGTTGATTCACAAGTAAGTGATTTCCATACCCTTTGTTGATGATTTTTGCATTTTTGAAACCCTTGAAGCATAAGCTTTCAAATGAGGGTACTATTTTGCAAAATGGTTAAGAGTTTAGCGTTTTTCCATGAAAGGATTTGTAATGCTTGCTGGGTTTTTATGGAAGAAAATGAGTCTTGGGTGTCTTATAAACAAATTTTGTGAAAGGTGTTAGCATGAAAGCACTTAAAAGGACTATTTTGCATAAGTTGTAAAATAGATGATAAGTGTGTGAAATAGTGGGAATTTGAAGTTGCTATAATAGTAGAAAGGGTTTGGCTAGGCTTAAGGTGTGAAGAAATTCAATAAAAACTGGGGGATAAAATGGTCATTTTGTAAAAGTTTAGGGGCAAATTGGTCATTTTGCCCAATTATGAATTGTAGAGTGCCTAGATTGATAAAGTGACTAAATAAGTGCATTTTGTTATTATAGATCAAGAAATACTGAATACAAATCTAGACCGGAGGAAAGCCAATCAAATCGACTAAATTGACTAGTCGCCACATTTTGTAATCCGAGGTAAGTTGCATGTAAATAGTACAACTACATTAATAATATATGTATTTGAAGTGTACTGAAATTATTATAGCATAAATTGTTTGATTGTGGAAATGAGAAAAGTGATGAGAATAGAGATAGTAGAATTCTCGAATGAACCTTAGGAAATAAATTATATATTCATGCAATGACGTTTGGGCACTTGTGTGAGATAGTGTAAGACATGTCTGGGACATGCATCGACCACATTATGAGAGCCAGTTTAAGACCATGTCTGGGACATGGCATCGGAATTGAGATGAGTGCTAGTGTAAGACATGTCTGGGACATGCTTCGGCCTCGAGACGTAAGCCAGTGTAAGACATGTCTGGGACATGCATCAGCTACGAGATGTGTTAGTATAAGACCATGTCTGGGACATGGCATCGACACAGATATGCTAGAACTTGTGTAAGACTATGTCTGGAACATGGCATCGGCACCTGACCCCATGTTTGAGGCTAAATGAATATCCAATAATGTTCCAAATGGTTCAACGGTAAAAGTATGATTTCAAGTTAACAAGGAAATTATAACCGCGTTGTGAGTGGTACAGGTACCTATATGGTATGTGTGAAATATGAGCTCAATATATGCTACATGAGGTGTATTGAATATTGATGAGTAAGTTTGGCTTATGCCACTTGTGTATTTTGATACTTGTTGATGAATGGTAAAGTTATGTTGAATATTTGGTTATATGCAACTTACTAAGCTTTATGCTTACTCCTTCTCCTTTTTCATTTTCTTATAGTGCCGCCTATCTAGCTCAAGGACCAAAGGAAGTCAGAGATATCGATCACACTATCAATCGAAGCATTCGGTATAGTTTGATTTATATTTTTGAATATGGCATGTATAGTGATTAGACTTTATTATTTTCGTGTCATAGAGAACTGGCCAAATGTGTTGGCTTGGGTTGGAAACCCTTCATTTTGTATTAAGCCTTGAATGATGGCAAATATACATTTTGATAGATGCAAATGAAGTTACTTTCATGATTGAGTAATTGCTTAATTGATATGTAGTCTATTGTGGCTGATTGGTTTAAATAAGTTATTCTTGTATTGGTTTGGTTGCATTTGTGTAGGTTGTGTAAGTAAGGTTGACAAAGAGGCTTGGTAAATGGCCTTATATCGTCCATACGGGTAGATAAATAGGAGTGTGTCTAGGCCGTGTGTGATACACGGTTTGTCCCATGGGCGTGTGGTCCGGCCATGTGTCCTCTGCACATAAAAATTTCAAGTCAGTATGCATTGTAGTAAACACACGAGTAGAGATAGGGCCATGTGTCTTAGCCGTGTGATGGACACAACCTAGCACACGGGCGTGTGCCTTGGCCGTGTGACATTTTGGGGATGCTGACGTCAGAAACAGAATGTCCTTGTTTTTGCACACGGGCTAGGGACATGGGCGTATGCCAGGCCGTGTGAAAACCCCTATAGGTGTGCATTTGGAACTAATTCCACATGGGTGGAGGACACGAGAGTATCCCTGTGTTGCCTAGGCCGTGTGAGCCACACGGGCCACCAACACGACCATGTTGAAATGGCCACATGGGCGTGTTGCCCTTCTACACGGACGTGTGCCCTGTTTCAAAGTCAATTTTTCTATAGATGGTTTAAGGACCTGGGCTAATCCCAAATAGTTTTCAATGGTCGGTTTGGGGCTCGTAGGCCCATAATAAGAAAAGTTTAAAGTAGAAGTTTAAAAAGTTTCAAGTTGAACAGAGTTTTGGTGATTCAGAAATGTTTAAAAGCATGAGTTTAAGGTTAGATAATGCCTCTATTCCATTCTGACGATGGGTACGGGTGTGGGGTGTTACAAATCTAGCCTAGACGGGTTTTCCTTTAGTGATCGAGCCTCCCGAAGAATATGGTTCATTAAGGATTTAGCCCGAACGGGTACTCCGAATGAGGACTGAATTTAGCCTGGACTGGCAATTCAGATCCAAGCTTATGAGAGCAATTGTCATTAAGAGGGATTTAGCTTGGACTGGTAATCCTGAAATTGCTCTATGAGTTACTACTATGGGGGATTTAGCCTAGACTGGTAATCCCGCCGTAAGAAATAAGGTTCACAGGAGCGCGTATTTAAGATGATTACTTATCTGACTTGACGATAATTGGGCTATCCATCGAGACTTCTGAAAAATTCAATAGGATTAATAGAAGAAATATAAATGGAAATATTGAATTGATGAGCTCATCTAAGACTAATGACATGATGTATTATTATGAGACTAACTTGATGATTGAGTGCATGTGATAGGGAAACTATTCCATGCTTGTTGGAATTAATGCTTAATATGGTTGTATGCTAATTAATCGGTAAGTTTACCTTCCAGTTATCCAGACTTACTAAGCATATAAATGCTTACCCCATTCTCTTTTCCCTGTCTTACAAAGCTCATGGACTTGTGAAGATTTGAAGATGGTTGGAGAATCAACACACTATCGACTTGTCCTACTTTGGTATATAGATACTTTCATTTCATTTAATTGCATGTCATTTGGCTAGCCAATGTAATGGCCTAAATGGTATACTTATTCTTTTGTATATGGCCATGAGATATGTCTCATATTGATGTAGGCAGTAACCTACCAATGATGCATGTGTATGTTTAAATGTTTCATGAGATATGATGATGAGGTTTATCATGACTGGATGATTGAAATGGAACCTAATAATTTGACAGTGGACATAGTATATAATGGTATATGGTTATAATATGGCCTAAGAGTAAAAAAGTAAAATGTACTATGTTAATCCTTAATACGAAAAGGATAATTTAGCATGTACTAAACCGATGAAATGAGGTTAACATGCAACGAGTCATGTCAAGGTTGTTTAAGAGTTTAATTAGGCCATGTTAAATACCATTGAATTCTCTAAGGGTGTATGGATGATAGAGGGAGACTAAAGGCTTGGAAAATAGCCTTAAAAAGGTCCACACGGGTAGACACACAGGCATGTGTCTAGGCCGTGTGTGACAAGAGTTAGCCCTATGGGCGTGTTGCCCGACCGTATGTCCCCTGCACTTAAAATTTTAGGTCAGTTTGCATGGTAGTAAACACACGGGCAGAGACACGGCCGTGTGTCTCAACCGTGTGGAGGACACGGCCTAGCACACGGGCGTGTGCCTTGGCCTTGTGCCTCAAAATAAATGATGACGTCATAAACAGAATATCTGGGTTTTTGGACACGGGCGACGACACGGGAGTGTCTAAGCTGTGTGAGGGACACGGGCCAAGAACACGGGCGTGTGCTTGGCCGTGTGAAAACCCTTGTAGGTTCGAATCGAAAAATAAATCCAAATAATTCAACACGGGTGAGGGACACAGGCGTGTGTGGCATAACCTTAGAAATTTTACTAAAATTTTTTGTAGTTCTCGGTTTAGTCTCGGATCATTTTTACTGTATGTTTTGGGCCTTGAAGGACCATAAGCGAGACACTATGGTTTTATTTGATTGGTTTTCAATTAGAATGAAATTTTATAACCCATATCTTCAGAGAATATCCGAGTATGTGTCTGGTAACGCCACGTACTGTGTCTTGGTCTCGGGTATGGGTAAGGGGTGTTACACTGGTAATCCTGATATAATACCTCTCGAGTGTACATTATGATTAGGGTTTAGTCTGGATTGGTAATCCTAACTGAGCTCTTTTGAGCATAAGTTATATAAAAGGATTTAGCTTGGACTGGTAGTGCTGTTATACAATATGTGGCTCAAAAGTATGTTCCTTGAGAGAGTGACGTAATGGGTACCCTCGAATAAGAATTGACAGATTATGGAACCGTACACCTCGAGTGTACTACTTGAACATCCATCGGAATTTCAATGGTTCAACAGACATAAAACTCTTGACATGGTATGAGAATTATGAGATGGAATGATAATGGCTTGAAAGAATATTGCATGATGAACTCATCAATGTTTACTTGATTGCTATGAGAATTTTTGGTGACTAACATGTTTGATTGAACGCACATGTTTAGGCAATATTCCTAATGAATGGTAAACATGATATTGTGTGCTTAGATTTAGATAACGGGATTTGGTAAGTTTAGTTTTTCGTTATATGAACTTACTAAGCATGTAATGCTTACTCCGTTTTATTTTCCCTGTCTTATAGTGCTTGGAAGCTCACAAAGGTTAGAGGATCATTAGAGCATCGTCACACTATCAACTAGTTATTTTGGGGTATACAGAGTAAAAATCATTTTGGTATAATGGCATGTATAGGACAACTTGGCCATTAATGGCATGTTAATGATGCTTGTAACCTAGCCATTGGAATGGCTAGTAATGGTTATTTTGGGTATGATTAAGTAGGTTATTATGACATAATCATATGTGATACGTGAAGTATATGTGTTCTAATGATGTTATTGCCTAAGTTAATCCAAGGTAAGTTTATAAACACATATGCATGTAATGGTATGCCATGATGCATGATGAAATTTGTTTAATTCGAATGCTTGGATTGGTTGGTATTGGATGTGTGTTTCAAGTGCAGGTCTTGGGTGAAATTTTGGGTGAGAAATTAAGCTAGAAATTGTTTCATTTTGTCTACACGGGCAGAAACACGAGCGACTGTCTAAACCGTGTGTCACACACGGCCTTGTAACATAGGCATGTGGTTAGGCTGTGTGTCCCCTGCACCTTAATTTTGTGAAACAGAATGCTTAGAATTGAGCACACCGGCATGTGTCTCGGCCGTGTGAAACCTGCACCTAATTTCAAATTAAATTAATTAACCACACGGCCTAGCACACGGGTGTGTGGCATGGTTGTGTGCTCAAGTCAGAGTTACACGGGGTCGAACACAGCCTCTAGCACGGGCGTGTCCCAAGGTCACACGAGCGTGTCCCTTGGACCACTCGGGCCTATGAGCCCTGCACCTTGGAAAAATATTGAAATGTTGCGAAGAATTCTTAAGAGTTCCCGATTAAGTCCCGACTTGATTCTAATGCTCGTATTGGGCCTTGAGGGTCCAATCAAGGGACGTGTTGAATGTTCTTGGCTAATGAATAGTAATTTACATAATTTGTTTAAAAAATGTTCTGAAAGTTTCAGTACTGCTCTGAAACCCTGTTCCGACAACAGATACGGGTTAGGGGTGTTACAAATCTAATCATTTATCATAAAGACAAATGACCCCTGACCATGTTTACTTTCATTTATCATGTAATGCCAATTAGAGGATATCAATTACCCTTTAGTAGGGCTATAAATTCCACTGTGTGAAATGATGTTATTGTTGAAAAAACCAATTAAAGAAAATCATTATTATAGTTATAGTAGAAGTTTAATTTTTTTCTAAAACTAAGCCATTTTGTGATATTTATAGTAATAAACCGTAAATCTGAATTATAAATGTGCTTTGTGCAAGGCGGACTCAATTTGATCTTAGCTTTCAACAGAATAGCCTTCTTTGCTATCCTCATACCTCGAATCACGTCGAGTGTGGGCTCAAGCAACACGAACCAAAAACACAAAAAAAATAATCACCTTACTTCCATAAGAAAGTTCTCTTTATAAATTGAAAAAACTCGTAATTCCCAGAAAATAGAATTTATTCTTAGTAAACAAATTACCACTACTTTTTAGCAATAATGATTATGAAGTGAGTTTTTAGGTCAATTAATGCTTTCTATTTATAAAGGGAAGTACAAGAGTTCTAGTTGAATAAGTCATTGATAAATAATATTATTTAATTAGAAAACACACTCCCACTCTAAGTGTGTGAGGGGGTGACCGCCAATAAACGAGTTATCGTTTATAGTAAAATATCACATATATATAATATTAAAATGACGGTGTCTGCAAGTGCACGGGTCAAATTGTAATATAATATAGTTTACAACAAAAAACTTGGAAGTATTCCGAGGATTGTATCTAAGGGAGGATGGAATAAATCTATAAAAAACTTTTTACAATAATAAGTCTAAATAGTATTAAATAAACCCTATATTACGATAAATGATAAAATAGATTAATGAGATAAATTAAATAACTAAAATAAATAAATAAGAAAAATAACAAACGACAAAAATCAATAAGCAAACCAAGAATCTTAACTCACTTCAGGGATTGTAACTAACTTCAAATTAGGGTTTTAGGGTGAATTAGCTATCAATTAACCACTTATTACCTCTTGACCTCCAACAAATTAATCAATTGATTGATACTCATTTATCTCCCAACCTCACTTTTTCAACAAGGATAAACTACGATTTACTCAGTTTGGCTTATCTCCCAATCTCGCCTAACCTATGATAACTTCTTAAGGTGTTCAAGCCTAGGGTTCAAGAACACGTAATCTATACCAACTAATCCTCTTGGGAAACCCTAAATCCTTCATTAATCACATCATCATCAACTCATTAATCTCCCCTAAAGGATTTAGCCACTTGTGTTATTCATAACTCTAACTCAATTGAAAAAATCATGTAAAGAACATGATTAAATCGAAAAAGAAATGAGATTAGAATAATCGTGGATTGATATCAAATAAAGAACAGAGTAGTAAATTGATTTATTAGAATAATGAAATATGTCGATTGCAAAGAAGAAATAAACTAAATACTTGAATAATATAAAATATCTCTTGGATTGAAATCGATTCCAAGAGGAAAAACAAATAGTTTAGAAAAGCTGAAAGAAAATTAATCTAATCCTACTTCTAAACTACTAGGGTTTTTTATTGCATTTAGGACGGGTTAGTTACATCAAACTCCTAATGTCTTATTTATAAAAGTGTTAACAACCCGAATTAGGTCTTTGACACGTCCTAGGTCATTGTATAAAGTCGATTGTGCGGATGAAAATAGCATTGATATTCTTGGGCATCATGTCGGCCTATATCATGCCATAGTCATTGCATGGTGTGACACAACATGTGTTTTGTGCCTTGTATCGTCCGTTTCATGCTTTAACATCTTAGGAAGCTTGTGCATCACTCGTCCTTTTTCTTCCACATCAATTGGGCCTATAATTATTCATCCTACATAATCAATTAAACATATTAGAACTACCTAAGGCCCGTGTCGGTCTAATAGGTCACAACACTCATAAATTGTGTTAGAAAGCCATTTATTTTATTAATATTTAATTCTAACTTCTAAATACCGAAAACATACTATTAAATACTAAATTGGCTATAAAATAAGCTCATTAAATGTGAAAATAACCCGAATTAACTACTACATTAAATGTAAAAGTTGTAAAATTGGTAGTAATCATGTGAATAAAAGAGAAATTTGGGCTGATATAAGAGCAATAATGGTTCATCTAGGCTTAAAATACAAGAAAATAGAACACATTTTATTTTACGAGTCTAGGGACCAAAGTGAAAATATGTAAAGTTTAGGGGGTTCAAAATAGAACACATTCCATTGATTTTAGTATAGAAAGGATTTAGCCCGGATGGGTAATCCATTGATTTCGATATAGAAAGGATTTAGCCCGGGTGGGTAATCCTAATTGACTAGATTTAGCCTGGACTGGCCATCTAGATTGACTCTAAAGGAAAAGCTCTGTTATATTGAGGATTTAGCCTAGACTGGCAATCCGACAAAGCCTTATGGTACGTGGTATAATGAGAAATTAGCCTGGACTGACAATTCTATTGTATGAATTGTGACTGGAGATTTGTACCAAAAAGGGGTACTACTGAATATGGATTGATAAAATATCCATGTGGAAACTCAATGATTCAAAGGATAAAATTGTGTATGTACAAGACCTGAGAAACATGAAATTGAATGTGTATATGTATAATGAATTCATCCATGTACCTTGAAATATTTGTGATTCTTGTTGATTGATATCTCTGAAATGTACATAGCTGATGTGTTTGAATAAGTGGTTGTGTTAAAGGATAGTACATGTATGTACTCAAACTTATGAACAATCAGCTAAGTATATGGTAAGAGGTATATGGATGATAAGTAAGTCAAAGGTTTTGAATGATGAATAAACTTATGTTTATGCCTATGATTATGTTTATGATTGTGTTTATTATGGCATCATATGATAGTTATCATGATATTGCACTAAAACAGTGTTGGATAGCAGCAGTCATGTGACTTAGAAAATCCACAAAAAAATTGTGAAAATTGAATTAAAGGTTGAATAAAATATGAAATTAAAGCTTATTGTATCTAGTTTCACATAGAGGAAATGGTGTAAGTAAAAGAGTTTCATATTATGAGATATTTGAACTTTTGTGAGACAGAGTCAGAGTGATTTCGGGCTCCTCTATCTTAACTTTGGAAAATCATTAAAATTGTAAAAAAATAATTATGGGTTAGAATTCATATGAATAAGTTCTTAATGAGTCTATTTTCAAGGGTAATAGATGGGAGCATCATTCGAGTCCCGTACTATGAGATATTTAATTCTTAGTGAAGAGAGGTCAGAACTGCCAAACAGCAAAACAGCGGAGACTTTAAAGAATAAACTGTACTTATTGGCTAATTCAAAAATTCTGAAAATTTTATGGTAACAAGATATGTGAGTCTAGTTTCAGGGAAAATTAGCGGATCTAAATTTGGAGTTTCGTATCTCTAGATATAAATGATTTAGTAACTATGACTCAAGAAAACAGCATGACCAGAACATAAGTAAAAGTATGATTATGGTTGTATTACCTTGAGAAATAGGTTGACATATTTTGTAACACCCCTAATTTGACCCTAGTCGGAAAGTGGTTTCGGGACCACAAAATCGAGTCACAAAAATATTAATTGTTATATTCTATGCTTATTATTTGTGAATAAGTATGTGTAAAAATTTCATGTTTTAATTTTGTCATTTGGATGTGAAATTAGCTAAAAAGGACATATTTGAGAAACCTTAAAAATATGATAGGCAAATGTCCAAGTGATTAAAATGTTAAATTACTAAAGTTGTGGACTTGCATGTCAAATGGCCCACTTTTAACATTAGTGGATGATAATGATGTTATGATTTTGGCATTATGTGTATATTATATTTAGTAAATAATATTTAATAGTTTATAATTTGAAAACATGAATTAAATAAAAAAGAATGGTGATAAAAACAAAGAAACTTTTCTCTTTGTTTTCTCTTATTGTCGTAACTAAGCAAGAAAGAAAGGAAAGAACACCAAAGGCACTCGGTCACTTGGTGTTGGGAATTAAGGTGAGATTTCATGTATTTTATTTTTAATTTTTGCGAAATGTTGTTAGTTTTGAAGCTCACAACATGACCCATATGTTAATTTTTGTGAAATTTATTTCATAAAGCATTCAGTCATGGCTTCAAGGATTAGATTGTGGATGTTTTGATGATAAGTATTTATGGATGAGGATAGACTAATTAAATTTGCTATGACGGGCAAGTTTGAGTAAAATTTCATTTGGTTATTAAAGTGCAAAGTAAGGTTGTGCCAAGTTCTTGGAAATTATATTTTAAATGTTAGATTGTAATTATACGGATGCCAAATGAGGAATTGAATGGGGAGTTGAACTAAATTATTGTTTATTAAAATATTGATGCATTCGGCCGTGAATTTGCAATATGTTATAAATTGAGTGTTAATTGCCTTGATGAATAAAAAGGTGGTTAAATGAGTGCATGTGGTTTTAGGAATTTTGTTAAGTGAGGTTATAGGTGATTAAAATGAGCAAATTGTATGCGGCAATTAAAGTGAAGTATAAAACTTGTGCTTAATTGTGGAATGCTATAATTAAATTGCTAATATATGTTTATATACTTGCCGAATTTGAATTAAGGTGAAAGACGAGGTAAAGAATGAGTTTGAGTTGAAAATTTATAATTGTAATTAAATTGATAGCATATATTTATATATTAGCCGAATATGTGCCAAAATGAGAAATGAAATGAATGGTTGTTTAATAATATTCGGTTTATTAGTATATGTATAATTAGTTAAAGTGTAAACTTTGCATGTGTATTAAAGGTTTTTATGTGATATTTGGCCTTGGGAAATCTAAGCTTAAAAAGGTTTGAATGTTAATTGGGTTGTCTCTTTAATGGCCGAATGTGCTAAAAGCTAATGCATGATTTAGTTTAATCGATGTAATGATACAAATTATGATATTTACTTGTGGTTTTGAAGTATAGAAAATTTGTTAAGTTGATTAAGTGGTTGCCGAATGTGAAATTTAGGTAAGGAAATGTGTACAAATAATATTTGTATGGATAATTGGTTTAAAGGGGTTGGCATTATACATTGTTGATATGGTGTTATTAATGTAAAGCACTTTAGTATAGACGTATATACATATGGTCACTTAGAACGTATTGAGATGGCCGAATAAGGCTAACGATGAGTATGCTTTGATTTTCTATAATACTTAGTAATTTGTTTAAGGTGATTAAAGATGTGTACGATTATTTTATATTGAGCTAAAAGTAGTTATATGGCCTATTAAATTTCTTATGGTATTCGGCCATAAGCAAGCACAATGGGATTTTAATAAGTTAAATTTGTTTTAGATTAAGCTCAAGAGCTTAAGGAGCCTAATTCGGATAGGGGAAAAGCTAAACTAACCAAATAGCTGATCCGTAGTCGTTCGACGACATTCGAGGTAAGTCTCTAAGTAATTAAACCTAT
Organism: Gossypium hirsutum; assembly: GCF_007990345.1. NCBI lineage: Eukaryota > Viridiplantae > Streptophyta > Magnoliopsida > Malvales > Malvaceae > Gossypium > Gossypium hirsutum. Next base: position 70,664,775 of record NC_053429.1, on the reverse strand, counting down.
TTTGAGTTTTGATTTATGGATACTATTATAGAAATGGCTAAATTGAAAAATATGATGTGGCCATGATATGTTCTAAGGCCAAATGGAAAATTTTACGTATTTGAATCGATTTACTAATGTGATTTTGTACCTAAGACGAAATAAAATGACAAGGCGTAATATCTAGCTTAAGATCGAATGGCCAATGTGATGAATGTGAAAGTGTGTATATGTGATAAGGCCGAATGGCCAATGTGATGAATGTGAAAGTGTGTATATGTGATAAGGCCGAATGGCCAATGTGATGAATGTGAAAGTGTGTATATGTGATAAGGCCGAATGGCCAATGTGATGAATGTGAAAGTGCATACATGAGATAAGGCCGAATGGTTAATGTGATATATGTGTAAGTGAATATGTGATAAGGCCGAATGACCAATTGTGAAAAGTGTGCAATATTAGATATTTAATGAGACCAAAGTTAGTAAAAATATAAATATATATTAAATGAATTGTGCTGAGATTGTATCCGGGTTACAGACCCGCTGGCTTCATGCTGGAATTGTATCTGGGTTTAAAGTCCCGCAGGCTTAATGCTGGTGAATTAAGTAAGATTATGATCTTGAATGTTCGCAGTGAGCTACCATCAAGTAAGTACTATACATTTAAGATGTTCAGATACATATTACCTCCTCATTTGTAAGTTTACCTCAAAGTGAATCACTAGCATTCAAGAAAAACGTATATGTGATTGATTATTATATTGTGAAAATGAGGATGACCTAATCAGTCTTGGTATGCTTGTATAATGTAGTATATACTAAGCTTTCATGTATGTACTCGTGTACATTCGGCCAACGATTCGGTGAATTATTAGTATTAAAGAACGATACATATGTGGGAATGATTATTATATCTTTGAATAAGGAATAATCTATTCGGTCAATGGTTGTTAGTATGAAAAAGTATTTGATTTAAATTTATCGTATGAGCTTTAAGTAAAGAAAGTATGTGCTGAGATTTATATATGTAATTGTGCATATTCGGCCAAAAAGGCCTTATAAATTGAGAATAAATTGTATTCGGCTAGATGTACAAATGCAAGGGAAGGATTATATTTTGTCAACCTACGTATATGTGATAAGGTTTATGTTTGGTTCTTTGCGACCCATACTGTAATTCAATACATGCCACGTTGAAATACTCGAAAGTTTTGATGCGATTATGAAATAAGGAATTAAGTTTTTATATATATATATATTCATGTATGTGCTTGAAACGAGTACGTTTGAGCAAGTGATTATATTATTGAAAGAGTATATGTTATGCTAAATGAGTAGTGACTCTATGACTCTATTCATGATAGATTATGATATTACTATGTGCTTCTAAATATGGAAACTAAACGTGGTAAAAGTATTATGTTTTAGTTTGACTGATTGAATTAGAAGTAGATATGAGGTTTCTAGATGCGAAAGACTATGTGAATCAAATTTGGAAGAAATAGATAAACTATATATGCGTGCATGAGGTTTGAACTATGTGACAGAATGGTGAGATCTCTTGATATTGTTAAACGGGGTTTCTGCAAGGTCTAAGACGATGAGGCTTAGTAATGAAACGACAGTTAAAGATGTTCAGTACATTAAGTTGGCCAGGTATGTATCAGGTACTTGTATGTGATTTTCAATTCGGATTAGATCAAAAGTATACAAAGCGATGCATATGTGAATAAGTGTATGAATGCAAATGTGACCACAGTCCATGTGACTATGATACATTTGGCCAATGTGTTATGCCATAAGAATGTATTCGATTAAACTATAATAGAGGCATCTAGATTGGAGTGTAATTATGAGCTAAGTGTGCCTTGTGAGCATACGAATATTTGACCATTTTGGTCATTATCATGAAATAATTTGTGGTAACTAAATGATGTGGTTATTGAAATTATAGTTCGTTATAGAGCTCTAGAGTGACTTCATTGATTAGAAAAAATCGAGTGATAAATGATAATTGAATTTGATTCTGCAAAATTATCGTTTTACTTAAGACTTACTAAGCTTATGTAAGCTTACTCCGTTTGTCTTTTGTCTTTGTTTTATAGATTGTGGACTCTGATTACCAGCTCGGGGATCGTCAGCACTTCATCACACTATCTACTATTATGGAAACCTTGTGATTTGGATTTAGCTTATAGCATGTATAGGATAGATTATACTAGAATGATATCATAACTATTGTTTATAAGCCATGCGAATATGGCATCCTTTGGAAGTCTACTTTTATAAGTTATAATTTTGATCTTTGTTTGTGTTTAGAAATTTAATTAAATGAATAATCTTTATTCATGAAAAAAAATGTTCAAAATTTTACTGTTTTGATCTGCTTCCAAATTTTCTGGTAACGCCTCGTCCTATTCCGGCGACGGTTACGGGATAGGGGTGTTACATATTTCTTATTATTTTCATATGGACTTACTAAGATTTGAGCTTACTCCCTCATTTCCATTTCTTTTAGTGTTTTTAGGTCAGCTCGGGGTTGGAGAACGTCGGAGGAAACATCACACTACCAAGCTATCACCCTAGGATTTTGATACATAGGTTGAGAAGTTTCAAGTGAGTGACATGTATAGGGATTAGTTTTTATGATATGTGTTCTATGATTTGGCCAAATGTATTGGCTTATTTTGATTTAATTGTATATGGCCATAGGGTGTGGCTCATATTGAGTATGGTTTGTAAATCTATCAATCCATGCTATGTTATAATGCATGTGATGAAATGATGTGAGCATGATGGTTGGCCATGCATGATAGGTGTTGTGACATGCATGTGTGATGAAAACCTCATGACCATTCGAAGTGGTCATACCATGGTTAATGTATAATAGGGCTAGTAAGATAATAATGCCTTCAACGTGAATGCTGGATGGATAAGTTGATAATCATGGTATAAGAGAATAAGTGGTAAAGTATTTGACTTGGTTAAACAAATGAGAGTTGATATGCCTAGAATGTGTATAATGTGAGGATATGTAAAACGTGTATGATGCCTCAAAAATGTCATGTTGTGTCTTAATAAAGAGTGTTTTAATCATTAAAATGTTGCTATGAATTGTGATTATGACGTGTATATAGATGTAAGGGATTGTGGGTAACATGAAGGCTTGGAAAATAGCCTAAGTGTTAGCCACACGGGTTGAGACACGGCCATGTGTCTCATCCGTGTGAGGGACACAACCTGGTGACACGGGCATGTGGCCTGGCCGTGTGGTTCAAATTGTGTACTAACATTATAAACAGAGAGTTACACGGCTTGAGGACACGAGCGTGTTGATGACACACGGGCGTGTGACCCTGATTTATGAGAAAAATTTCTAAGTTTTCCCAGAACTTTCCAACTCGGTTTAGTCTCGGAGCATTTTAAATGCATGTTCGTAGGCCCATAATAGGGACACTATGAATATATTCGATTGGTTTTAATTTGGAACAAAATTTTATAGCTCGGTTTTGCATGATTGTGAATGTTTAAGTCCAGTAATGCCTCAAACCCTGTCCTGGCGTCGGATATGGGTAAGGGGTGTTACAGGATGTTACCACATGAATACAAACATAAATTTAAAAACTATTATTACAAACCACAATAAAATTTTAGACTCGGTTGATCACATAAAAACAATGACATATACAAAGATACATAGAGTAATTAAATTACAAAAGTTATCATATAATATCATAACTTATTACAATTATCTTAAATATAGACTCCTATATAATACTATTTATTCATCTACACCACCAAATGTGCTTTGTATGCATAATAACCCGATTTTCCACCTCATTGGTATGGTCCTAGTGTAACCCCCTAGACCCGGCCCAGATGTTATGGACAAATCTTGAAGATTACATTGGCCATAACAATGGCCTAATAATACATTTTAGAAATTATCTCTTAAAAGTCCCTTTACGAAAACTAAAGGTTGTGTTAGAAATCCGATTTTATGTTTAAAATAAAAATGTAAAGATTCAACTAAAACATCGTAGCGGAAATCTCATAGCTAAGTTATTTGTCATTTTGAAAATCATAAGATTGATTTTGATACTTTGGAAATCATCGATTTTGTAAACATGATGTGATGGGTTTTGAAAATCGAGTATTGAGTTTAAAATCGTTCCTTGGAGTCTAATAAATATTATTATAAAAATAATTCGTCGTTTTAGTTTTATTTCTTGAAATTATTAAAATAATAATTTAACATAACAAATCATGCAGAAACAATCCCAAAACATTATCCAAAGTTCCTAAGTCAAAATCCAAACCAAAGTCCCAAAATTAAAGTCCATATAGCATGAACACAAACCAAAATGTTCGATACCACTACTTGCAAAGGTTTCTAAAAAAATAACCAAGAGTACCTATGTAGCCAAGCCCATCCTAGCCTCGATCATCTAAAAATCAAAGTTTGAAGGGGGTGAGCTGAAAAGGCTCAGTGTAGGTCTCTAATAACAATTATTTCACAAAATAATCCATCACAACGTCATATTAATTAGTCCATAATGTAAATAAATTACTCAATTATAAAATTAGATATGATAGATTTTGTAGGGACGAAATCAATGCAACATTTTTCAGAATACAATATAGATATTAGAAAGTAAATTCTACCTAACTCTGCTACACACCATAAATAGTTCCCCAGAACTCATCCAACCAATAACACACCAAAATGTGGTCGAACCACCAGATATTATAGACTTACTGCCAGATATGAAATATCATGGACAAGCCACCAGAAATGTAGATCTACTGCCAGATACTTCCTCCATACCTTTTTCCTACCCCATGCAACACCCCTAACCCCTCTCTGTCGTCAAATTAGGGTCACGGGCATTACTAACAAATCATTACATTCAATCACATCATAAAAAAAATGCAAGCTAACCATTAACATTATAATATACAGGGGCAGATCATGACAGTCTAATACTTCCATACTAGGGTCCTACACAATTGAATAATGAATCATGCTATGCAATGCTAGACTTGGTCTTCCACTGTCTACACTCTTGTCACTATTTATCCCTTCTTGAATGCTAGAAGTCGAATACATAACAAGACTATTCCAATTATTAACATCAGAGTATTGGTCGATACTCTGACTATTATTACCTTTGATGATGTTAGTAGAAGGCACTTAATTTAGGTTTGCTAATTCATTCCAATTCAGAGTAAAATTTACTCTTACAACCTTTATTTCGAGTTTATGGGACCCTAAAAATAGTTTAAAAACAGAAAGGGACTAATTTGGAACAATTCTGAAAGTTTAGGGCCATTTTTGAAAATTCCTAAAAATAGGGGACACACGGTGTGGCCAGGCCGTGTAGAACGCCCCAAGACGTGTGGCTTTCTAAGTTGGGACACACGACTGTGTCCCAGCTCGTGTCCTTTCCCATGTAACTCATTGAATTGAGACACATGACCTTGTCCTAGCTCATGTCTCTGCCTATGTAACTGTGACAACCCTAATTTGACCCTAGTTGGGAAGTGGTTTCGGGACCACAAAACCGAGTCATAAAAATAATTAGATGTTATATTCGGTGCTTATTATATGTGAAAGTTCATGTGTGAAAATTTCATTCTTTGATCTTGTCAATTGTATGTGAAATTATTAAATAGGACTTATGTGAAAATTTTTGAAAATGCTATAGGCTAAATTGTAGTGGCCAAATAACTTATAGTATGAAATAGGTGGATTTGCATGTCAAAATTCCCATCTTAAGGTATAGTGGCCAGCCATCATGATGAGAATAAATGGATCATGCATTTTAAATTAGCACTATGAGATTTAATGGCTTTATTATCATAAAATAAAGGGAAATAAAATAACAAAATGATGAAAAGGACAAAGCTTGTCCATCCTTGTTCATCATAGCCGAACTTAAGAAAACAAATAGGGGAAAGCTCTTGAATGTTCGGTCACTTGGGGAAGATAAATTCAAGGTAAGTTCTTGGTAATTTGGTTAAAAATTCATGTTTTTGAGTTCCTCTCTTGGTTCTACTTTAAACCCATGAATTAATTTGTTAAGTGTTGGTTAGTTGTGCATTCGGTCATGATAGGAAATTGCAAAAATTTATGTTTTATGATAGAAATTGATGAATGAAAGTTTGATGGACTATAATGTTAAAATTTTGATTCTTTGGGGACGATTTGAATTTTCGGTCATGGTAATCAATGAAGGGGATAGATGATTGTCTTCAAGTTTTAATGAATAATTACAAATGAGTGATGTTTGAGATAGTTTAATGTTCATGTAAGTAGTTTAGATGATTTGAAAAGAATAGGGTAGATGTTTGAATGTCTAAAGGTTCGGTATTGTACATGAATTCTAATGGTATGATTTTGTAAATGCCGAATGAGCTATAGGAGTTCGAAAATGGCTTAATTTTCATGTTTAAATTCGGTTATATCCGATCATGGTTGGAGTTATTTTGATATGCATAGTATAAAGTATGTATGATTTGTGTTTTGGTTGCATAACTATATTTGGTTAATGATATGAATAAATTACAAATAGCTTTAAGTAAGCTTGATATATGGAAAATGGATATATTTGGATTGAGATTATGCTTAAGTGAAATTATAGATATGTGATGAAATTGATTTGTGATATACATGTTTAAATAATATGAATGCAAAGAGTTGTGAAATAGTAAATTGTAGTAAATCTGCTTGGGACAGCAGCTGTAATGTGATTTTGGAAAATCACCATAAATTGTGAGAGTGGATTTAGAATCTGAATAAACTATGTAATTAAAGCTTAATGAGTCTAGTTTCAAATGAAATCAACGAGAACATATTTTGACTTCTGTACAATTAGAAATTTGATTCGTAGTAAAGGGTGGTCAGATTAGTCAAACAGTGAAACAGGGGAAACTTTAAGAAAAATCTGGTATTGATTGGCCAAACTAAAAATTCTGAAAATTTTATGGATAAAAGATATATGAGTCTATTTTTAGGGAAATTTTACAGAAATTTATTTGGAGTTTCATAGCTCTAGTTATAAATAATTTAGTGACTGTTGCTCAGGAAGACAGCTTATTGTGAATTTGAGATTTTGTGGTAAACATTGATAAAAAAATTTGTTAATGAGTTGCTTAATGTTTTCTTATAAACTTACTATGATCTATATGTGTGAAATTCGAAAATATATATTATAGTCCTGAAGTAATGCTTGAATAGTCGAATAATGACTAGTTTAAAATTTTTGAATTTAAGCTCAAGAGCAAAGAGGATCAAAGTTGGATAGGGGAAAAAAGAAAGTAATTGAGTAGCCTTTCCGCAACGGTTCAAGTATATCTGAGGTAAGTTTTGAGTAGTCACCTTTAGTATATAATTGATGATGCTTTGATATGTATATATATTAGATGAATTGTGACCTTTTGGTTCTACTTGAATTAAGTTGTGTGATAAATAATTTATGTATATGACTTATAGTCGAATGGTCACTATGGGTTAAGCTTCAATGATGAAATGGATATGGATATGTAATATTTATGTATGACTTTGAACCGAAATGTAAATGATGGTGTTCATATGGAGCTTATATCTGAATGTAGCAAATGACTACTAATGTGATATGTTGAATGAGATGTGTTAATATATGATTAAATATGCATGATATTTGATGTGTATCCGGGCTTAAAGACCCCCAGGCTACATGCTGGAATTATATCCGGGTTAAATCCCGCAGGCTTCGTGCTGGTAATATATCCGGGTTAAATCCCGCAGGCTTCGTGCTGGTATTATATCCGGGTTAAATCCCGGAGGCTTAGTATTGGTATTATATCTGAGCTTAAAGTCCCACAGGTTTTGTGCTGGTGACTGGATTCGGGTTTTAAACCTAGCAGGATTAACGTCGCTGATTCGAGTAAGATTATGAATTCAAAAGTTCGAGGTAAACTACTATTGATTATGTATGATACATTATGATAGTCAGGTACGTATTATGTACTCGTATGTGAATTGATTTTTTAAAGTGAATTATTATTATCAAAGAACGATATATGTGTGTGAATGATTACTATATCTAGGAATAAGAGCATGACCTATTCGGTCGATGTCTGTCATTAAATGAAAGTATGTGACTTAAATTAATTGTATGAGCTATAAAGTAAAGTAAAGTATGTGCTGAAATTTCTTTGTGTATTCATATATTTATATACATATATATTCGGCCAATAGGCTTTTTAATTGGTGTACTTGTGTATATTCGGCCCAGTGATTTGTAATTAGAATATTAGTTTTGTGGTACTAAATGATCGATTTAAATGACAAGTTTAAATTGTTTGTATCGCTTAAAACTTACTAAGCTTTGAAAGCTTACTTTGTTCTTTATTTCTCTGTTTTATAGATTGTTGATTTTGGCCACCGACTCGGGGATCGTCAGCAGTTCATCACACTATCGATTATTTTGGTACTATTATATTTTGGAGTTGATGTGGCATGTATAGGTTAGACTGTTGAGAACGATATTTTGTAAATGTAAATATTTAGCCATACGAATATGGCATATGATCTTGAATGTTTGTATAGTTTTCAGCTTGATTTTGGATTGTGTTTAATGACTATATGAATGTGATAATTAAATGTTTAGTTCGGTAATACCTCTTAACCTTAATCCAGCAATTGGATATGGGTTAGGGGTGCTACAGTAACTCACTAACTTGGATTACATGGCTGTGTCACAGGCTGTGTGTCAGCTCGTGTGGAAACTACACCGATACTATTTTTTAATACGCCCGTGTGTGATACATGACTGTGTGACAGACTGTATCTCAGGCCGTGTGCACCTCAAAGTACCTTAAAACTCAAGTTTACCATTTCCTACTTACTTGGACACTAAGAAACTCAATTAGCAATCATTTAACCTACTCAAAACATGATTAAACATGTTCAAAATATACCAAATCCATCACTAATATGCCTAACCAATGTTTCCCCATTGGTACCACATTTTATATGTTCAAACATTTCAACAATGCATCAACCATTCAAGACTTTCATCCATACCAAATTTGCCAATATTGAACTGACATCTAGCTACATAGGATATCAAGCTTTAAATCTAAAAACACATACCAAAGCCTAACTTCAACCCCAACCATATATACATTACATATAAACATAAATTCACTTGAAATCCAAAATATCATCACACTATCAACCAAAAGACCTAGGTACATGCCATTATAAAATATAACATCACCACACTTAAGCTCGGGATTCGTTGTTGGATGCTGAGTTGGTAATAATTGGAAAGTACCTAGCCTGCGCACGAAAAACAAAATCGTACGCTGAGTAAAACTCAGTCGTATTTTTATATCCTGGACAATTTAACTTAATATAAGTAATCAAAATGTGAGAATGTAACAAGAAATGTTATGCAATTATGTTTCAAATCAATAATACAAAATTTCTCATTCTTTACTACATCAACTAAATTCCACATGTTCAAGTATATATATATCAATGGCATTTCATATAACATTTGAATACTTCAACTCATGCAATGGCATTATTCATCTATTTGATCAGTACTTGAATTTATTTCAAGTTTCACATCTCATTTCATCATTTCATTTCTCGTCTTATATTCATTTCTCATCTTTGCCATTTCAATATCAATCACATAAATTATTATTTTATTTTCCCCTATTAACATGACTCAGGCTCGGACGGATACATGGATCTAACCATCACACCAGTTTGGCACCCAGTGTCTTATCGAATAAACCTGAAGTAATAACTGCACCCAGCGCTATATAATTTGACACCCAGTGTCTCATCGGTTAAACCGAAGCAAATTGGCACCCTGTGCCTCATCGACTTGAGGTCAAAGAAATCCCTGAACTCTTCTTATGCCATATATATCTTACAAAGACTGATACAATTAATAGAGTTTCATTTCACTTTTCAATACAACCAATGTCTCAATTTCACATATATACACATTATCACATATAGTCAATTCAATATTCATATAATCATCATATTTCATAATACACAAAATCAATCCTTTCCAAATCCACTATGAATTCAATTTAATCCCAAAGTACCAAAGTACTCACCTCAAATGCTTACCATATGTAAACAATTAAATATGCAACAACCTACTATTTAATTCGGATTATAGAAACACAAACCATGAATTCCGAGCTATTTGACATCGATTTTATCCTTTCGCTTTTTATTTAGGGATTTCAGTACGATGTTAGCTATGGAATAAAACAATTAAAATATATTAATATTACATAATTCAATTTCATATTAAATTTCAATTTTCACACTATATTTTGCTTATTATTCAATTTAGTCTCTAAACCGAGATTAGTTTTTAACCTTCACATTTAACTTTATATTTTTATACTAATTTCAATCTAAACTAAATTTAGCTCCCTCTTTTCTAATTAGACACCTTAATTTCAAAACTTTCTCAATTTATTTAGCAATTTAGTCCTTTTCCGTTTCTAACTTAAAAAACTATCTATTTAATCCCTAATACCTAAACTATTCAAAAATGTCAACGTTTAAAATCTTGAACAATACTAAAAATTACAACATGGGTTGGGAAGCTCTAGGTACCGGGATTCCAAAAATGTAAAAATTACAAGAAAACGTCTAAATTGCACTAACTAATTTGAGCTTGAACCTCTCAAGTCCTTAGCCGAATGTTTCCCTTCTTCTTTTCTTCTTTCTTTCTTTTTTCTAATTTTGCATGCAATTCTCTTTCCATTTTCTTTATTCTTTCTTTTATTATATTTTCATTTTATTATTATAACAATATAATATATATAATAAGTTAACATAATATATATACACATGTAATAAATGTTCATTATGACCATCCGCTTTAAATGAAACAAAGGTATAATTGCTTCTTTAGTCCCTTTAATTTATTTTAATCTATAATTCAACTTTTATACGCGATTTAGTCCTTGTACCTTAACAACTCCTAATTTCATGAAATTACTAATATTAAAATTAATTCAACTCTAACCTAACCTCGTAAATATTTAAGAAAAATATTCATGGGTTCATTTTATGGGAATGGAGTCCTGAAACTCACTTTCCGACACTCCTGACTATCGGGTTGTTACACCCCATGCATGTGTTATGGCAACATAACAGAGATTTCAGTAGCATGCTTTACATGTGAACCAGATTATCAAAGTATGTCATGCTTAACATGCAAATTAGATCTCATAAATATTTTTTACACATGATTTCACAATAGCATGTTTTATCATGCAAGTCAGAACATCATAGTAGGGCATAATCAACATATAAATCCTTAGATCAAAATTTAAAATATTATTTTCATATAAGTCAGTCTATCATATTTTTATAAGCCATAAATCACATGGCATGAGTGATGGAAATTATATATTATCATACATCACATAATCATCCAATAAACCAATCACATCACATATCACATAATTTCGAGATTTACTTACTTGTTATCCTCGCTTATCGATTTTTTTACTGATTTCTATGAATACACTTGTATTCACATAGTGACATATATTAAATATCAAATATCCATAAGTAATACACTTAAAAGAAATATTTTCATTATTATAAATTTAACCATTAATATCAAATAATATCTCTTAAATGCCTAGACCTTAAATTTGATGGACTAGATCTCGATTCCACTTCAAAAGAGATGAATCCAATTTCCTTGAGTCACTATGTTAAATCAAAATAAGTGTTAGTACTGATATAACGAAATAATAACATTCTCTTAATAAAATAACATTGATTCGGCACTACTTACGCAAAAAGATCGTTAACTATCACCCCTTTCTATAGTTGATGCGCATATTCCGGGATTTATGAATACTCTTCAATAAGGCATGAAACCAAATAATTAGATCCTTATTAAATAAAAAATAATACTACAAAAGTATAATGGTTATAATGGTTACGATAATTCTTCATACTTATGATTAAACAGAGAGAAAAAGGCTTGGTAACAAAATCCCGAAAAACTGATCAAAGTGGGGGATTAGGTACTATAACCGAAAAATAGAAGAGTTTAGATAAAATTATAATTTGAAAGATGACTTTTAATAATGAGAAATCAGATTCAGGAGTTTACAAGAGGATTTTTAAAAAGAGGATAAGAAAAGAAGAAAAAAGGAAAAATCGGCAATGGTTGATGGTGGTGGCGGGGGGGAAAGGAAGAGGTGCGATAGTTGAGTATGGTGGAGGAAGGGTAGAGATTTGAAGAAAAGTGGCTTCCAAAGTGTTGAAAAAAAATAGAAAAAGCCGAAAACGATGGAGGAGTGGTGGTGGATGGAAAATGAGTAGAGAAGAGAAAAAGATGGTGCAACAAAATGAAAAAATGAGGTTTATGGAGAGCTAGGGCCGACCATAGGTAGTCAACAACTCATTTTGGGTAAATTTGGGGACAAAGGGAGTGAAAAGGGGGATTTTGCACAAAAAGAAAATTAAAAAGGGGCTTTGGAAGGAAAGTTTGACTCAATAAAAGGAAGGAGAATCTCCCCATTTTATGAAAAGACTTGGACGGAAAAGGGGAGTGTTGACCTTCTAGAATGGTCAACAATAGTGGCTAGAATGAGAAAAATAAATAAAATGGAGTGTAAGGGAATCCGAACATGGGACCTTTAGCAATTAATTAACATACTAAACCATTAGGCCTTTTTCTTCCTTGTGATACAAATTTGCACAATTTAATAAAAAATTCTAGGGCATGACACTTGGCGTCGTCCCTCCTAGCACAGTCTCTCAGCATGTAACACCCCAAACCCGACCTAGACATTATGGCCGAATTTGGCGTGTCACATCGAAGTGTTTTTCAAAAAATTGATATTTACAGTAAAAATCCGTTACTGAGTTTAAATCCTTTTATTATTATTAAACAAAAGTTCTCGTCAAAACGGTCAACTTATTAACTAACGGTGCTATATCAAATTGATTTAAAAACGCGAAAGCTTTTTAAGTCGATGAAGTTTAAAACGCCTATTTTCGAAAACAATAATTGTTTTAAAAACTCGTCTTTACCTAGACTAGCAGTTTAAAAATGTATAATCTAAATCCCAATTAAAACCCACAATTGGCCTTATTACATAATCAAAAACCCAATATGAAATTTAAAATAGATAAAGTCAAGTTGCAGATCAACTGCAATCATGTGGCCACCTCCTCGCGGCTCCAAATCGTCTAAGGTTGGGATTACCTGTGCAGTTAAAAGAAAGGGTGAGTTTATGAAAACTCAGTGTGTAATCCCTTATCAGTCAGACAGAAAATAGTGCATGCAGTAACAGTCTAGGCCTGAGCCCTATTCAGTATCAATATAGCCTGGGCCTTAACCCACGAGCCCATTGGGCCCACATGGCCTATTTTGACCCATTAAGGCCCAAAAACAACCTAAGTCATGCATGCGACATGACAAGTCTACCATCTTCCTGCTTATCAGCGAAATTTACCCGCACGGGCCCATACGGCCCATTTAACCTAGAACTAGCCACGATTGTATGAACAAAGTAGCCCAGCCCAAACTTACCACATAACATACATTTTATTCGTGTGGGCCCATAAGCCCATTGGGTCCACACGGCCCAGTCCGGCCCAACGTGGCCTAGAACAGCCTATGCCATGTTCGCAACATGACGAGCCCAACCATATTCCACCCAGCAGCTAGTTTGACACCAACGGGACCACGGGCCCATTGGGCCCTTTTTGGCCCATTTCGTGGCCCAAGTGGCCCACTACGGCTTAAGCCTACGAATTCGCTCATGGTGGCCATCCTCGTCGTACGCCCACGTTACATGAGCTCGGTTCACCACACGCGCGATCGCACGCTCGTGTGGCATCATACGCCATAATTTTAGCTTTTCGGTATTTTGCCGATCTATAGTCATAGCAAAGTAATCATCACGCACAATTTCAGCTTTTTAGCCATTTATTAAAACAAGGCATACGGTTACACACCTTTTTGCGAAAACTAGCTAAGATCCACGCTCTTCGAACCTAAAGTCAAACAAGATACATATATCAGCTTTACAACCAATAGGGTTAATGATTAGCTTTACCCCTAAATCGACAATCCTTGCTCAACTTGGTTGAGAAAATACCGCTACTCCTCTACGATAGTTGGCTAGAACCGACCACCCTTCATCGTTGGCTAACTGTGACAAAAGAGTCAACTATCAGTTACGACTACCTAACCCAAGGGTTGATGTGCACGAATCTGAAAGGCACAACCCCTAGATTAGAGAACAAATATTCGGCCACCACATAACACAACCACATCTATCTCCAGTTGAACCAAATAATTGAGAACAAGATTACCTTAAATGAAATCACAAAGAGGTTCCGAAAGCTTTAGCACTTCTGATAAGCCCCTCGAGACACCTAGGACCCAGCAAACCAATAACATATAGAGGGTCAAAGGTTGCAATCCGAACCCAAAAGAAGAAGAAGCATTCGGCTTTAAAGAAAGAAAAGGAAAGGAAAGCAACTTGAAACTACAGAAGGAATGGAAGACAAAACTCACCGAATGACTACCACCACCACCACCACCGAAACTTAAACAAATGGAGAGAAAGAACGAAAAGTGTAGTCAGCTAGAATATAAGAGAAGAGGGACAAAGGTTCACCAAAAGAAGAATTAATATTGAGAGGAGAAAAAGGCAATATTTGGCTTTGAGAAAGAGAGTAGAGAAAATGCCTAAAAGCAATTGGGTCACCAAGGTAGAGCACAAAAACACATAAGAAGAAAATAGGTAAATTCGACACTTAGGATAACTGAAACTAGGTGTCACTCCCAAAACTCAAAATTTGGCACAAAGAAAGAATACTCTAAAAGTTCCCAAAATGCCGAAATGCCTACCAAAGAGACCCCTGGTTGAATTTGCATACACAAACTTCCCCAATCGGCTACAACTCTCAAAGTTTTGAATTCCTTGATTTACTCCTCCAAATTCTCCTCCATAATTCCCTCATCAACTTACTCTCACCTCACATTCAAATTCCAAGACCAAATCAACATTCCATCACATAGAATTCTACTCCAATTCAACCACTTGCCGCGCACAAGTGCAAAATAAATACTCATCAATATCCCATGCCAACAATTGAACCTTGGACCTCCTTGCCACCCTTGTGACGCCACCTTGCCACTACACCACAGGCTTTTTTTGTTACTATTTAGCCTCAATTAACTAAAAGGTCTACAGGCGAAAATCCATGTTCCTTTAAAAGAAAACCAAAATAAATTATAGGAGCCAAGACTTGAACCCAGGCTCCCTTACAACCTTATTGACGACACAACCACTAGACCATATGCTTCCTTGTGTCATTTATTTAACACAATAATTTAAAAGGCCTTCATCCAAACATCCAGGGTTTTATTCACTTAAAACCAAAATTTTTGCTAAAGCCCAGGTTTGAACCCAAGATTTCTCCAACACTTCTCAGAGCCATTAACCACTAAAGCAGACATTTAATTATGTCATTTCCTTGCACAATTAAATACTTATATACCACCTCCTTATGGACCCATACTCAAGGCCCAATACTTCTAGGCCCAAATTCGGGGCGTTACACAGCATACTAACCTGAAACATACATACACATAGATAACTTAATGAGAAAAACACCATTTACCTTACTCATACGAGCATAATATAGCTGATGATTCATAATGATGATTTTGTCATTCTCAACATTTGGCTTTGATATTGGCGAATACATCCTTTAGTTACATCCTTACTCTGAATTCATTTATTTCCCATCAATAATTTTGATTCTTTAGTTACATCCTTCAATCTGAAAATTCATATATCTTAACCAATTTCCTCTTCAGAGAGCCATACAACTTAAAATATCATCACATGTGCATACTCAACTCAAAACCAAAGCACAATCATCTATTATGAATGATCACATACACAGTTGGTCAATACAATATTCAAACATATAGATAGAATAAACTTTTCAATATTATCTCATTTCTTCTCTCTATCCTTACAAATCACTAATTGAAGTCAAATCTTAGCGTTATATAGTACTTACCCTATAACTAATAAATCTCCTATACCATACTGCCTTTACATAGTAATTTAAATAATCATATAGAACACACCACACAGACTATTCCTTCAGAGTTCGCCATAAAGGCCATTATTCAAAGTTCACCAAAAAGGCTATTCTTTAAGAGTTCACCACAATGGCTATTCTTTCAAAGTTCACCAAAAATGCTATTCTTTCAGAGTTCACCAGAAAGGCTATTTTTAGTTGTCATGTTTACGATTTGTATTTTCCTAAACTCACATTACTTGAGGTTTTCTATAATGAGATTTTTATGCAAGTGTGCACAGTTGTTCTAGAAATTAGTAAGTAAAATGAGTTATCGTCTCCACAGGGACTGTGTATGTTAATCAATTATTTGCAAAATGTTAAAAACGCAATCAATTGAATGGTGATAATTAAATTATCTAGATGCAAAATTGATCCCTAATGCATTTAAATCTAAATGAAAATGATCTAAATGAATGGATGGATGGACTTTAGCAACAAAAACAATCAACATAAAATAGGCTATGTAATATCCCGAATTAGGGCCTAATCGGAATAGTGGTTTCGTGACCACAAATCCGAGATAGAAATAATTATTTTATAATTATTTTGATGTTTATGATATGATTGCATAATTGTGTGAAAATTTCGTGATGAAATCCTATGCCTAAAGTGCTTAAATTGAAATTAGGGACTAAATGAAATAATTTACAAAACTTGCATTTTGGGAGTTTTTAGTATGAAATTGCTTTGGAATATTAATGAGGAGGTCTTAAATGGAAATTTGACCAATTTATAAGTCTATGGACAAAAATTGGATATGGATGGAATTTTTTTGAAAGTTTAGTAGGAAGGGCATTTTGGTCATTTAGTTATTAAAATGAATTAAAAACAAAATTAAAAGCCAATTTTTGTCCATCTTCTTCATTAGGTCGAAATTTCAAGGGTTCTCCATAGCTAAGGTTTGTTTCAAGCTTCCAAGCTCCATAGTAAGTGATTCCAAGCCTCGTTTTTAATGTTCTTTACGTTTTTGGAATCCCGGTAGCTCGATTAAGCTTATGCTAGCAATAATTCAACCTAGGGTTCATATTTGGAAAAATACCCATAGGTGAAATTTGTGTATTTTTGTGTTTTATGATAGAATATGAGGTTTTAAATTATGTTAGATAACTTGTGCTACTCGGTTTTAAGCGAAAATGAGTAAAAGGGCTTAATCGGTAAAAATACCTAATAGTCATAAGTACATGTTAGAGTGTGAATTTGATGTTTCCATAGAAGGGAAAAATGATCAGCATGTCATAAAACAAAATAATAAGGGATGAAGTTTAATTCCCGAGCCTAGGGGAAAAAGTGTAATTATGCAAAAGTTTAGGGGCAAAAATGTAATTTTGCCAAAGTTCGTATTAAATGCTGTTTTGATGAATGTATGTATAAAATAAGATTAATTTGGCATTATAGATCAAGAGAAACAAGATTCAAGTCGCGATCGAGGGAAAAACAAAGTTTACGAAGAATAGGCTCGATTGCTAATATTTTGTATCGAGGTAAGTTCATGTGTAAATGTAGTAACATAATTGTCATTTTGAACAATTTAATGTTGTTTATATGATATGATGCTTATTATTATCATGAAATGCTATGTTTTGTGGTTATTATTGAATAATATGTAATTATGTGAATTACTTGATGAGTATGAACTATCACCGAGTATCGGTTCCGATATTCCGTGGAAGACGGCAAAGATGTGAGATCGAGGGCAAAGCCCGTTTGAACCTTAGTAATAGATTAGAATACAAGTGACATGTCACTAGGATATTTGAGTTCCGAACTTGTTGAGTTGAGTCTGAGTTCGTGAGTTGTAACTAGGCATCCGAATTCGTTGAGTTGAGTCCGAGTTCACTTATGGATGCGATGCCCGAGCTCGTTGAGTTGAGCCCGAGTTCACTTATGGGTGGGTTACATGGTAGCTTGGCTACATAAGTTCCGCAAGCTATTGAGTTTGTCTAGCTGCGGGTCCATTTACGTTCATAAAATCCGCGTATTCGAATTATATTCCGATGTGTTCAACGGGTGAATCTTAAGTGAATGAGAAGAATGCCTAAAATGAAGGTGATATATTGGTAAGTGTGGTGAATGAGAAAATTTGACAGGTATGTGCTTAAATCCTCGGGTTGAGAACTTGGTATGATGAAATCGTAGAAAGATATTAAATGCAAACGAAACACGAATGTCTTGATGTTGTTTATGCAAATGATGTTTTATGTGGAATTGCATGATTATGTTACTTGCTATTTGCATGTGAACTTACTAAGCATTTATGCTTACCCCCTCATTTTCATTCATTGTAGTTGTTGACAAGCCGGCTTGAGAATCGAGATAGGTCGAAGACTCGTTCACACTATCTGAAGGCCTAAATTGGTAAAATGGCTTGTGTGTTTTGAATGTGGCATGTATGGCAAAATACTCACTTTGTGTAAATGATCTTATGATATGGCTATGGTTTGGAAAGAAAAGGGTTTGTAAATGATTAGCCATTGGAATGGCTAATCTAAGTCATATTTGATGTTATGTATGTTTAAAATGCTATTTAGTCCATGAAAATATAAAGTAAAATTTGCCATAAAACAGAACCTGACAGCAGCAGTGATGTAAATTTGAAAAATCACTAAAAATAGTAGAAATGGAACTAAATAATGTGTAGGTTATGAAATTTAATCTTGATGAGTCTATTTTCATATGGATAGAACAACAGGTATATGAATTATATTATGTGAGATATTTAAGTTTTGGTGGAATAGGGTCAGAGTGATCTCTGTATCCCCTATTCTGGCTTTATAAATTCACTATAAATTTTAAAAAAAAACAATTAGGAGTTTTATATTACATGTATGAAATCCTTATTGAGTCTAGTTTTATAAAAAACAAATTTCATAGTCATTGAAACTCTGTACAGGGAGATATCTGATTCGTAATACAGAGGGGTCAGAGTAGTCGAACCCTGAAACAGGGGAGAATTTAACTAATAAACTGTACTAATTGGCTTGACCAAAAATTTTAGAAAAAAATTAGTAAATAGATATATGAGTCTAGTTTTAGGGAAAATTTACGGATCTTAATTTCGAGTTTTGGAACTCGAGATATGAATTTTTAAGCAACTGTGATGTAGTTGACCAGCTTGTCTGGAAATTTTAAAAAAATAAATTGTTTGAGCTGTTAAATTAATGAATTAAGTTTAGTAAAACCTCAAGCTCGACTCTGGCGACGGTCTTGGCCTTGAGGGCGTTACATTTGGTGGTATCAGAGCAGGTTTAGTCAGTTCTCAGACTAATGTGTTGTATGTACGGGTTTTGCTATACATGCCATATATATATTGTGATAGTGTGACGACTTCTGAACTTTTAAATGATTTTTTTTATAGTAAATGGATCCCGATCCAGTTGCGGCTGATGATGTAGAGAGTAATGCACCAGCTCCGGCTGAAGGGGCAGTGCCAATTGAAAATTCACCTCCTACTGTTGGTCGAAGAGGAGGAGAAAGGGCTCGGGAAGCCTTTCTCCAGATGATGAATGCCTGGTATACTGAGTTCGTTCGTACGAACCCGAATGCACAACCTCCCCTACCTCCCCCTATTCCTTAACCTGTACCCCGATGTCTCAAGGTGTAGATCTGATGAAATTTCATAGAACTCCAGTTGACAGAATCCGTAAGCAAGGGGCCGAAGAATTCAGGGCAAATATTGATGATGATGCCGAGAAAGCAGAGTTTTGGCTTGAGAATTCTATTCGGGTATTTGATGATTCTTCTTGTACACCTAAGGAATGCTTGAAATGTGCTATATCATTGTTGAAGGATTCAGCTTATCATTGGTGGAAGACATTGACTTCAGTAGTACCGAAAGAGAAAGTAACTTGGGAGTTCTTTCAAGAAGAATTTCGGAAGAAATACATCAGTGAAATATTTGTTGATCAAAAGCGTAAAGAGTTTCTTGAATTGAAGTAGGGAAACATGACAGTTACTGAATACGAAAGGGAGTTCATCAGGTTGAGTAAGTATGCTAAAGAATATATTCCTACAGAAGCTAAAATGTGCAAACGATTTGAAGATGGACTCAATGAAGACATCAAAGTATTTGTCGGGATTCTTGAATTAAAAGAAATGGTAGTACTAGTTGATAGAGCTTGCAAGGCTGAAGAACTACTTAAAGAGAAGAAAAAAGTAGAGGCTGAGACTAGAAATTGGAAGAAAAGACCGACGAGCAGTTCATTCTCACAACAATCCAGAAAATTTAGAAATATGAATCCTCGTTCATAGGTTTCGGCTGGACAATCATATGGAAATTTTAAGAAGCAAAATGTGGGTCCTAAATCTCAGACTACTTCTGCAGCTAGTGTGGGAAATACGAGATTCGTTAAGCCCGAGTGCCAGTGGTGTGGCAGAAATTATTTTGGCCCATGTAGAGCGAATGAATGTTTTCGGTGTGGTTCTCTGGATCATTTTATTAGAGACTGTCCAGAGAGAGCTAAAAAAGAAAAATTTCAGTGTAAAAGCTAGTGCTCCAGACTCGAGCAGAAGATATTTGAGAAAAGCTAGAAATGAAGGAAGCAGCAAGAATGTAGCCAGAGATTCAACAGCTAAATCTGAAGCAAGGGCTCCAGCTAGAACTTATGCTATAAAGGCACGTAAAGATGCTTCATCACCCAACATGATTACTGGTATATTTTCTCTTTATGATGTTAATGTTATTGCTTTGATTGATCCCGGTTCTACTCATTCATATGTATGCATGAAACTGGTGTCTAGTATGAATATACCTGTTGAGAACACAGAATTTATGATTAGAGTGTCGAATCTGTTAGGCAAATGTGTGATAGTTGATAAAGTATGCAAGAAATGCCCTTTAATGATTCGGGGTCATTACTTTTCGGCCGACTTGATGTTGTTGCCGTTTGATGAATTTGATGTTATTTTGGGTATGGATTGGTTGACATTGCATGATGCTATAGTAAATTGCAAAGAAAAGGTTATAGAATTAAAGTGTGAAAGTGGTGAAATTCTGCGGGTTGAACCAAATAAATCAGAGGCATTATCTAGTATGATTTCTTCGATGTCGGTTCAGAGATATTTGAGAAAGGGTTATGAAGCTTATTTGGCATATGTAATTAATACAAAAAAAATGAAAAGAAAGTTGAATCAGTACTGGTTGTGTGTGAATTTGCGGATGTATTTCTAGAAGAATTGTCGGGTTTGCCTCCAATCAGGGAAATAGAATTTAGTATTGAATTGATACCGGGAATAGCTTCGATCTCGATTGCTCCGTATAGAATGGAACTAGCAGATTTGAAAGAATTAAAGTCGCAGTTGCAAGAGTTGACTAATAAAGCCTTTGTGAGACCCAGTTTTTCACCTTGGGGTGCTCCCGTGTTATTTGTGAAAAAGAAGGATGGTTCTATGAGATTGTGTGTTGACTATCGGCAATTAAACAAGGTGACAATCAAAAACAAGTATCCATTGCCAAGAATTGATGATTTGTTTGATCAGCTAAAAGAAGCGACATGGTTTTCAAAGATTGACTTGATATCTGGGCACTACCAGCTGTGAGTAAAAGAGTCGAATGTGCCTAAAATTGCTTTTAGAACAAGGTACGATCATTATGAATTTTTAGTTATGCCATTCGGGTTGGCAAATGCTCCTGCTGTATTTATGAATTTAATGAATCGCATATTTCGGCCATTCTTGGACAAATTTGTTGTGGTGTTTATAGATGACATCTTAATTTATTCAAAAGATGAGACAGAGCATGCTGAGCACTTGAGGATAGTTTTGCAAACTTTGAGAGATAAGCAGTTGTATGCTAAGTTCAGTAAAAGTGAATTTTGGCTTCGGGAAGTTGGATTTTTAGGTCATATTGTTTCAGGTGATGGTATACGGGTTGATCCTAGTAAAATTTCAGCCATTGTTGATTGGAAACCACCGAAAAATGTAATCGAGGTTAGAAGTTTCTTGGGGCTAGCTGAGTATTATCGACAGTTTGTAAATGAACTTTCTATAATTTCTGCTTCTATGACAAGACTACTCCGAAAGGATGTTCAATTTGAATGGACGGAAGAATGTCAACAGAGTTTTGAAGAATTGAAAAAGTTATTAACTGAAGCACCAGTGTTGGTACAACCCGAATCAGGTAAAGAATTTGTGGTATATAGTGATGCTTCTCGAAATGGCTTAGGATGTGTACTTATGCGAGAAGGAAAAGTGGTGGCTTATGCTTCGAGGTAGTTAAAATCTCACGAAAGGAATTATCTGACTCATGATTTGGAATTGGCTGCTATAGTGTTTGCTTTGAAGATTTGGCGACATTATTTGTATGGTGAAAAGTGTCGAGTATATACCGGCCACAAAAGTATTAAGTACTTGATGTCACAAAAAGACTTGAATTTGAGACAGCGAAGATGGTTGGAGTTATTGAAAGATTACGAGCTTGTTATTGATTACCATCCGGGAAAAGCGAATGTGGTTGCCGATGCTTTAAGCAGAAAGTTGTTATTTGCTTTGAAAGCTATGAATACTCAGTTAAAAGTATCAGATGATGGTTCGATTCTAGTAGAGTTAAGAGCAAGACCATGTTTTTACAAGAGATTTGTGAAGCTCGGAAAAATGATCAAGATTTGCAAGCCAAGAGAAATCAGTGTGAAGCTGATATGAGATCAGATTTCAGAATCGGTTCTGATGGTTGCTTAATGTTTAAAAATTGGATTTTTGTACCGAAAAATGATGAGTTGATTCAAAAGATTTTGCATGAAGCACATAATGGTTGTTTGGCGGTTCATCCGAGCAGTACGAAAATGTATAATGACTTGAAGAAAATGTACTGGTGGAGTGGAATGAAAAGAGATATTTCAGAGTTTGTATCAAAGTGCTTAGTTTGTCAACAAGTGAAAGCTGAACACCAAGTACCTTCTGGATTACTCCAGCCTATCATGGTTCCTGAATGGAAATGGGATCGGATTACTATGGATTTTGTATCAGGGTTGCCGTTAACTCCAGGGAAGAAAAATGCAATCTGGGTAATAGTTGACAGACTAACTAAATCGATTCATTTTATTCCGGTACGTACGGATTATTCTCTTAATAAGTTGGTTGAATTGTATATCTGTGAGATTGTTAGACTTCATGGAATACCTGTGTCAATCATTTCGGATAGAGATCCGAGATTTACTTCACGGTTTTGGCAAAAGTTGCAAGAGGCATTAGGTACGAAGTTAAATTTTAGCACTGCCTTTCATCCACAAACTGATGGACAATCAGAGAGAGTAATTCAGATTCTTGAAGACATGCTTAGATGTTGTGTATTGGAATTTCAAGGTAGTTGGGAAAGATACTTACCATTGGTAGAATTTGCTTATAATAATAGTTATCAGACGAGTTTGAAGATGGCACCTTATGAAGCATTGTATGGTCGTAAATGTCGGACGCCATTGTATTGGACTGAACTCAAGGAAACTCAGATTTATGGAGTTGATCTAATAAAAGAAACCGAAGAAAAGGTGAAAGTGATTCGAGATTGTTTGAAAGCTGCTTCAGATAGATAGAAATCTTATGCGGATTTGAAACGAAAAGAAATCGAGTTTCAAGCTGCTGATAAGGTATTTTTGAAAGTGTCTCCATGGAAGAAAGTCCTTAGATTTGGACGGAAGGGCAAGTTAAGTCCGCGTTTTATTGGACCGTATGAAGTAATTGAAAGAATTGGACTAGTAGCTTATCGGCTAGCATTACCACCTGAATTATAGAAGAAGCATGTGACAGCCCTAAATTGACCCTAGTCGGAAAGTGGTTTCGGGACCGCTAAACCGAGTCACCGAAGTATTTGAATATGATATTTATTGTCTAAAATATGTGAATATGAATGTGTGAAAGTTTTAAGCTTCGATTTAGTCAATTGCATGTGAATTTAATTAATAGGACTTATGTGTGGCACTTTTAAAAGGTGATAGGTTAATCTATAAGGACCTATTAATGCATGTTATATAAATGAGGGGTTTGCATGTCAAATTTCCATTTATAATAGCTAGTGGCCGGCCATGGTATGGGCCATGAATGATAATATGTATTTTCTATTAGCATTATTAGTTTACAAAATAAAATAAGGAATTCAGAATAATAAAACATGTGGTAATGGGAGGAGAAACCAAAGTTGTCATCTTTGCTCCTCATTGCCGTGACTAGAAGAGAAAAAGCTTGGAACAAATTCAGCTATGGTGGTTAGCTAAATCAAGGTAAGTTCAAGGATGATTCTTGGATTTCTAGCATTTTTTTTTAAGTTAGTCATTAAGCTCTTTGCTTAACCCATGACCAAACTTGAAATGGTAGGGTGTCTTGAGCATTCGGCCATGGTAGGAAGTAGAAGAGAAATATGGTTGTTGTTCATGTTATTTGGATGAAAAAAAATTGGTCGTTAGATGGAGAGGACATGATTTTGGATATTATTGGGCAATGTATGTGCTTTGAATTGAAGGAATGGAGAGGATGCTTTAATTGTGTTATGAACAATTATATGTTAAATTAAGGTTTGCTAAGCTAGCTATTAAGGTGATTTTGGAAAATTGTCATAAATTGTAGGCGTTGAGTTAGAGGCTGAATGAATTATGTCATTAAAGCTTGAAGAGTCTAGTTTCTTAGAAAAGAAACCATAAAAACAAAAGAGTTACTGATCTTGAGATATTTGAAGTATTGTGGGGCTGAGTCAAAATGACTACTAGATTCCCTGTTCTGTTTTTATAAAATCAGTATAAATTGTACAAAAATGGCCCTAAGATAAAATTTATATGCTTAGACTCCTTAATGAGTCTAGTTTCAAATTAAATAAACGAGAACATATTTTGAATTCTGTACAATGAGAAATTTGATTCGTAGTGAAGAGTAGTCAGTTTAGTCAAACAGTGAAACAAGGTGAGCTTTAAGAAAAATCTGGTATTGTTGGGCTAAACTAAAAATTTTGAAAATTTTATGGATAATAGATAAATGAGTTTTCTGTCAAGAAAAAATTACGGTAATTGATTTGGAGTTTCGTAGCTCCAGTTATAAAAACTTTAGTCACTGTTGTTCAGGAAGTTAGCTTATAAGGAAATTGTAATTATATTGTAAACATTAATGAAAATTTGCTAATGAATTAATTATTGATTTTTATAAAGCTTACTATAAACTATATGTGTGAAAGTCGAATCCATATGTATTATATTCTGAAAGTAATGCTTGAATAGTCGATTAATGACTAGTTAAAATTTGTTGAACTTAAGCTCAAGAGCTTGGAGGATCAAAGTTGGATAAGGGAAAGGAAAAAGTGATCGAATAGCCGTTGAAATCATTCGACAACATCCGAGGTAAGTCGTCGAGTAATGAAACTTAGTTTATGATTTGATTAAGTCATGACATACAAGCATAACAAATAAACGGTGATATAATGATTCTACTTGAATTATATATTGAGGTGATTAGTTTATGCCTATGACGGGTAGCCGAATGTGTATAGAGATCATGTTGTAAAGCGAATCAAAATCATGCTCTTTGTATGTGGCTATTGAGCCGAAATTGGTAAGTGTGATAAGTGTCTTGTGTTTGAGCTTTAGTAATGAAAATGAAATATGGATGTGTCATGATTTATTGATATATGTGCATGGTTATTCGAATGATATCCGGGCTAAGTCCCGAAGGCTTTTGTGCTAGTGACTATATCCGAACTAAGATCCGAAGGCATTTGTGCGAGTTGCTATATCCGGGCTAAGACCCGAAGGCATTTGTGCTAGCGACTATATCCGGGCTAAGACCCGAAGGCATTTATGCTAGTGACTATATCCGGGCTAAGACCCGAAGGCATTTGTGCGAGTTGTTATATCCGGCTAAATCTCGAAGATACTTGGGTTTGGAAGTGAGCGATCTTGCTGTAATAATTTCAATTAATACGCTCGTAAAATCCCAACGATGAGGTATGTTTCGTATATGCATTGGAATAGTTGATTCCTTTTAAATAGTATTCGCTCAGTCGATTAATAAGCTTCTGGCCTTTGGTTAAGTTGATCCCTTATGTATGAATATAAGGGTTGGAAATGTGAAGTAGGTATGATTTTGAGAATATGTGTATATGAAATTATCCGTTTAGTCATATGAATGCTATACTTCAGTTGTGCCTAATTTCATTGCTCTAAACTTACTAAGCATTAAATGCTTATTCCGTTTCTTTGATTCTCTATTTTATAGATTTTGGATCGTCAGCTATCGGACTCGGGAGTGTCAAAGTCGAAGTCGCCCACACTATCAAAGCCCTTTTGGTACTCTTTTAGTTGAACTCTAATAATGGCATGTATAGGGCTGCCCTTTTGTTGTTAGTCAAGTACTTTGGTATTGTATATATTTGGATAGCCATGCGAAAATGGCTTATATATTTCGAGCATAGCGTTATAATCATTTTGTATATATATGGTTATTGAGAGGTGTGAAAATGCTTGGCAATGATTAGCCATTGGAATGGTTAATCACGATCATATTTTTGTGCTATGTATGTTAAAGGGCTAGTTGAATCATGGAAATTATGAAATAGGTAAAGTCTACCTTAAAAACAGATGCCGAAAGCAGCAGTGATGTGAATTTGAAAAATCACTAAAAATAGTAGGAATAGAATTAAATAGTGAATAAATTATGTAATCGAACCTTGATGAGTCTATTTTCATATGGATGAAACGAAATGATCATATGAGTCGTAATTTAAGAGATGTTTAAGTTTTCGTGAAACAGGGCCAGAGCGATTTCTGGATCCCCTGATCTGACTTTGGAAATTCACTATAAATTAACCAAAGATAATTAGAAGTCATGCCCTATATGTACAGATTCCTCTTCGAGTTTAGTTTCATTAGAAACAAACGGCATAAGTATTGAAGCCCTGTACAAGGAGATATCTAAGTCGTAATACATGAAGGTCAGAGTAGTCAAACCCTGAAACAGGGGAGACTTTAACTAATAAACTGTACTAATTGGCCCAACCAAAAATCCTAGAAAAAATTTGTAGATAGATATATGAGTCTAGTTTCAGGAAAAATTTACGAAATCGGTTTTCAAGCTTCAAAACTCGAGATATGATTTTTAAAGTGACTGTGATGCAGTTAACCAGCATGTCTGGAAATTTAAAAATGAACTGTGTAAGTAAATGAAATAAGTCCAGAAATACCTCGTGTTCGACTCCGGCAACGGTCTCGGGTACGGGGCGTTACAAAGCATGATGTGTTCCACGTATCTATGCTACGTCGGTATCATTCGGATTCCTCACATATAATTTCACTGATAGAAATTGAACTACGACCGGATTGACTTACGAAGAAGAACCGAGTAAGATTTTAGCTCGAGAGGTCAAGCAACTAAGAAATAAAAGTGTCGCTCTCGTGAAAGTATTATGGCAAAAGAACGGGGTAGAAGAGACTACATGGGAACCTGAGGAAACTATGAGAAACCAATACCCACACCTGTTTACCGGTAAGATTTTCGAGGACGAAAATCCTTAAAGGGGGGAGAGTTGTAATATCCCAAATTAGGGCCTAATCGGAATAGTAGTTTTGTGACCACAAATTTGAGATAGAAATAATTATTTTATAATTATTTTGATGTTTATGATATGATTGCATGATTGTGTGAAAATTTCGGAATGAAATCCTCTGCCTAAAGTGCTTAAATTGAAATTAGGGACTAAATCGAATAATTTGCAAAACTTGCATTCTGGGAGTTTTTAGTATGAAATTGCTTTGGAATATTAATGAGGAGGTATTAAATGGCAATTTGACCAATTTCTAAGTCTATGGAAAAAATTGGACATGGATGGAAATTTTTTGAAAGTTTAGTAGGAAGGGCATTTTGGTCATTTAGTTATTAAAATGAATTAAAAACAAAATTAAAAGCCAATTTTTGTCCATCTTCTTCATTAGGCCGAAATTTCAAGGGTTCTCCATAGCTAGGGTTTTTTTCAAGCTTTCAAGCTCCATAGTAAGTGATTCCAAGTCCCGTTTTTAATGTTCTTTACGTTTTTGGAATCCCGGTAGCTCGATTAAGATTATGCTAGCAATAATTCAACCTAGGGTTCATATTTGGAAAAATACCCATAGGTGAAATTTGTGTATTTTGGTGTTTTATGATAGAATATGAGATTTTAAATTATGTTAGATAACTTGTGCTACTCGGTTTTAAGTGAAAACGAGTAAAATGGCTTAATAGATAAAAATACCTAATAGTCATAAGTACATGTTAGAGTGTGAATTTGATGTTTCCATAGAAGGGGAAAATGATCAGCATGTCATAAAACATAAGAATAAGGGATGAAGTTTAATTCCCGAGCTTAGGGGAAAAAGTGTAATTATGCAAAAGTTTAGGGGAAAAAATGTAATTTTGCCAAAGTTCGTATTAAATGCTGTTTTGATGAATGTATGTATTAAATAAGATTAATTTGGCATTATAGATCAAGAGAAACGAGATTCAAGTCGCGATCGAGGGAAAAACAAAGTTTACGAAGAATAGGCTCGATTGCTAATATTTTGTACCGAGGTAAGTTCATGTGTAAATGTAGTAACATAATTGTCATTTTGAGCAATTTAATGTTGTTTATATGATATGATGCTTATTATTATCACGAAATGTTATGTTTTGTGGTTATTGTTGAATAATATGTAATTATAAGAATTACTTGATGAGTATGAACTATCACTGAGTATCGGTTCCGATATTCCGTGGAAGACGGCAAAGATGTGAGATCTAGGAAAAATCCCATTTGAACCTTAGGAATAGATTAGAATACAAGTGACATGTCACTAGGATATTTGAGTTCCGAACTCGTTGAGTTGAGTCCAAGTTCGTGAGTTGTAACTAGGCATCCGAACTCGTTGAGTTGAGTCTGAGTTCACTTATGGATGCGAACACCCGAGCTCATTGAGTTGAGCCCGAGTTCACTTATGGGCGGGTTACATGGTAGCTTGGCTACATAAGTTCCGCAGGCTATTGAGTTTGTCTAGCTGCGGGTATGGCACTTACGTTCATAAAATCCGCGTATTTGAATTATATTCCGATGTGTTCAACGGGTGAATCTTAAGTGAATGAGAAGAATGCCTAAAATGAAGGTGATATATTGGTAAGTGTGGTGAATGGGAAAATTTGACAGGTATGTGCTTAAATCCTCGGGTTGAGAACTTGGTATGATGAAATCGTAGAAAGATATTAAATGCAAACGAAACACGAATGTCTTGATGTTGTTTATGCAAATGATGTTTTATGTGAAATTGCATGATTATGTTACTTGCTATTTGCATGTGAACTTACTAAGCATTTATGCTTACCCCCTCCTTTTCATTCATTGTAGTTGTTGACAAGCCGGCTTGAGAATCGAGATAGGTTGAAGACTCGTTCACACTATCCGAAGGCCTAAATTGGTAAAATGGCTTGTGTGTTTTGAATGTGGCATGTATGGCAAAATACTCACTTTGTGTAAATGATCTTATGATATGGCTATGGTTTGGAAAGAAAAGGGTTTGTAAATGATTAGCCATTGGAATGGCTAATCTAAGTCATATTTGATGTTATGTATGTTTAAAATGCTATTTAGTCCATGAAAATATATAGTAAAGTAAAATTTGCCATAAAATAGAACCTGACAGCAGCAGTGATGTAAATTTGAAAAATCACTAAAAATAGTAGAAATGGAACTAAATAATGAGTAAGTTATGAAATTGAAGCTTGATGAGTCTATTTTCATATGGATGGAATAAACAGGTATATGAGTTATATTCTGTGAGATATTTAAGTTTTGGTGGAACAGGGTCAGAGTGATCTCTGTATCCCTTGTTCTGACTGTAAAAATTCACTATAAATTGTAAAAAAACAATTAGGAGTTTTATATTACATGTATAAAATCCTTATTGAGTCTAGTTTTATAAGAAACAAATGTCATAGTCATTGAAACTCTGTATAGGGAGATATCTGATTCGTAATACACAGGGGTCAGAGTAGTACTAATTGGCTTGACCAAAAATTGTAGAAAACAATTAATAAATAGATCTATGAGTCTAGTTTCAGGGAAAATTTACGGATCTTAATTTTGAGTTTTGGAACTCGATATATGAATTTTTAAGCAACTGTGATGCAGTTGGCCAGCTTGTCTGGAAATTTTAAAAAAATAAATTGTTTAAGCTGTTAAATTAATGAATTAAGTTTAGTAACACCTCAAGCTCGACTCTGGCGACGGTCTTGGGCGTGAGGGCGTTACAGGCTAGGATAATTATATTAATCAACTCAATTCATTTTCATCATGCTTAACAGTGTTTTAAAAACATTCCATGGCAAGTCAATCTTTCATGAGTTTGGAAACCAAATTAAGTCCTTTCAGAATCTTTTACTTAGTGAAATATGCATTTTACTAATCATATTAAATTAAGGGTTTCTTAGCATTTATGCAAGGTAACATGGACATTTATGTTGGAAACAATTTAATCACATAAACCTAGAAACTATGCAAGATAATAGAGCTAACTAAAGATATTATGAACATCTAATTTAGTCGGGTTTAATGATCTAAATTGAAAATTGCATTTTTCAATTATGTTTCTACTAGCCGTCGTCTAGTTAGGATCACTCAGCTAATTTGAATGCATCCAATCACGTATGAATGAAATACATCTTGATTTTGATTGAAAACATGATTGACTGAGGCGCAAATATGTTAAACATGAATCAAACAAATATTATTGAATTAACATAATCATCATAGAAAATAAAATTAATCTAACATTTTTTTATGTCAAGATCAATAAAAACATAGCAAACATGATTAAATTAAATAACAAGAAGGAAAGAGTAAACTCTAATTTAGTTTAGCAGCCTTTCGGATCTTTCTACTGATTGCTTCTTTGCTACAGGTTTCTTAAGGTGGCCAACCAAGAGATGATCTTGACAAGGGTTTTGTTGGCTAAAATGGAAGGGGAAATGGAATGGAAATGAAAAGAACAAGAGAGAATGAAAGGATGTTATAAAGAGAGAATAATGGATGAGTGATGAGGGATTAAGGGTTTCTTTGAAAGGTAAAAGGTGTGTGGTATTTATAGGTGAAAGTAAGGGTAATGTTTACTAAAAATAGAGTTTGAAAATCCTTCCTTTTTTGTCATGCTTAGTCGGCCATAATTTGTGGAGAAAAAGGTGGTTTGGCTGCTCATTTTGAATTCAAATCCTTCCTATTATTAGCCATGAAGTGGACGGTTTCAAAGATAAAGTTGGTGTGCCAAATTTTGATATTTTTCCAACTGTAGGGACCTTCAATAAAATATTCCAAAGCTGAATTTTGGGCAACCATATGCTTGTGCATAAATTGGGTTTGACTCATCCTTGTTGGACGGTTTCTTAGTCCAATAATTAATCAGACATGTCCATCATGTAGCAATACTTCTACTCAATCAAGTTAGCATCCTTCTGACCCAATTTTGTATGGTCTTACTATCCAAACAGATTGGATGTGTGCATGTCCATTCAACATTTATATTAATCTCATCTTCCATGGTCCCACTACATTGTGAGAGTTAACATATTAATAATGAACATGAAAATAATATAAATTACGCATACAAATCATTTAATAAAGCATAATTTCGCATCATAAATTCATGTCCAATATTAACATTTAAGCAAAATCCATTAAATTTATTAACAATTACTCAAAATTAATATAATTATTAAGTTAAAAGGTGGTAAAAATATATAGAAAAATCCTATATAATTTTGAGTTTACACATCCCCAAACTTAAACCATTGCTCGTCCCAAGTAATGTAAAGCAAAAATTTAGATAGAGCATCCTTACAATCAGTTTAAATAACATCATTAAGTAGCATAAAATTTTGCATATAAGCATGCATCAACAAAATCATGTTCACAACCCATTTTTATTGATAAGTAGCTCATATGCAAACATTGTTAAAAACTTTATTCTAAGTGTTGAAAAATGCCAACATAAGTCATAGAGTGCATGCTTTTCAAGATCATACATACCATTCACCATTCGATCAAAGTCTCCTTATTGATCAAGCAAAACAATCACAAGGTTTAATTAATGGTCCTAATATGTTGAACTTAGCAATTCCTCTCCACTAATGTAGCTAGCACAATCATCCAAATCAATAGGTCTTTTATATGATTGTAATGGGGATAGGCTCAAGGTAGGGATAAAAGTGAAGTGAATTTTTAGGTTCATTAATCTTAACCCTAGTTTTACCTTGGATATTTTCGAGGTACATCCTTCATACTAACGAGTTTTATCTCCCCAAACTTAATTTGAAGCTTTATTCCTAACAAGATTTCTCAATGTCTTGAGTATTTATTTTGCTCTTTTTGCTTTGACGTTTGAACATAGCTTTTTTTTTATTTACGAAGAACATGTACATCTTTTTGAATTTTTCCTCAATCTTTGCTTACCAAGACATGTATAGTTAAGATAGGTAAAAAAATAAGATAAAATTTTAAAAAGATGGTAGCATGGCTTATGATGTAGGTACATAGAAAAAATAGGCTCAAAGGCTCAAATTAAGGTTACAAGGGTCACATTCATATGGTAGGCTTGAAAGGCTTCCCTATTTCGCTGACAGTTTCGACCTTTCTTCACTAAAATTTATTTATCTCATAGTACGAGACTCGAGTAATGTTCCCATCTCTTTCTCTTAAAAGTAAACTCATAAAGGATTTTATTCATATAAATTTGAACTCATAATTATTTTTTTTACAATTTATAGTGATTTTCTAAAGTTGAGACAGGGGAGTCTAGAATCACTCCGACTCTGTCTCACAAGAATTCAAATATCTCATGATACAAAATTCTTTTGCTTTCACCATTTTCTTTATGTAAAACTAGACTCATTAATATTTAATTTCATATTTTATTAAGCTTCTAACTCAATTTTCACTATTTTTAGAGGATTTTCAAAGTCGGACCAATGCTACTATCCAAATCTGTTTTGGTACAATATAATGATCACTATCATAAGATCATTCCCAACTATCATGAACTTACCATTTCATGGATCCCTTACTCATTTTTTTTACAATGGAGCTCAATATAAAAGTTATTATTTCTCATGGGCACACTTAGTCATACATTCCAAGTATAGGATAATTCCCTATCACATGCACTCAATCATCAAATCAGTCTCATGACAATGCACCATGTAAATTTGTCTTAGAAGAGCTCATCATTTATCATTTCATTGATATACATCATATTAATCCCGTTGAGTTTCTAGGAAATCCCGATGGCTTATCCATTTACCTCCAATTCATAAGAATGATCATTTCATGTATGCACTCCTACGAGCCTCACATTTTACGGCGGGATTACCAGTCCAGGCTAAATCTCCTTTATCATAAACTCATTAGGTGATGTCAGGATTACCACTCCAGGCTAAATCCCTTATTGTAACAAACACCCTTATTGAGTTCAGATCTGAATTGCCAGTCTCAGCTAAATTCAGACCCCAATCGGATTACCCGTCCGGGCTAAATCCAATGCACATATATTCTTCGGGAGGCTCGATCATCCAAAGGAACACCCATCCGGGCTAGATCCTTTTCATAATTGAGATCAACGGATTACCTGTCCGGACTAAATCGTTTCTGCAACACATGCAGGATCTCAGTTCACTTGTAAATCAAGGTTTATCCATTGAATTCCCTTTTTAACCTCAATCGAGACATTTTTCGACAAATCATTTTCAAAGACGCATTTCATGTAATTTCATGCCATCAATAAATGCACTTATCATGCACTCATAAATCATACAATTAGGCATGTTAGGAGTTTACTTTAAGTTATCCGAACTTACTTGTCAAAATCTTGTCAAGTACAACCGTGTAGCAATTCATATAACCCAGGTAATAGTAAACACTCAATTCATGTAACAATAATTTGCCATTCAATTTCACATGACACAACAAGCATTACATTTTTCCATATCATACACACCATCCATCAACGTCTCTTAAACATATTAAATCATACAATTTATGCCATATCAATAGAGAATTACAATTCATGCATGGTATTGCATTATTATTAACACACGAACTTACCTCGATCCAAAAACAACAATTTACCATTTTAGTCCATAACCTTGTATTTTCCCAATTTAAGCCCAAAACTCATTTTCCTTGATCTATAATATCAAATTTAGCCTACTAATTAGTCACATTATTCATACGGGTCCAAAAATCATATTTTTACAAATTTTCATTTTGACCCCTAAACTTTTGCATATTTGTACTTTTTCCCCAAGGCTCGAAAATTAAAATTCATCCTATTTTATTATATTTTATGACACGCTGATCATTTTTCCCTTCTATCGAAACATCAAATTCTCACTCTAACATGTACTTATGAACATTAGGTATTTTTACCGATTATGTCATTTTACTCGTTTTCACGTAAAATCGCTTAGCAAAAGTTGTTTAACATAATTTCAAGCTTCATATTCTACCATTAAACATAAAAATACATGCATATCATTCATGAGTAAATTTTTAAACACAAACCCTTGCTCAAATAAATGGTAGAAATAGCTAGAACAGGTTACTGGGACTTCAAAAATGTAAAGAACATTAAAAATGGGGCTTGGATCACTTACAAATGAGCTTGGAAAGCTTGAAAACCCTAGCCATGGTGTTTTTTATGAGACATTCGGCCATGAGGAAGAAAATGAGCAAATTTGGCTTATTTTGGCATTTTTAAATCATTTAATTACCAATTTACTAAAATGCCCTTAATGAAAAACTTTTAAAAACCTATCATACCATTCCATTTTTGTCCACAAACTTCAAAATGGTCTAATTACCATTTAAATACCTTTAATTTAAAAACTCATAACATTAGACACTTCTAATATGTAGAACTCAACTTTTACACTTTTTACAATTTAGTCTTTTTTACCAAATTGAGTGCCCAAATGTCGAAATTTTCAAATGAAATTTTCACAAAATCATTCCGTGAAATCGTAGACCATAAAAATATAATAAAAATGAAATTTTCGTCATTAGATTTGTGGTCCTGAAACCACTGTTTCGACTAGGCCCAAAATCAGGATGTTACATTGGGTTCCCATAAGGGGATGTCATCGGACCGTCAGTCCTCCATCCCTAGGAGCCCCCAAAAATCCTGTTTTTCCTCCCCTTTCTAAAATAAAGGTTTCTTTTTTTTTAAAGGCTTGAATTTGGAAAAAAATTGATTTTTTTTAAAAAATAGAAAGTTTAGATTTCAACAAATAAAAATATATCTTTTAGTTATTTTAAAGGAAATTCTAAAATTTTAAAATAAAGTTTTGATTTTTTCAACTATTTAAAATTAAAAGCTTTAATCTTTAAGAAAAATATTTTTTTTAAAAGAGAAAGTTTAGATTTTGAAAAATAAAAATTTGTTTTTTTTTTTTAGTATTTTAAAGGAAAGTTTAAAACTTTAAAATATGTTTTGATTTTTTTCAACTACTTCAAAATAAAAGCTTTAATCTTTAAGGAAAATAGTTTTTTTTAAAGAATGAGAAAGTTTAGATTTTAAAAAATAAAAATCTCTTTTTTAAGTCATTTTAAAGGAAAGTTTAAATTTTTAAAATAAAATTTTGATTTGTTTTAACAATTTCAAAATAAAGTTTTGATTTTTAAGAAAATTAATGATTTTTTTCTAAAGAAAACTTTGATTTTGTAAAAAAAATTTCAGCCACCATACGTAGTGACTCCACCATCGAAGGTAATGGCTCTCCGGTGGTGGAGCCATGACCAATATAGAAGTAGGAAGAGAATGAGGAAGAGTTTTTTTTTTTTGAAAAACAATGAGGTTAAAATGAAAGAATGAATAGCTTTTTTCATTTATAGGTGCCAAAAATAGGTAATTTATTCCCACTCCCCTTACTTTTTAAAATTTTAAAAAATACCCTATTTTTTGCAGCACCGCCCTCACTCTTTGACCTATTTATACCCTTAACCATTTTATTTATTTAAACATTTGATTTAATCCGAAATTTAAAAATTAAAAGCAAATTAATTGCTACATCAATTCTCTGTCTTCCACATTTTTTATCTTTTAGTTCTAAAATCAAGCTATGTCAATTTGTTTTCATCTTTAATAAATAATTTACACTTATATCTTCCATTTCACTTGCATGAACTTTATTTTAATGTTTTATATTTATTCACACTTTTATAATTTTTATTTATTCTTATTTTGTTTTTATTTATTTTCATGTCTATTTATATATTTTTTACACATTCCTCTTATACATACATTTTAATATTATTTATTTATGTTACTTTGATTCTTTTATTGTATTTTGAATAAGGTGTATTATTGTTATTATTATTATCATCATGTTAAGGTCTTATTTATTTCATTTATTTAATTTGTCTTTTTATTATTTCCATTTTGATAGAGTTTTAACTTTTCATCAACTTTAGCCAATTTAATTAACTTTCCTATTTTATTATTATTCGTTTTAAAATAGGGAACTTTAGGTCATTTTTCAATCCTATAATTGTAGACATGATGTTAGTTAAGTAGGTGCTATATTTTAATGAAACCATAAGGTTTTTACATTTGGATTTAGGTTAGCCCTTAAGATCTTACCTACTATTTACCATAGAAAAATTATAAATAATATGTAAGATATTTTTTAGGGTTTTAAATTAGTTTTAAATATCATATAGGATTAGAATCTTAAGTTAATATGTAAATATTTTTTAGGACTTTATTCAAGATTAAAACTAAAGATTCTTGTAGGTGAATTGTAAATCATGAGTAGGTCTTTCTAAGTATTTTATTTTAGAATCTTTTTTAAGAAAGGTAATAAATGTTATTTAACATTTATTATTTTAGGATTTTGATAAATTTAAATCTTAGATTAAGAATTTTAAAGTAAGATAAGTCATAAACCCGACATAGGATACTTTCACAAGATCTTGATAGGTTCAACGTTATTAATTAAATCTTTTAATAATAATAATAATAATAATAATAATAATAAGATTGAATAAGTTGTAGTGTATTTTAATATTTCTCTTAATTCATGGGTATTTTCTAGGTTTTTTTTAGAATTCTAAAATAGAATTAATTTTAGGAATTGAAGGTATTTTACTTGAATTATTTAGGTAT
This sequence comes from Gossypium hirsutum, assembly GCF_007990345.1. Taxonomy (NCBI): domain Eukaryota; kingdom Viridiplantae; phylum Streptophyta; class Magnoliopsida; order Malvales; family Malvaceae; genus Gossypium; species Gossypium hirsutum. The sequence goes on along the minus strand of NC_053429.1, from coordinate 70,627,501 downwards.
CTTTTAGGGTTCCCGTTAAAAGTAAAAAATCTCTAATTTAAGTTTCAAATTAGATAAGTTTGGTGAACACATCTTAATCGAGCTACAAGTAAACTGAAGGCGTTTCCTTTAAAGTTTTTATTTAAGATTTTCATAAGATTTTAGCTTAGATTAAGACATTAATATGCTTAAATAAAAAAATCTATCTCCTAAGACCCCGTAGGACTATCTCGGATAGACGTTGTGGGGGTGCTATAACCTTCCCCACATGTAACCTTATTCCCGAACCTGAAATTTGGTGATGAGATCGAATCTAGATTTTTAGGATTTTTCCTTAGTATTAATTCTAGATTTTTAGACGATAGGTCGCTAACCAACCTAGCCCTAATTGGTTAGTGGCGACTCTACGTAATTTAATCCCTCTATGTCTAGCATTGCTTACTAAGCCCACATACTCTTATGTAGGCAACATTATGATAGCTTGACGACTCCACTAAGGCCCTTAGTGAGTCAACTTACTTAGGATTAAGAGCTAGGTTTTTTAGTATTTGTGCATATTAGATTTATTAATTTGTACATTAATTTTTTAATTGTCTAATGTCATTTTAAATTATTGAATGTGTTAAATATTGGTTTATTTGTTCATTTCATTTACTTATCCTTTTTTAATATGAATGCCAATGCATTTGTTTATTCTTTTATTGATAAAATTGATTAATATGTATGTTGACTCTACTGTCATGGGGTGGCTATAATTATCATTCATGTTGCATTTTGCTTTCGGTCCTACACTCGGGCCCATCTTGTTTAGGAGGATTAGCCTTAGGCTTTCGTGTGACAATATGTCACCGTATAAGTGTAAAGACTACTCCATGGTTAAGATGGACATATATGTTCATGTAGAAAATGCTACCGTGTAGGCTATGGAAGTCTTATCACCCAAGGGCCAACCCTTTTTAAAAGGGGAACTCATCTCTATGGATGTCATATTTGAGCCTTGGGTTCCCCATGCATTAGAGTCAGCTATAAGCCAACATGTAAGGACCATTTTAAATGTGAAACCTAGACATAAGAGTCGTACCTTACCCCTCGAAATAATACCCTATAGGACTTCATGAGTATTTATTCGTATGTTTTATGTTTGAATTTTTTTTCTTCACAATGCTTTATGATATAATTTCACATTTTTTTCATTTAACTTTATTTTTTTTACTGACTTTGTTTTTCTTGTGTCTGTGTCTCTCCATGGCATAATTCATGCATCATTTAAATACCTGGGGAACAATGTCACATCTATATTCAACATGAACACACTTCGAGAAGATTCAATTTTTTGGCATGGGGTAGAAAATATAGGGATAATAGTGAGAATGTTAGAGGATACACAGAGCAGATAAGGCAATTGCTAGATAGCTTGTTTTGGCTTGAGCCTGCTTAGATAGTTTGTAACACCCCTTACCTGTATTTGATGCTGGAACAGGGAACGAGGATTACTAGATTTAAACACAAGCAAACATACATTTTTGAGCCATAAATTTTCATCCAAATTAAAAATTTTTTCATTTAATCATAAAGTCCCTAATATGAGCCTACGAGGCCCAAAACACACATTGGAAGTGGTTCAGGACTAAACCGAAAACTTTAGAAAATTTTACAACACTTAGAAAATTCTTCACTAAACAGGGGTAACACGCCCGTGTGGGTATACGACACGCCCGTGTGGTCAAGCCGTGTGGTCACACACGTTCATATCGTGACCCTATGTAACTCTCTGTTTGTCACCCAAGAACAAATTGAAATCAAATGGCCAAGCCACACGCCCGTGTGCTAGCACGTGTGGAAAATTAAACTTTTACAAAATAGGTGCAGACTTCACACGGCCAGGGCACACGCCCGTGTCCAAGATCGTGGCCCTCACACGACTGAGACACATAGCCATGTCTCTGCCCGGGTACTCAATATTGGGTACTCTACTTTGCAAAAATTAGGTGCAAGGGACACACGGCCTAAACACATGCTCGTAGGGCCAGCTGTGTGTCACACATGGCCTAGACACATGCCCGTGTGTCTACCCGTGTGGACAAAAATAAGGCTATTTTCCAAGCCATTTTGCCACCCTTTAATGCACACACCTACACCCTATAACATAGCACCAATTCAAGCATATACATACAACCAAATCAGCCACAACCAAGACATCAACCCATCATTCACATGCTACCATCTTTCATACACAAACATCACATACTCATCAACCCAATTCATGTAAATTTCCACATCCATGGAAGACATCATCGTATAAATTACTTATACCAATAATAGCCAATTTCAAATGGCCTTATACAAAATAAACTTTCAACCAATATAAGCCAACACATTTGGCCAAATCAATTATGACACATAACAAAATAACTAAGTCCTCTATACATGCCATAACTCAAAATGTTGAAATCATTGATACCAAAATAATTGTTAATAGTGTGAGTGGATCTCCGACGGTCTCTGAATCTCGAGCTAGCTTGGTGACACTATAAGAAAAGGGAAAGAAAAAGGGAGTAAGCTATAAAACTTAGTAAGTTCCTATGCAAATAATAAGCACCATAACCACACATTTAACATACAATTAACATAATGAAAATTGGCATGAATATTATTAAAATCTTATAGTCATAACTTACTCAATCACAACCTTACCAAGGGTTTATCACATATCGAGCTCATTACGTATGAGTTTTATGTACATACCTGTACCAACTGGCAACATAACCATAGTCTTTCACAATTTTGACATTCTCGTTGAACACTCGAAATATTAATGGATACTAAAAAATCTTGCACATAAGTGCCATATATATAGCCGAAGCTACCTCATATCTCATAAAACATATAGGCTCATTTTTGAGCTACTCATAGGCCTGCTCACACAAGCTGTCAGTCAGGACGTAGCTACACAGTGCCGTTCACACAAGCTATTAGGTATCCACAAGAAATGCCGATATACCCAGCCACTAGTAGGACGTAAGACCAGCACCCGGATCACAAAAACACATGGATTTCTAGTGACATGTCACTTGTATCCCATTCTATTCCTAAGGCTCAACCGAGAGTTCTCGTTTGTCAAAACTTTGTCGAATACGTCCAAAGAGTCAATCACAATTCATACAATATTAAAGCATTTAAAACATAAATATAACAATGCATTATTTACATACAAACTTACTTCAGTACAAAAATAGTAGAATTGGACCTAATCGTCAAACACTTTGTTTTTCCCCCGATCTAGGTCTGAACCCTGTTTTTCTGGATCTATAATGAAAATTTTAACTCATTTAATATTCACATTGTTCAATTCAGTCCCTAGGCTCGTAAAATGAAATGTATTCAATTTCTTCAAAACCCAAGCCTACCCGAACCATTTAATACTTATACCAGCCCACATTTTCCACTTAATCACACTTTTACTACTCATTTTTGTAACTTTTACAACTAGATCATTTTTTACATTTACATCAAAAATCACCTAGCAAAAGTTGTTTATCTTACACTAAACATGCATTTTCTACCATTAGACATCAAAATACACAAATATCTAGCATTGGTAAAATTTTAAACTTTATATTTATTTCAAATTAGTCCTTGAAATAGCTAGATTAGGTTACAAGCATCTCAAAAACATGAAAATTATTAAAAATAGGGCTAGAACGGAATTACAATCGAGCTTGGAATATGAACAAACCCTAGATATGTCTTCCTTAGGGATATTAAACCATGGGAGAAGAAGATGGACAAGATTTTGACTTTATTTTGCTTATTAATTCATTTAATTACTAAATGACCAAAATGCCCTTTCCTTAAAACACTAAAAATTCTCTTACTTCATGTCCATTTTTGTTTACTAACTTAACAAATGGTCTAATTACTATATAAGGACCTCTAATTCAAAATCTCATAGCAATTAGACACCTCTAGCTTCTAGAACTCAAGTTTTGCACTTTTTACAATTTAGTCCTTTTTACTAATTGAATGCTCAAACGTCAAAATTTTCAAACGAAATTTTCACAGAATCATTCCATAAAACTATAGACCATAAAAATATAAGAAAAATAAATTTTTTGTGTCGAATTTATGGTCCCAAAACCACTGTTCTAACTAGATCCAAAATTAGGCTGTTACATAGTTTACATGGCCTGTAGGAGGAATCGCGAAGATGGGTTAAAAGGAATATGACAATCAAGGAATGTTGCTAAAAAGCGTACTTCCAGGATAGGTATTGTAATGTAGCATAGCTTCTGTTCGTTAAACAGGATGATGCCTTATTAAAGGCCATGGTACGTTTTTGGGATCCCACTTATAGGTGTTTTACGTTCAAAGAAGTGGTTATGGTACCGACTATTGAGTAATATTCTACCCTTCCCCACTATGAATTTAGAGATCCATTCAGGATAAATTGGAAGCAAAACATCGATTTTAGAGGATCTTTAGCCAATCTGATGGGATTACTTGTAGATATAATGAAAGCAAGATTAAAAGATAAAAATGGTCCATGCATTTCCTGGTTTGACATTAGGGATGCCATGGGAAAGGCCAACGGTGATATACAATCGACACTATTCACGTTTACTGTATATGGGTTGATTATGTTCCCAAAACGTCTGGGATATATGAGTGTGGAGCTAGCTGATTTTCTATTTCAGATTGAAAAAAGGTGAATCCTGCTCTAGTAATCTTAGCTGAAACCATCATTTCACTCAATTTCATCAGAAGGAAATGAGACAGGCATTTCTTAAGATGCGCACAGTTATTGTTCGTATGGATTAAAAGCCATTTTAGGTGCCTCTATAAGTGCTTTCATCAGGTGTTTGTTCCTTCGACTAGGCCTACAAAGGAATTTCTGGAAAGAGAGTGCCCTCCAAATCAATCGATTGAGTGGGTTTAGAACCTTAGTACGATGACATACCAAGAAGTAGAATGGAGGGCTCCATGGATGATTCAGAGCATAGTAGTCATCGGGTGCGGTGGTCATTTGTGGGTTCCCTTAATTGGCATATGGGGAGCCATTCGTTATTGTAACAACCCATTTTTAGTCAAACCAGAATAGTGGTTTTAGGACCACAAATCTGAAGTTAAAATAATATTTTATTATTATTTTAATGTTTACAGCATGATATTATGATTGTGTGAAATTTTCGTTAAGAAATTTTATTGCTTGCATGTTTAATTCGAAAAAAAGACTAAATCGCATAAAGTGTAAAATTTGTGTTCTATTAGCTAAAGGTGTCTAATAACTATAGAACTTTAAAGTAAAGGTCCTTATGTGGTAAATATCCCAATAACATGATAGTGGATGATAGTGGCTTGATAATTTTGAAATTTGGTTGAAATTAAAAGGTTAATTAAGTAAATTAGTTAATAAACATAAATTAAATAAAACCAAAATTAAAAGTTTTCTTCATTATTTCTTCTTCAACCAAAAAAGGAAGATTAAAATGGCCGTGGAAGGAGCTTGTTTCGGCCAACCCTAAATTGCCAATAGGTAAGTGAATTTTTGTCCCGTTTTTAATGATTTCTATGTTTTTGAGATTGTTGCAGTTTATTCTAGTTACCCTAGAGACTAATTTGCAAAACTTTTAAAGGTTTTAATTTTTTCATTGATGAATGGTGGTGTGTTTTGATGTTTAACGATAGAAAATGCATGCTTTGTTGTTAGATAAACAACATTTGTAAAGTGATTTTCGATAAAATTTTCAATTAGGGGTTAAGTTGTGAAATGTGTAATTTATGTGGTTAAATTGTGAAATAAATAAAAAATATAGACTTTAGGGACCTAATTGAAATTTGGATAGCATGGGTTTTGGTTGAATTGCATGAATTTGTGATTTTATGAAATGAGGACTAAATTGTAAAAATGTTAAAATGTTAGGGGCAAAAGTGTAAAATTGCCTTAATGTATAATTTGGACTAAATTGAAAAGAGAGATTATTAAATAAGTTAAAATTTATATTATTTAGATCAAGAAAGGTGAAATACAAATTTAGATCGGAAAAAGAACAAAGTTTCGGATTAGTCAACTTAATTCGTCGTTTTTGCATTCGACGTAAGTTCTATGTAATAAACATTATTATATTTATGTTTTAAATACTTTGATATTGCATATATTATGAGTATGAATCGACGAACATGTTCAACAATGATTCGACAAGTGAGAAATCCCGGTTGAACCTTAGGAATTGATTAGGATACGAATGACATGTCATTAGGGGTTATGTGATTTGGGTGCTAGTCCGTACGTCCTACCGGTGGCTGAGTTATCCGGCATGTGTTGGGAATACTCGTCAGCTTGTTTGAGCAGCACTGTGTAGCTTCGTCATGATCGTCAGCTTGTGTGAGCAGACTCGTTGATAGCTTTAGTGTGAGCATTATATGTGATACAAGATTGAGATAACTTCGGCTATATTGTGGCACTTAGGGTGCAAGATTCCCGAGTATTCGATAGTATTCTGGATGGTTCAACGGGTATGTCAAAGATGTGGATGAGTATGAGTTTGATATGGGATGGTACATGTATGTGCATGAACCGAGAAATACATTGAAAAAAGGAAAAATTATGAAAGTTACATCTAACTTTGTGAATGAAAATGTGGTAGATTGGTGATTCATTATAAGTTATGTTATGTTTTTATTTGCTTAATTTGAGCATATATGATGAGTTGATTTAAATGCTATACGAACTTACTAAGCTTTATATCTTACTTTGTTTATTTTCTGTGTTTTATAGTGAAACTAAAGCTAGCTTGGATTCAAGGATCATTGGAGACTTCATCACACTATCCAACTATCACTTGGTATATTTAAACTTTAGTATTTTGGTATATGGCTTGTATAGGATTATAGTCATTTTTGATATATAGTTTGGAAAAAAATTTAGCCATTTGAATTGGCTTGTAAATGTCTAAAGTTTGGTTTTGTATATAACCATGAGAGTTGGCTTATTTTGGTTGTTTTGGTTGTGAATATAATTGTGCAAATAGCTCTTGTTATGTGCTTGATTATGGATATGTGATGTTATTTGGTGTTTGGTAATTAGGAGTATCAAATGGTTGAGAATTGAATTTGGTATGCTTGTGAGATTAGGTTAAATGATGCAAAATTGAGAGTGTTCATATTGATGATTTGAGATTATGAGTTTTAGTATGAAATCGAAAAAGCATATTATGGTATTATTGTGATATGTATTGGTTGGCATTGAAATGATATAATTTATGCTTGGTTAAGAGTAGATGAATACCTATATATGCCATGTTTTGATGCCAAATGGATTGTTTTAGGTATGTGCAAAGTTGGATGGCAAATTTGCTTGGTAAATAGCCTATTTTTGTCCACATGGGCAGAGACACGGGCGTGTGTCTCAGCCACCTGTGACACACTATTATGTTACATGGCTGTGTGTCCTCTGGTGTTGAAATAGAAATCAAGTTAGTATGCTCCACACGGCTCAGCACACGGGAGTGTGACTTGGTCGTGTGGCATAAGTCAGTATACCCTATAGGTTTGGCACAACTTAGCATACGGCCCGGCACATAGGTGTCTGTGGCCATTTTTAGGGCACACGGGCTAGTCACATGAGTGTGTGTGTAGGCCGTGTGACCCAAGTCAGAAAGTTACACGGGGTCAAACACGGGCAGGGGCACGACCATGTGATCTCATTTTGAATGTCCACACGGCCTATGACATAAGCATGTGTCCCCTGTAGTTTAAAAAATTTTCTAAGTTTCGTAAAACTTTTCTGAGTTCTTAGTTTAGTCTCGAACAACCTCTAATGTATGTTTAAGGCCTCATAGGCTTGTATTAGGGACAATGTGATTGAGTTTGAATGATGATTGCACTAAATTTGAAAATGTATGTGAATTGAATGTTTAATTGTTTTATAAGTCTGGTAATGCTCCGTAACCCTATTTCAGCATTGAGTACAGGTGAGGGGTGTTATGGGTATTCATCGTTGATGGTTCTGGGCCAATATAGGTATGATCAATGTGTACCTACTATAACTGGTTTAAACAGGGTAGAAGTTTCGGTTCAGGACCTAAGATTTTGGAAGAAATTGGAAGAGATAATAATTAAGTGGGATCAAACCTTGAGCTTGCAATCAGGAACCTTTTTCAACCATTTCCCTCAGAAACGTATATACAACGATGCCTAAAAAGAAGAAAAATCTATGTGTCAGCATAATTCAAGGGAAAGAGGAAGGTCTCAGATGACGTAGCCAAGCTAGCAAAAAAGATACGCGATTTAGAGATACGTCTGAGGGGTAGAGATGAAGAAGTCAGACGACAACGAGAGCATCAGTAAACATATGTAAGGGAATAGGAAGAAGAAATCATGAGACAACAATAGCAACATCGGTTAGACATGAAAGGAAGATAGGAAGAACTAAGAATACAGTTAGAACGATGTCAACAAGAAAGATCTAACTTGTTCGCTTAGACTCAGAGGTTGGAGACGGATCCAAGTTTTCGGGCTAATGAGCTTCAGAAAGCGCAAGAACAAGAGCGAACTTGGAGGAGGGTGTCTAATGAGAAAACTGCTAAAATTGAGGTGCTGACGGAGGAAGTTTGCCGTTAGACTAAAGAATTAAAGACAAAAGAAGAGCAAAATAAAGAGGTCATGGAAGAATATGCATAGAGAGGATTAGGTTTTCGCTCAACAAGCCAAAGACATATGTGAACAGATTGAAGAACTCAAAAAAGAATCTACCTCTTGTGCGACTAAGGATGCTCCTGCAATGAAACTTCTGGAGGTGGCTCAGGCACATTACCAAAAGTTCATCAAGCTCATGAGGAGGAAGAAAAAGAATTACGAGTTGAGATTTACCTTATAGTGATAGGATCAATTAGGATTTTATTTAAATATGAATGAAAAATGAAAAAAAACTTTATATGCCGAACAGTTTTTGAACCTTCTATGAAAGAAAATGTTTATATTTGAGTATATTTAAGACAATGTGCCCCAATTTCATTTATTGATTCATTTGTTCACTTATTCATTCATTTGTTTTTTTAGAAACATCATTTTTTAAAAAATTAATAGAAGAAGGTTTTTTATGACAAATTGGAGGAATAAATGTCATTTGAAAAAGGACAAGGATAGCTCACCGGTATAACACCCGCTCAAAAGCCAAGAAAATGATGGAAGAAGAATTAGCACGCATGGCCAAATTAGAGGAATAGATAGAAAGGATAATGGAAATGATGACTACAATGGTCAAAGGCAAGGCCAAGGTAGGAGAAGGAAGTGGCACTTTGGACAATCCAATCCCTTTTTACGGTGATATGGGGGTATATCGTGAAGGTTTATCGCTTCAAGCGCCAGGTGTAACTATTCAAATCCCAAGAGTAAATGAGTTGCTTGCAAGCGAGGAGCTAAGAGAGTGGATAAGGGAAAGTCGATTATGGATGAAGAAGCTCATAAATTTAGCCTAATTGAGGAATGTTTGAAAGCCATCGAAGGATTAGACACCTTCAGATCTATAGAAGCAGATGGCCCGTGTCTAGTTCCCGATGTGATCGTCCCACCAAAATTCAAAGTTCTTGACTTTGAAAAATTCAATGGTATCAGTTGGCCTGTTACTCACATAGCCATGTACTGTAGGAAATTGGCTACTTACTCCAAAGATGAGAAACTGCTAATGCACATATTTCAAGATAGTCTAAATGGACCTATGGCTCGTTGGTTTGTAAAGTTGGACAGGAGCTAGATTCAAACTTGGGGAGAGCTTGCATGAGTATTTATTACTGAATACAAACATATTGTAGACATGGCCCCAGATCGCCTAACTCCATAGAACATGGAAAAAAAGTCAAATGAGAGTTTTAAGGAATGCAGAACGGTGGAGGGATTTGGCGTTGCAAGTGCAGCCCCCGCTCACATAAAAGGAGACCATTATTCTGTCTTTAGTAGATTAAAATGCATATACTATGACAAGATGGTAGGAAATGCCTTTAAGACTTTTGCGGATATGGTATTATCCATAGAAGTGATAGAGAATGCATTAAAGTCGGGCAAAATAGATGACCCTTTGAGCACGAAGAGAGGTGTCATTGGGAAGAAAAAGGAAGCAGAAACGCAAACAATTGCACTGGGTGGATACTCATACTCTTACTTTTTATACTAGAGTACAATACCCCCATGCCCCCAATACCCAACTGTAAATGCTACCAATACTTAAATGTTTATGTATCGTCCACCTATACTCGTTACAAATCCCCCCATGTTAACTATACCAACCCGGTCCCCACAGACCCAAGCTCCATTAAGGCCACCATCGGAGAGGCTTGTGTTTGATCCAATTCTAGTGGGGAAGCATCTCCTTGTACCTGTAAACAAGGAACCAATGCAACTGCTATTTCCAAAGTTGCCAATGCTCGATGTGAGTATCACTCTGGCAATCCAAGTTATACAATTGAAAACTGCTTAGTGTTAAAATATAAGGTGCAAGATCTTATAAGGGCAGGAAAGATAAATTTCTAGTGAGAGAATGCACTAGATGTTAACATGAATCTGTTACCAAACCATAATCGAACAGTTAATGCTATAACTGAAGAAAAGAGCCTTCAAAGGAAAAAAGTGGAAGAAATCACAACCCCGCTTGAACGACTCTTCGACATCTTGAGGAAGTCAAATCTAATTCATGTTAAGCCACCCAGATCTATAATAGGAATTGATATGGATAAAGTCTAAAAATTCCACCAAGAAGCTCAAGGACACTCTGTCCAAGTTTGCCCAACGTTTAGGGAACATATACAATGTCTCTTGGATTCTTTCTAGCTAGATATACAAGAGGGCGTTAAGACTAATGAGATAAATAAGTTAGATGCAAAACCTATCACCATCATATATGGAAAGAAAACCCCTATTAAAAAAAGTCTACCTTAAAGGTCGTATAGGATGATGTGTTGGTCATTAGGGTTCCTAACCCTTTTAAGTATGGAGATGACCAATGAGTTTCTTAGAGATATGATTACGAGGTGGTTAGATCTGATGCCTCCAATATCTCAAGACTTAGTGGCATAACTCGAAGCAGACGTTGTTACAAGACAAACACAGTGGGGAAAGAACCCCATGGTAAGGAAGTGATTTTAGAAAATCAACCAGAAATTGGTGACAAAGAAGCCGATAAGGAAACGAGGGAGGACCAAAAGGGAGAAGTTGAGAATGATGAAGTTAATGAACTTTTGTGTTTGATAAACCATAGCGAGTATAGTGTGGTCGACCAGTTGAACAAAACACCAACAAGAATTTCTTTGCTATTACTACTTTTGAACTTGGAGCCACACAGGGAGGCTCTTGTTCGAGTTCCAAAATAAGCTTATGTTGCTTACAACGTGTCAATAGATAATGTAAGTCACTTAAGAGGGGGCATGTTGGGCCCAAATTACATATCTTTCAATGATAATGAAATGCCCCCGGATGGAAGAGGAAGTACCAAGGTACTAAGCATCTCAGTAAAGTGTAAAGCCTATTTTGTGGCTAGGGTTCTGATTGAAAATGGGTCATTGATCAACGTCTTGCCTTTTTCAACATTATCTAAGCTGCCCATGGTCACCTCGTACATGGTATCGAGCCCTTTAGTGGTTCGAGCTTTTGATGGCATCAAAAGAAGTGTGATTGGTGAAATAAAGATTCCCTTGTTCGTAGGAGTCGTTAATTTCCTTATTCTCTTTCAAGTGATGGATATAACACCTTCTTACAGTATGCTATTGGGATGCCTCTAGATTCATCCAGCTGGGGTGGTACCATTGTCCTTGCACCAAAGATTGAAATTTGTAGTTGATCAGAATTTGTGCATTGTGCGAGGCGAAGAGGACTAGCTTGCCAAATTCTCCTTTCATAGAAGTGGATGATGATGTAATAGAGAGTTCTTTCCAGACCTTTGAGGTGGCCACTACGTCTTACGTGGAAGAGGGAATGCGAGCCCCTAAGCCTCATGTGCCATGAAAAACGAACATGTTATTTGCCCAGACAGTAGGGAAAGGTTGGCAAAACCAATTGGGTTTGGGAAAAGACCTACAAGGTATCACAAAACCCTTTTTTTTCCCACTTAAAAGGATACAATAGGGTTGGGATAAAAGCCCACAAAGGAGGATGTCAAGAGAATGTGTAAAGAGCGGAGAGTGGTTGGCCTGCATGGCTAGAAAGAAGGTGGTAGAACCTCCTTTGATTTGTCCTTCAGTATCTGAGACCTTTTACTCAGTGGGATTCGAGCACCAGGAAAGGACCCCAGTCAAGCTAATGATTAATGGAAATGCAGTGGATCTAAACATGATTGGCGATAGGGTACAGATGTCAACAGATTGGGTTCGCTATGACCCTTCTGCATTGGACAACTAGCAGTTCATACTGGTACCTGCTATCCTTGAGTCCTCTGAGATGTAATCATTTTTAAGAGTTTTTATATGAAACTTTAAAATATCATTCAATTCATTTAATTTCCTTAAAAAATCCATGTAAAATTGTTTTATCTTTAATGAAATCAAATTTCGATCATGTCCCTAGACACTTTTATTCATTCAATCATTTTCATTTATATACCAATATACATACTCATAATTATTTCAGGGATATACCTCATGAATTGATAAATGATCCAAATGACATCGTTGAATTAAATTCTGATAATTATTTTCACTATAACGATCATGGACGGAAGAGGAAAAAGTTGTACTAGATGAGTTTTTGAAGCTAGTTGAATAAGAAAAGAAGCTTATAGAACCCCATTTGGAGGGAACATATTTGATCAATCTAGGTGATGATGAAGTAAGAAAGGAAAATAGGATTTGAACCACTCTCATGCCAAAGTAAAGTCAATTGTTGAAGGATCTACTCATTGAGTTCTCAAATGTGTTTGCATGGTCATAACAAGATATACCGGGTTTGGACACAATATTGTGGAACACAGGCTACCTTTAAAATCAGATTGCAAGCCCGTATACCAAAAGTTGAAAAGGATGAAACTTGAAATGTTGTTGAAGATTAAAGAAGAGGTCAAGAAACAATTCAATGCGGGATTTCTAGAAGTAGCTAAATACCTAGAGTGGGTGGCAAATATTTTACCAATGCCCAAAAAGGATGGGAAAGCCAGAATGTGTGTTGATTATAGAAATTTGAATCGAGCCAGCCCTAAGGATAATTTTTCGTTACCTCATATAAACACACTGGTGGATAACACTTCTAAACATTATGTTTTCTCTTTCATGGATGGCTTCTCGAGGTATAATCAAATCAAAATGGCGAGGGAGGACATGGAAAAGACCATGTTCATCATGACCTAGGGAACTTTTTGTTACAGGGTCATGTCGTTTGGTTTAATAAATGCTGGAGCCACGTATCGACAAGCTATCGTGACATTGTTTCATGACATGATGCATAAAGAGATTGAAGTTTATGTTGAAAATATGATAGTAAAGCCTGCTAGGGAGGAAAATCATGTGGAAAACCTCCGCAAACTATTTGAAAGATTGAGGAAATACAAATTGAGATTGAATCTAGTAAAATGTACTTTCGGGGTAAAGTCGGGAAGTTGTTGGGTTTTCATTGTGAGTGAACGGGGAATTGAAATAGATTTGGACAAGGTTCAAGTAATTCAAGATTTAACACCCCTTAAAAATCAAAAGGAGGTAAAAGGTTTTTTGGGACGATTAAATTACATGTCTCGTTTTATCTCACAGTTGACAGAAAAATGTGATCCCATTTCAAACTCTTACATAAGGATAGTGATGATGAATAGACTAAAGATTATCAAAAAACATTCGAGAAAGTAAAAGATTATTTGGGTAAGCCACCAATTTTGATTCCCCCGGGGCTGGGAAGACTTTTGATTTTGTATTTGGTAGTGCTAGATAATTCCATAGGTTGTGTTTTGGGGCAACGAGATGGTTTAAACAAGAAAGAGCACGCAATCTATTATCTGAGCAAGAAGTTCATAGAATATGAAGCCAAGTATTCCTATCAGGAAAAGATTTGTTGTACCTTAGCGTGGACCGTGCCTCAACTAAGGCAATACATGTTGTATCACACCACGTTCCTTATCGCAAAGTTGGACCCTTTGAAGTACATTTTCGAGAAGACATCATTGTGAGGGAGAGTTTCTCATTGGCAAGTGGTTTTGTCCAAGTATGGCATCATTTACGTGTCCCCAAGACTATAAAAGGAAGCATAATCGTGAAATTTCTAGCGGATCACGCAAAAGAGGAATACGAGCCCATGAGTTTTGATTTACCAGACTAAGAGATCATGTCAATTTCGAAGTACGAAGAAGAAATTTGGAGGGTGTATTTCGATGGAGCATCCAACGTGATTGGGCATGGGATTGGGGTAGTACTAATCTCCTCAAGTCGCTAGTATTTTCCCGCTATAGCTAAACTGATGTTCACTTGTACGAACAATGTAATTGAATACGAAGCATGCATTTTGGCACTTCAAATCACCATTGAAAAAAGAGAAAAGGGTTTTAAAAGTTTTTGGTGACTCAGTATTAGTTATTTACCAATTAAGAGGAGAATGGGAAACAAGGGATTCCAAACTGATTCAATATCAAACATATGTGCATGGACTCATCAAATAGTTTGATGATGTTCCATTTTGTCATTTTTCCAAGAGAAAAAACCAGTTAGTACATGCATTTGCTACTTAGCTGCCATGTTCAAAGTAGGATCCGAAATAGAAGTGCAACCTATATAGCTAAGGGTCAAGGACTCGCTGACCCACTACGCTAGAGTAGAATCAAGAACAAATGGGAAACCATGGTATGTTGACATTAAGCGATATTTGCAATACCAACAATACTCGGATTGCGCCTCAGAAAATGATAAATGAATAATTAGGAGGCAGGCTATGGGTTTCTTCTTGGACGGTAAGTTTTTGTACAAAAGAGGATGTAACACCCCGTACCCGAGACCGTTGCCGGAGTCGGACACGAGGGGTTCACAGACTAAATTCGCTTACTATCGCAATCCATTTTAAAATTTTCCAGGCAGTTGGCTAACTGCGACACTGTCACCTTAAAAATCATATCTTGAGTTTCACAACTCAAAAATCAGTTTCGTAATTTTTCCCTGAAACTAGACTCATATGCCCATCTACATATTTTTTCTAGAATTTTTGGTCGGGCCAATTATTACAGTTTATTAGTCAAAGTCTCTCATGTTACAGGGATCGACTACACTGACCTTTGCGCATTACGACTTGGATATCTCCCTGCACAGAGCTTCAATACTGATGACGTTTGTTTCTATAGAAACTAGACTCAGAGAGGAATCTATACATGTATGGAATGACTCCTAATTATCTCTGGTTAATTTATAATGAATTTCCAAAGTCGGAATAGGGAATCCAGAAACCGTTCTGGCCCTGTCTCACGAGAACCTGAATATCTCTTAACATACTGTCCATATGATCGTTTTGTTGCTTTCCTATGAAAATAGATTCATCAAGGTTCGTTTACATAATTTATTCATTATTTAATTCCAATCCTACTATTTTTAGTGATTTTCCAAATCTACATCACTGCTGCTGCCAGCATCTGCCTTTAAGGTAGACTTTACCTATTTCATAGTTTCCATGATTCAACTAGCCCTTTTAGCATAAATAGCACAAATTATGATAGTGATTAACCATTCCATACCAAATGATTATAACATTATGCTCAAACATATATAAGCCATTTTCGCATGGCTATATACATTAACCAAAATATTCTTCCGCCACTAGTCTATTTTATACATGCCATAAGATAATCCAAAACGTAGCAGTACCAAACAATGGATAGTGATAGTGTGACTAGTTGCTGATGATCCCCGAGCCTGTAGCTTCCAAATGAGATCTATAAAACAGAGGAAACAGAGTAAACGGAGTAAGCATTACAATGCTTAGTAAGTTTTAAGCAGTATCAACAGATAACAATCAAATTATAACATAGTTGTTCGTATATTTTATTGCACTCTTCCTTCGGGCATACCCTCCCTTTTCCGAATATGCACATCTCATCATATACAATAGGCAAATAAACTTTCATTTAAAATGAGCACATGTGACATAAATATATCGTATGATTTCACATAACCTCTCACACTGATCCGATGTCACATAATCATAGGAATAGTCTCATAGATTGCTCTCGTATGCATCACATAACTACCTTATGATTTAGTGCAAATCAAGCTCACATATAAACTTGGAGTACATACCTGTTTAACCTTTCGCATTGAATATATTTATAAGCAATTCTTATTACGAAGTCTTACCCGGACATAATCTCCACACGAAGTTATCGGGTCTTACCCGGACAAAATTCCCACACGTAGTCATCGGGTCTTTAGAGCTCGGATATAGTACGAGCACGAAGCTTACGGACATTAATCAGTGATAATATTCTCGCATAAAGCCCGCGGGGTTTTAACCCGGATATAGTACTGACACAAATGCCCTTCGGGACTTATCACATTTATGCACTTTCACATCCATCACGTTGGCCACTCGGCCCTGTCACATATATACACTTTCACATTCATCACATTGGCCATTAGGCCTTATCACATATATACACTTTCACATTCATCACATCGGCCATTAGGCCTTATTACATATATACACTTTCACATTCATCACATCGGCTATTAGGCCTTATCACATATATACACTTTCACATTCATCACATCGGCTATTAGGCCTTATCACATATATACACTTTCACATTCATCACATCGGCTACTAGGCCTTATCACACATATACACTTTCACATTCATCACATCGGCTATTAGGCCTTATCACACACATACACTTTCACATTCATCACATCGGCCATTAGGCCTTATCACATATATATACACTTTCACATTCATCACATCGGCTATTAGGCCTTATCACACATATACACTTTCACATTCATCACATCGGCCATTAGGCCTTATCACATATATACACTTTCTTGGCTGAATCTACATCTATCATTTTCCAATATCACAATTTAGAATTCACGTATGGGTTTAATCGATAGCTTATGAGCAACTAGAACAAGTTTATCAAGGTTTACAACACAATCTCAAATTCAGCACAAGCTGTTTTTTCTGAGCAATAGTCACTAAATCATTTATAACTGGAGCTACAAAGCTCCAAATCACTTTCCGTTAATTTTTCCTGAATATAGACTCGTATATCTTCCATCCATAAAATTTCCAGAATTTTAGGTTTGGCCAATCAATACCAGATTTTTCTTAAAGTTTCCCCTGTTTCACTGTTTGACTAATCTGACCACTCTTCACTATGAATCAGATTTCTCATTTTACAGAATTCAAAGTGTGTTTTATTTGATTTCATTTGAAACTAGACTCATTAAGGAGTCTAAGCATATAAATTTTATCTCATAACCATTTTTGTACAATTTATAATGATTTTCTAAAAACAGAACAGAGGATTACAGTGTCATTCTGTGCTGTCTCACACAACTTTAAGTATCTCATTATCGGAAATCCCTTTGCTTACACAGTTTCTTTTATAAGAAACTAGACTCATTAAGCTTTAATTTCATGTCTCATTCAGCCTCTAATTCAAATCCATAAATTTATGGTGATTTTCTAAATTCAAGTTACTGCTGCTGTCCTGAGCAGGTTTATCACAATTTTATTCTTCTGACATATCCTTTTAGCACTTCATAATATCATATCCATTTGGCAACATATCATATCAATAACTTACCTATACTTCATAATAGCCATTAGGCTATATGCATAAAAATTTACAATAGAGTTATGATTCTTTTAATATGTGCTTAACATATCATACTCAATCACATTATAGGCTTTGATACTTAAAACTTACCTCGATCGCTAATGTACGTCAATTCCGACTATTCGACCAATTTCCCTTTTTCCACGATCCGACTTTGTTTCCATAAGCTCTTGATGCTCAATCAACAATTTTTAAGTTCAAATTTGCAAACAGCAATGTCGTCACTTTACATAACAGAAATTAAATTTCATTACTTAAACTATCCACGACAATCACCTTCCGAGCACCTTAATTTTCTTTAAGCTAAACCACCTCATAGTATACATATACACATTCGGCTAATTATAAAACAAATCAGCACTCATAACCGAATCATTGACTAAAATCACATTCGGTAATATGCTTTTAAATAATTTCAATATTTATTAACATCTAAAACTAATTTGCTTGGGGTGCCATGAATTATTCAAATCGGCCGAATATCATTGAATCTCTAAAATCATGCTTATAACCACTTGGCCGAGTTTCACATTTCAAAGCCACATATATATTATTCAAAGTATTTATCAACATTTAAAAATCCAAAACCATAAAACTCAATTCATATAACACCAAACTCAATGCTAAATCACCCTAGGCACATTCGGCACTAGCACAAGCACACACACATTTAACTTTTCTAAAATTCAACTTTAACAAGCTTCCTATGCTTCCATGATAAAAATCGAATGCTCATCTTACCACCAACATGCATATTTAATTATCTCAAGCCTCTCTTAATCAATTTTATTCATAATAGCATGAACTCAACAATCCATTACTCATACAAAACAACATAACCGAAAACCTTACTCATTCCAAAAATTCAAATCTCAACTTGGTCACAAAAATAACTTGATATCTCACCAACACAACATCAACACCAAGCAAGAATGATGCATCCATGGCCGAGTGTCATTTCCATCACATAGCAAGATTTAGACCATGGGCTAGGTAGAACTCAAGCTAACAACTAAAACATGCATGCATCTCATGGAACATCATCAAACATACCTTAGCCTAGTTACATGCATGGCCGAACCTCTTCAATCTTTCTTCTTCCTTCCTCCTTAAAATTTTCGGCCAAGGATGAACCAAAGGATGAACACTTTTTTTTTGTTTTTCTTTCCTTCAACTCACGGCAAGGGGGGGACAATCACACATATCCTTTCTTTTCTTTTTTTTTTGTTTCTCATCCTACTAACACTAATATTTTATTGCCCATGCCCTTTATTTTATTAATCCTTACATAATGCACTACCCCAACATGTTTATGACATGTTTTTAGCCATAACATCTTGTCCACCCATGCTCTTTATTTTATTAATCCTTACATAATGCACTACCCCAACATGTTTATGACATGTTTTTAGCCATAACATCTTGTCCACCCATGCTCATGGCCGGCCACTACATATTAGGGGGGAAAATTGACATGCAAGTCCTTCCTTTTGATTACATGCACTATTAGGTCCTTGTAGATTAGCCTATCACATTTAAAAAATGTCACCCATAAGTCCTTTTGACTAAATTCACATGCAATTTACTAAATCGAAGCCTAAAACTTTCACACCTTCATAATCACATATTTTAGACAATAAATATCACATTCAAATAATTTGGTGACTCGGTTTAGCGGTCCTGAAACCGCTTTCCGACTAGGGTCACTTTAGGGGTGTCACAGAGGATGTGACCAAACCCTGTTGAGACATGTCAACATAGAAGAGGAAAATCAAATAATGAAGGAAATTCATGATGGAGTATGTGGAGCATATAGTAACAGACATATGTTGGCAAGGCAAATCATGGGGGCGGGATATTTTTGGTTGACATTGGAACTAGATTGTTTAAATTATGCTCAGAAATATCATAAATGTCAGATTTATGCAGACAGTATTAATGCTCCTTCTACAAATCCTCATGTCTTGGCGCCTCATTGGCCTTTCTCAATGTAAGGCATAGATGTCATTGGCCCAATCTCATGATTGATTATTTCTCTAAGTGGGTTGAAGTCGCTTCATATGTCAATGTAATTCAATCAATGATTTGCAAATTTATGAAAAAACAGGTCATTTGTCGGTACGATTTACTAGAAAGAATCATATCAAATAATGCCAAGAACTTAAAACAATGCCTTCATTGAAGAGGTTTCCACAGAATTTAAGATCAATCATCACAATTCTGCACCATATCATCCAAAAATGAATGGGCCAGTCGAGGCTGCAAATAAGAATATTAAGAAGATCATTTCCAAGACAACAGAAATGTATAGGGATTGGTATGAGAAACTCCCTTTTGCTTTCCACGCATACCGTACATCAGTGAAAACTTTGACTGGAGTTACTTAGCTTTCATTAGTGTATGGCACGTAGGTCGTTTTCCCTATCGAGGTTCAAATTCCATCTCTACGAGTGTTGAGGGAGGTGCGACTAGAGGAGGCTGAATGGATGCAAGAGAGATGTGAGCAGTTGGATTTAATTGAGGAAAAGAGATTAGTAGCTTTATGCCATGGCCAGTTGTATCAACAAAGAATAATGAAGGCCTAGAACAAGAAGGTGTGACCAAGGCAGTTCAGAAAAAGGGGATCTAGTATTCATAATCATCAGGGAAAATTAACACCAAAATGGGAGGGACTGTATGTGATGAAGAAAGCTTTCTCTGGTGGAGCATTGATTCTTGCTGAAATGGACAGAGACAAGCCTGTAAATTCTGATGCAGTGAAAAAAATACTTTACTTAAAAACTAAGCATGATTATTCTTAAAGAGTTATTTGCATTGAATAACATTGGCTTTTTCTATTTTGCTTTTCTTTGTTTGTCATGTTAGAGGTTACGTTTTCCCTTGGAATCTTGCATTCTCCTTAAGGTTAATTACTTAATAAATTGGCCTTGTTCAAAGTGATAATGACATTTTTGAAATATCATTCACTTGAAAAGAAATTCATCCTTTGTTAACCACTTTGGGCCATATTGTTTGTTCAAAATTGACCATTATCGAAGGGGGATTCCACGTTGGAGGACATTTTGTGAGGTTTTGGGTATGGATCGATGATTTTACAACATTGTGAGCCAAACATGAAAATTCAAATTGAAAAGATGGACGCATTCCTAAGAATTACCTTGTGATGAGATTAACCATATTTTGAAATGATAAATGACATTCTTTTATTCTCCCCATCACTTAGAGAAAATTATATCCCTTGCTACCCTATTTTGAGCCTGATGTATCTTCTTTCTAGACCCTAATTAAAGTCATCCATCAAACATCATGGATTGACAAGAAGGACCATGAAAAATGAAAGTAAAATTCTAAATTCTTGATCTCATTATGAAAAAAGAATAAAAGAAAGGAAATAGGAAGGAGTAAGAGTGAAGAAAAGTGATTGAGAGATGGAAGGAACAATAAAAAAATCAAAATAACTCATCATGGTTTTTATACTTTTTCACAAAATATATATTTTAGCCTGAAAAACCTTTCTTTGATTGACCCTTAACCCTCAGACCATGTTACAACCCTTAAAAGACCACTTTGATCGAATATGTTTGTTCAAATAAAGAACTTAATACTTGGGAAATTGTGACATCTTCAAGAGCATAAAAGAGGAAGATGAACTGTAACACCCCTAACCCATATCCGTCACCAAAACAGGGTTACGGAGCATTACTAAAACTTTCAGAGCATTTTTAGATAATTCAAACATTTACTATTAATTCTTCGAGATTCATTCATAATGTTTTTTAAATGGACCCCCAAGGCCCAAAACGAGCATTAGAATCGAGTCAAGACTTAATTTGAAACTCTAAGAATTTTTTGCGAAATTTCAAAAATTTTCCAAGATGTAGGGCTCACATTCCCGTGTGGTCTAAGGGACACGCCCGTGTGACCCTAGGACACGCCCGTGCTGCAAGATGTGTTTGACCCCATGTAACTCTTTAACTTGTGTACACGACCATGCCACACACCCGTGTGCTAGGCTGTGTGGTTAATTAATTCTTTTCAAAATTAGGTGCAGGTTTCACATGCCCGTGTTCTAGGCCATGTAGCACACATGGCTAAGACACAAGCCCGTGTCTTTGCCGGTGTGCTCAATTCTAAGCATTCTATTTTCTCGAATTTCAGGTGAAGGGGACACACGGCCTAACCACACACCCATGTACCAGGCCGTGCGTCACACACAGTCTAGACACACGACCGTCTGTCTGCCCGTGTGGACAAAATGAAGCCATTTCTAGCTTCATTTCTCACCCAAAATCTCACCAATGACCTGAGCTTAAACTCACATCCAAATACCAACCATTTCAAGCTTTCAAATTAAGCTAACTCTATCATTTCACATGGCATATCATTACATGCATACATGTTTATAATCTTACCTTGGCATATTCCATATGTTAGGTATAATTTGAACAACCATTAACATGTATGTAGGTACCATAGAATAAACTTAATACATATATACATATACCAAAACATAATCATCACTAGCCATTCTAATGGCTAGATTACAATAATCATTTACATTTACATGCCAATATGGCCAATCTAACCTATACATGCCTTTATAACCATAATTGATTTACCGTATTGTACCGATATGGGCCGATGGATAGTGTAAGTGATCTCTTGCCAAGCTTTCAATCCAACAAGCTTCTGATTTACTATAAAACAGGGAAATAAAACTAAGTAAGCATAAAATGCTTAGTAAGTTTGTATAACATGATACTTAACTTACCATTCATTCTATTTTAAAGTAACTATGTAAGGCATATTCAATCAATTTGACCTCAAGCCCTACATAGATCCTCCTTGCTCTTGTTAGTCATATATTCCATAATAACATCAAAACATATATGGGCTCTGTAACAGCCCGATTTAGACCCTAATCGGAACGGTGGTTTCGGGACCACGAATTCGAGTTCAAAAAATATTTAAAAATTATTTTATGTGTTTATTTCATGTGAATTTATATATGTGAAATTTTCGTGATTTAGTTTTATTGTTTGAGTGTCCGATTTAATAAAAAGGACTTAATCGCGTAAAAGGGAAATTTGGTGGTTATTTCTAAAAGGGGACTTAATTGCTAATGGCTTTCTAAATTGGAGTATTTATTTTTTAAATACTCCATTAACATAATTTTGGGATGGTAAAAGACATATATTATATAACTTTATTATTATTTCATTAAGGTTATTTAAGTAATTTATTTAATAAACATATAATAGTTAATAATAAGGTTATCAAATTCATTTTTATTTCATTGTTCTCCATTATCGAAACTTAATAAAAGAAAAAGAAAGAAACCAAGCTAGGGTTCGACATATATTCAAGCTCAATCAAGGTTCGTTTTTGTTTGATTTTTGATAATTTTTACGTTTTTGAGATCGTTGCTTAGTAATCTTCAAGACCCAAGCTTTAATTTTTGATCTTGATGAATATTTTGAGTTATGCCATTTTTGATAACTTGTGATTTTTGTTGTTTGATGATGAAATATGAAAGATATGTTTTAGATTAACATATTTTGTATTGGAGTTTTTGATTATTTTGAGTAATTAGGACTAAATTGCAAAAATAATAATTTGAGGGACTAAAATGTGAAATAAATGAAATATATGGGCTTGCATGGACACTAGGAATATTTAGCCAAACATGGGTATCTTGAAATTTTGAATATTTTGTGTTTTGTGCAATAGGGACTAAATTGTAAAAAGTGTAAATGTTAGGGGTAAAATGGTAATTTTCCCATTTAAGTGCTTTTGGACTAAATTGAATGAAAATATGTTTGAATGAGCTTAATTTGAGTATGTCAAGATCAAGAACCAAAGAAATCAGATTTGGATCGGGGGAAAACAAAAGTCGTCGACTAGTTGTCCCGTTCCGTTTTGTATCGTCCGAGGTAAGTTTATAAGCAAATAGACGTACTTAATTTTAATTAAATGCAAAGTATATATGCTGAATTGAAGTATATGAAATTATAAATGTAATAGCCGAATGTTGTTAAGCTTGGCAACTAAGTTATGACTTCATTTCGATCGAGTTACGACGTCCGAAAGCCCCGATCAGCCTTAGGAATAGTTAGGATACATATGTCATGACATAGGATTCCGATATATGTGTGTGAGTAAGACCATGGCATCGATATGTGATTTCGATATGTGTTTACGAGTAAGACCCTGGTTGGGACAGTGGCATCGATATGTGATTACATGTAAGACCACGTCTGGAACGTTGGCATTGTATGATTTGTGTGATTATCCAAGTGTCTTATCCAATTCCGAATGATTCATCAGGCAATTGTTAATCGAGTTCGAATGTGTTAATTGAGCTATATATATACCAGGTATGAACTAATATGTTACTTACTTGAGGTAAGTTAAGTAAACACCTGGACTATTTATTTTAAATCTTGTAAGGTGCAAATAAAGAAGAAAATGTGTATGCCATATGTGTATTTAGCTTTATGAATGAATAGTTAGTATGCCATGAATAACCCTTCTATATGTGTATATATGATGAAGTATTTTCGGTTATATAATTAATATATGTATATGAAATATTATTTTGATATTTGAGATTATGTACTTGAGTGAATATGTACTAAATTTTAATATGACTATTTGCCTTTAGAAGTTGATTACTAACATGATAAGTGACTATATGAGTATCGGCCAAGTAAGAATTATGTGTGTTTTTGATATGACTAGGACTAATGTAGCGCGTGTGGGTCTAGCTATACATGTCATATTATATGACGTGATAGTGTGATGGCTTCCGACATTTGAAAATGTGTTTTCATATAGTAAATGGATCCTGACAGAGCTGTAGCTGATGATGTCGAAAGTGTAGCACTTGCTCCCGCTCAAGGGACAACGCCGATTGATTCTCGATCGATTTCGAGTAACTAGGAGGGAGAGGCTAGACAAGCCTTTTGCCAAATCATAAATGATTGGTTTATTCAGTATATCCAGACTAACACAGCTGCACAACAACCTCCATCCCAGACTAATCCATCTTCGATGCCTGCTGTACCTCAAGTAAGTGATCCGTTGTATAAGCCACCTATTGATAAAATCAGAAAACACGGGGCCGAAGAGTTTAAAGCTACTGATGATGATGATGCTGAGCGGGCTGAGTTCTGGCTTGATAATACTATCCATGTATTTGATGAATTGTCTTGTACCCCAGATGAATGTTTGAAATGTGCCATATCTTTGCTTCGAGACATAGCATATCACTGGTGGAATATCCTAGTATTAGTGGTTCTGAGAGAGTGGGTGACCTAGGAATTCTTTCAGACTGAGTTCCGTAAGAAATATATCAGCTAGAGATTTATTGATCAGAAGCGAAAAGAATTTCTAGAGCTGAAACAGGGTCGGATGACCGTGACAGAGTATGAGCAGAAATTTGTGAGACTCAGTCGGTATGCCCGACAATGTGTTTCTACCAAAGCTATAATGTGTAAAAGATTTGAAGATGGGCTAAATGAAGACATTAAACTGTTAGTCGGCATACTTGAGATAAAAGAGTTCGTAGTACTAGTTGAGCGAGCCTGCAAAGCTGAAAAGCTTGGGAAAGAGAAGAGAAAAGTTGATTTTGAAGTTAGAGACTCGCGTAAGTGATCATTCAGTAAGTCAGTCTAATCGGCACCAAAGAAGTTCTGAGATGATTTTAGCCGTTCAAAAGCAACTCTGTGTTTTTCTCGACTAGACCAGAACAGACCACTGGTAAGTTTGAGAGCTACCTCAGTAGCTAGTGTGGGTAATGTCAGATCAAATCAACCCGAGTGTAAACACTGTGCTAAACGACATCCCGATAGTTTCAGATTGCATGATCGGGCTTGTTTTAAATGTGGATCGACAAATCACTATATTCGAGATTGCCCAGGGTTAGCTAAAGAGAATCCAGTGCAGAACACGAGATCGAGTAATAGTGCAGCTCGGTGGAGACCACCCAGAAATGCAGGTAACGCGAGTGGCAGTCAGAAAGGAATTAAAGATATAACAAACAGATCTGAGGCTCATGCACCTGCTAGAGCATATGCTATACGCGCACGAGAGGAGGCTTCATAGATGTTATTACTGGTACATTCACTCTTTATGATACTAATGTAATTGCATTGATTGATCCTAGTTCTACTCATTCTTATGTGTGTGAGACATTAGTATTCAGCAAGACTCTACTTGTTGAGTCTACTGAGTTTGTGATTAGAGTGTCAAACCCCTTAGGCCGGTGTGTTATGGTTGACAAAGTATGTAAGATTGTCCCTTAATGGTTCAAGATCTGTGCTTTTCAGCTAATTTGATGTTGTTTCCATTTGATGAGTTGGACATAATTCTGGGTATAGACTGGTTGACATTACATGATGCCGTTGTGAACTACAAGAGAAAGACCATTAATCTACAGAGTCAGAATGATGAGGTTATTGAGATTGAATCTAGTGATTTGTATGGTTTACCAGTAGTACTTTCTTCGATGCTAGCTCAGAAACATGTGAGAAAAGGGTGTGAAGCTTATTTTGCCTACCTACTTGACAGTAAAGTGGTCGAAAGAAACATTGCATCAGTACATGTTGTATGTGAGTATCCAGATGCGTTTCCTAAGGAATTACCGAGTTTGCCACCTATTCAGGAAGTAGAGTTTGGTATTGAGCTAATGCCTAGGACGACCTCGATATCCATAGCCTCGTATAAAATGACACCTACAAAATTAAAAGAATTGAAAGCTCAGTTGCAAGAATTGACAGATAGAGGTTTCGCGCAACCGAGTTTCTTTCCTTGGGGTGCACCTGTGTTGTTTGTGAAAAAGAAAGATGGAACTATGAGAATGTGCATCGATTGTAGGCAGCTTAATAAGGTGACTATAAAGAATAAGTATTCGTTGCCACGGATTGATGATCTATTTGACCAACTGAAAGGGGCTACTGTATTTTCGAAGATAGATTTGAGGTCAGGCTACTATTAGTTGCGAGTTAAAGACTCTGTGTACCAAAGACTGCTTTTCGAATGAGGTACGGACACTATGAGTTTTTGGTTATGCCATTTGGGCTCACTAATGCACCTGCTGTTTTCATGGATTTGATGAATCAAATCTTCATACCATATCTAGATGATTTGTGGTTGCAGACTTTGTGAGATAAGCAGTTGTATGCAAAATTAAGTAAATGTGAGTTCTGGCTAGGTGAAGTCAGTTTTTTGGGTCATGTAGTATCAGTATCAGGTATTCGGGTTGATCCGAGCAAAATTTCAACTATATTAGATTGGAAACCTCCAAGGAATGTTTTTGAAGTCCGAAGTTTTCTAGGACTTACTGGTTATTATAGACGGTTCATGAAAGGTTTCTCTATGATTGCAGCTCTGATGACGAAGCTATTGTAGAAAGATGTTAAGTTCGAGTGGTCAGAGCCAGAAAAGTTTTGATCAGTTAAAAGCCCTTTTGACCGAAGCTCCAGCGCTGGCTCAGCCAGAATCAAGTAAAGAATTTGTTATTTATAGTGATGCATCTTTAAATGGTTTGGGTTGTGTAATGATGTAGGAGGGAAAAGTTTTAGCTTATGCTTCGAGACAGTTAAAGCCACATCAAAAGAACTATCCGACGCACGACCTAGAATTGGCAGTGTAACACCCCTAATTTGACCCTAGTCGAAAGTGGTTTCGGGACCACAAAATCGAGTCATAAAAATAATTAGCCGTCATATTTTATGTTTATTATATGTGAATATGAATGTGTGAAAGTTTTAAGCTCCGATTTAGTAAATTGCATGTGAAATTAGTTAATAGGACTTATGTGTGACATTTTTGAAATGTGATAGGTTAATCTATAAGGGTCTATTAAAGCATGTATTGAAAATAATGGTTTTGCATGTCAAATACCCCTTTTTTGTTAATAGTGGCCGGCCATGATGATGGCATATATTAAAATATGTATTAAATTTTAGTTAAATGGTTATTACTTTATATAAAAGAAAGAAAAAAATTTTGGTTATGTTTTTGTTCTTCTTGCCGTGAACTAAAGGAAGAAAAAAGGGGGGAAAAGAAGCTAGGCATTCGGTCTTCTACTTGCTTAATTAAGGTAAGTTTTAGGTAAATTCTTTGAGATTTTATGAAATTTTAGTTGATGGATAGGTATTTGATTGAGCCCATGTGTGAATTTTGATCCTTGTGGTGATTTGGGCATTCGGTTAAGGTAGGAAACTTAGAAGATGATTTCTATTCCTTATGTTTTATGAGTTGGGAGCTTAAATTGAAGTTGAATAAGGGGAATA
Source organism: Gossypium hirsutum (assembly GCF_007990345.1). Lineage (NCBI taxonomy): Eukaryota > Viridiplantae > Streptophyta > Magnoliopsida > Malvales > Malvaceae > Gossypium > Gossypium hirsutum. Next base: position 70,599,445 of record NC_053429.1, on the reverse strand, counting down.
TGTGTATTGAGGATTTTAGTAATATGGAAATTCGGTTATGAGAGTGTGCGTGTGGTCACTTGCCGAATGTGGGTGTTAAGGTTAGTAGGTTGGCTTAATTCTTGTATTAGAAATCTATTTGAGAAATTAGATAGGCTTTGAATGGTTGAAGTAACGAAATTAGAAACTCATGAACTTGATTTAAATACTTTAAATTTATGGTAGTTAAATGGAATAGAAAGGATCTATTCGGCCATGGAGGTTAAACACATTGTTAAATTGTTGAATATATGCTTTGGTGGTTAATGAATATTCGGTCTTGGTATGAATCTCATTAATAACATTTAGTTATTAGATTTGGTATAAAATACTTATTGAAATGGTGGAATTGGATGACTTACTTATGGATTTTAGTTATGAGAGTCTTTTGTAAGTAGAGCTAGAGGGTTTAAAGGGTGGTGTTTAAAAATAAACATGTATATGGACCCTATGTATGTACCTTGTAATTTTATTGTAAACTTTTGGTTTAACTCGTATCATATTAATTGCTAAAATACTAGCTTGTGTGGAAAATTTTGTGTATGTTTTTATGTGCCGAATGTGAGTTAAAGAAAATGGAGCTCACTATGTGTATCATGGTCAACCTTTGATAACTAATATGTCTTGATTCGTAAATTGAGTTAAAAGATTATATATGTTCGATCTAGCCTAAGCTAGGCTTGACTTGTAACATAGTAATGATTGACTGAACGTATATGTGTGAGATAGTGAGGATAATTGTATTTCTTGCTTTGATTAAGTGAAGTATATGAAGTTGATATACTTAATTTACTCAATTAATCTTAAGAGCACATAGGGACAATTTCGGATAAGAGAAAAAGCTACCTAACCGAATAGTCGATCTGTAATCGTTCGACAAATTCCGAGGTAAGTTCTTAAGTATTTGAGTTTGATTCCTTTGTAAGTTTTAAGTTTTTAAATGGGATGAATATGAATTAAGTATATACGTTAAGGTCAATGACTTTTCTAAATGATGGCATATATGATATTATGTTTTAAATATGTGAATGAGAACTTTACAGAGGAAATTTGTATAAATCTGCTTGGGACAGCAGCAGTAGTGTGTTTTGGAAAAATTACCATAAATTATGGGAATTGAGTTAAAGGCTGAATAGATTATGTAATTAAAGCTTGATGCGTCTAGTTTCGTATAAAAGAAATCGAGTAAGTAAAGGGGTTGCCGATAATGAGATTTTTTTTAAAGTTGTGTGAGACAGAGTCAGAATGGCTCCAAAATCCCCTGTCCAGTATTTGGAAAATCATTATAAATCGTACAAAAATGATTATAAGATAAGATTTATATGCTTAGACTCCTTAATGAGTCTAGTTTCAAACAAAATAAACGAAAACATATTTTGAATTCTGTACAATGAGAAGTTCAATTCTTAGTGAAGAGTAGTCAGAATAGTCAAGCAGTAAAATAGGGGAAAATTTAAGAAAAATCTGGTATTGATTAGCCAAACCAAAAATTCTGAAAATTTTTTGGATAGAATATATACGAGTCTATTTTCATGGAAAATTAACGGCACATCATTTGGAGTTTCGTAGCTCCAGTTACAAATAATTTAACGACTGTTGCTCAGGAAAACAGCTTGTAGAGAATATGTGATTATGTTGTAAACATTGATAAAACTTGTTTTAGTTGCTCATAAGCTATTGATTAAACCCATACGTGAATTATAATTTGTGACATTATAAAATGATATATGAGTGTTAGATGGATCTTTGATATTAAAATTGTGAAATTGTAAGTTTATAAGTATTCGAATATGAAATGATAGTATGGCTTGAAATTGAATTATTCATTGGAAAATGATAGATGTAGATTCAGCCAGGACAAAGTGTATACATGAAAGTTTATGTGGTATATGAAGTATATTTGGATAATTGTGAATGTGTATATATGAGATAAGGCCGAATGGCCAATGTGATGAACGTGAAAGTGTATATATATTGTGGCCAAATGACAAACTGTGGAAGGTGTGTTTTATTAGATATTTGATGAGGCAAATGAATTACAAATATGATAGTCGATGTGAATGCTATAACATGTGAATAAATATGCATGAAACTTTGTGATGTAAATCCGGGATTTAAGACCCGATGACTATATGTGGTGACTATGTCCGGGTTAAGACCCGCTGACTTCGTCTGGAGATTTCATCTGAGCTAAAGGTCTCGCCGATAATCCGAGTAGAGTTTAAAGCTATAAGACTTCGCAATAAGAATTGCTTATAAATATATTCAATGCGAAAGGTTAAACAGGTATGTACTCCGAGTTTATATGTAAGCTTGATTTGAACTAAATCATAAGGTAGTTATGTGATGCATACGTGAGCAATCTATGAGACTATTCCTATGATTATGTGGCATCGGATTAGTGTGAAAGGTTATGTGAAATTATACAATATATCTATGTTACATGAGCTCACTTTTATGTGAAAGTTTATCTGCCTATTGTATATGATGAGATGTGCATATTCGGTAAAGGGATGATATACCCAAAGGAAGAGTGAAATAAAAATACGAACAACCATGTTATAATTTGATTGTTATCTGTTGACACTACTTAAAACTTACTAAGCATTGTAATGCTTACTCCGTTTACCTTGTTTCCTCTGTTTTATAGATCTCATTTGGAAGCTACAGACTCGGGGATCGTCAGCAACTTGTTACACTATCACTATCCACTGCTTGGTACTGTTATGTTTTGGGTTATTTTATGGCATGTGTAGAATAGACCAGTGGCAGAAGAATATTTTGGTTAATGTATATAAGCCATGCGAAAATGGCATCTTTTAAATGTGTACTTATAGAAGTTTAAATTGTATCCCTGGCTGTCTTCAGTATTTATCTAAAGGCATCTGTTATGTATCTGCTCCCCATTGAAGCGGAGATGCCAGACTTCGATTTGCTCTCTGACAATACAGAGATGCCAAATCATCTTATAAAAAAAATCAAAATTTTTACTGTTCTGATATGAGTTTCAAGTCCGGTAATGCCCCTTTACCTATTCCGGCGACGAATACGGGATAGGGGTGTTACAGGTAGCTATTGTGTTTACGTTGAAAATTTGGCGTCACTATCTGTTTGGTGAGAAATGTCACATTTATTCATATCAAAAAAGCTTGAAATATTTGATGACTTAGAAAGATCTAAAATTGAGACAACACCGATGGTTAGAATTGTTAAAAGACTATGAGCTTGTGATTGACTATCACCCGAGAAATGCTAATGTTGTTGTTGATGCTTTAAGCCGAAAATCATTGTTTGCTTTGCGTGCAATTAATGTGCATATGGCTATGTCAGATGATGGTTCAATAATAGCTTAATTGAAACAAAGACTGTTATTTGTTAAACAAATTTGTGATGCCAAGAAGGTTGATAATGAGTTGATCGCAAAACGAGTTTAGTGTGAGACGGATGCTGATTCAGAATTCAGAGTTGATGTTGACGACTGTTTGAGATTTAGAGACCGAATATGCATTCCAAGAAATTCAGAGTTGATTTAGACAATTTTGAATGAAGCTCTAGCAGTCGGTTATCGGTTCACCCAGGTAGTACAAAGATGTATAATGATCTGAAACAGCTTTACTGGTGGCATGGTATGAAACGAGACATTTCTGACTTTGTTGCAAGATGTTTAGTCTGTCAACAAATAAAAGCCGAGCATCAGGTACCTTCTGGATTGCTTTAGCCGATCATGATACCTGAGTGGAAATGGGATAGAGTTACTATAGACTTTGTATCCAGTTTACCGTTAACACAGAGCAAGAAAGATGCAATCTGGGTTATTGTGGATAGGTTGATTAAATCAGCTCATTTTGTCCCGGTATGTATAGATTACTCGCTGGATAAGCTGGCTGAATTGTATGTTTCTCAGATTGTGAGATTACATGGTGTGCCTATGTCTATTGTTTTGGATAGAGATCCGAGATTTACATCGCGGTTTTGGAAGAAACAGCAAGATGCACTGGGTACGGAATTACATTTTAGTACTGTTTTCCATCTGTAAACAGATGGTCAGTCTGAATGAACCATTCAGATACTTGAGGATATGTTGAGATGTTGCATTCTCGAGTTTGAAGGAACGTGGGAATGATACCTACCTCTAATTGAATTTGCGTATAATAATATCTTTCAATCAAGTATCAAAATGGCACCTTATGAGGCTTTGTACGATCGTAAATGTCGTACACCATTGTACTGGACTGAGCTTAGTGAAAATAAGATACACGGGATTAACTTGATCAGAGAAACTGAACAGAAAGTGAAAGTAATCCGTGAAAGTTTAAAAGCAGCATGTAACACCCCTACTTGCATTCGTTGTCGGAATAGGGTACGAGGTATTACCAGAGTTTACGAATTAATTTTTTTAACTCAATATAACCCCTTTATAGTATCTAACCTTCCCTGTAAATTAAAACCGAGACCAATCCACATCAACCGATCCAATTCAACATATTTTCAAGATAGATTCATGCATTTTTATAAGATAACCTCATCACATACCAAAACCAAGATTTGTTAGCCATATTAATGGCTGAACTTACATTCATTTCGCATTAACATTTACTTTATTAGCTTATCCATGTCATTGATTTCCAAAATAAAATTTCTTTATTTACTGAAATCTTGAGGTTGATAGTGTAATGTGTCTCTGACCGAATCTGACTTCCGAGCTCTTAACACTACAAAACAGGGAAAAAGGAAATAGGGTAAGCACTTTGTGCTTAGTAAGCTCATGGAATAAGAATTATACTTACCTAATATTTTCAATACAATGCAATAAACATTCATATATCCATTCAATGCATTATTACCCTAACATGCACAAACTCAACATTCAAGTTAATCCAATAATTTCCATGTGTCAATAATATATATACCATGATTGATGAACTCATCAATACCATGATTTCCATTCCCTTATTATTTTTCCATATTTATCCCGTTGAATTTCTTGGAATTTTTGATGGATTTTTAGAGGTACACTTTTAGTGTATAATTTTCGGGTCCGTCAATTCATATTCATGTGCGTACATTTCCATTTCAGAGAGCACACTCCCGCGAACCTCATCCTTACAGCGGGATTACCAGTCCAAGCTAAATCCCTACAATGATAATTAATCTAATGAGCTTAGATCTGAATTACCAGTCTAGGCTAAATTCATACGGGCTAAATCCATTTTACACATATTCTTCGGGAGGGCTATATCAAGATAGGATCACCCGTCCAGGCTAGATCCTTTTTAACATCAATTCCTTTTCAGAGATCCATCGAATTTTTTTTTCATTCAACCGAGATTTCTTCCACTTTTTATTAAATATATCAATGTTTCATCAATTTTCATACAATGAACATTCAAATCATATTCACATCAATAACATACATTTCAAGCATTTAAGAATATAATTCAAGTTACACGAACTTACCTCGATACTTGTTCGTATACAAAAATTTACTAATCCCGAACTTTTTCCTTTCCTCAATCTAGCTTCATATTTGAATCTTCTAGATCTAAATAAATAAATTTAATTATCAATTTAATACATTTGAAGTTCATATGCAACATTATCTATAATTCAACTATTATTTATTGTTCATACAAAGCTGTCTACTCGAGTCATAATCACTAAATTATTTTTATCTTGAGTTAAAAAGCTCCAAATTAGGATTTGCTAATTTTACCTGAAACTAGACTCATATATCTTCTTACCATAAACTTTTCAAAATTTTTGGTTTAGCAAATAAGTACATTTTATTCTTTAAAGTCACCCCTGTTCTGCTGTCTGATAGTTCTAACTCTTCTTCACTAAAAATTAATTATCTCTTCATAAAGGATTTTAATGATGTTATCATTTGTTTCTATTGAAACTAGACTCATTCAGGATTATAAAAATATAAATTTAAGCCCCTAATTATTTTTATTCAATTTTTTATGATTTTTTTAATTCAAAATAGGGGAACCCGAATTCATTCTGACCTTGTCTCACAAAATTCATTATATCTCAAGATTTAAATATATATTTCTTATACCATTTCATCTATGAGAAACTAGACGCAATAAGATTTAATTTCATATTTTTTTCATCTTCTAATTCAATTTTTACAATTTATGGTGATTTTTCAAAGTTAGTCTACTGCTGCTGTCCAAAACTGTTTTAGTGCAAGCTGTTTATTACCATTTTTCCCCTAAGCTTTTAATAAATAATAATTTCGTTCCTACTCAATTAGCCTCTAAATTGAGCTAATTTTTCTCAATTAACACTTTACTCTATCACTTTAAACTACTTTATAACCTTTGGGAATCAGAATTTCAGCACTAGACTTTAATTCCAAACATTTTCACAATTAGGTCCTAAAAATCAATTTCTATTGAAATTACCTAATAAAATCATCTCATAAACAAATTAAAGCTTCAATTTCATGCTATTTCATCATAAACATACAGAACTCTACTATGGTGACTTTCAATTTTATCCATGAAATCAAAAACTAATGAATTTAATAGTAGGACCTAGTTGTAAAAGTCTTAAAAACACAAAAATTACAAGAAAAGGCAATGATTAACTCACTTGGTGCAAAAATTATGAAATACCAACTTAGAAGAACCTCGTAGGGCGTTTTTGGCTGTTGAGAATGAAGAAAAATGAAGAGATTTCTAGATATTCCAAATTATTCCCACTTTTATTTAGTAAATTTTGTTATTTTCCCATTTTGCCTTTATTTCAGTAATTCTCCTGATTTTTCTGAGCTTATGCAGCCCAAAATATCTTCTTTGGGCTTATTTTCTCTTTAAGTCTCTCCTCATTTGATAATTGAGCTATTTAATCCATCTAGTAACTTTTACACCCTTTTCAATTTTGTCCTTTTCATTTAATTAACTACCTAAACGTTAAAATTTTCTAACGAAATTTTAATACCACATTACTAACATTTTATAAATATTTATAAAAATATTTCCTACTCAGTTTTACAAGATCAAGGTCTCGATACCTTGTTTTTATCCAATTCCTTCAATAATACCTTTTTCTAACTAACCACTAAATCGGTAAATTTTTTCTATCAATATTTTAATACGATTTTCCTATCATACAAATATTCATGAAAAAATATTAAAAATAAATTTCTCTTTAAATCAGATTTGTGGTTATGAAACCACTGTTCCGATAACCTTGAATTTAGGCTATTACAACTCTCCCTCCCTTTTTAAGGATTTTCGTCCTCGAAAATCTTACCAGTAAAGAGGTTTGGGTATTGTTTCCTTATTGCCCGTTCCCTTGTCGCTTCCTCAATCCCATGCTTTTGCCACAATACTTTTACCAAATTTATTTTTTTATTTCTAAGCTCCCTTGTTTCCCGTGCCAATATCTTGACCGGTTCTTCACTATAAGTCATATCTGGTTGAATCTCCACTTCTGTCGGAGAAATAACATGTGAAGGATCCGACCGATACCGCCGTAGCATAGACACATGAAAAATATTATGGATTCTATCATGTTCCGGTGGTATTGCCAATTGATAAGTGACCAGTCCAATTATTTCTATAATTTCATATGGCTCGATAAATCTTGGACTCAATTTACCCTTGCGACCAAACCGAAGAATTTTCTTCCAAGGAGATACTTTCAGGAATACCTTGTCACCGACCTGAAATTCAATCTCTTTTCGTTTAAGGTCGGCATATGATTTTTGACGATCGGAAGCTGCTTTTAGACTATCTCAAAAAACCTTTACTTTTTCTTCTGTTTCCTAGATCAAATCAACCACATGTATCTTCTTTTCAGTAAGCTCTGTCCAATATAATGGTGTTCTACATTTTCTACCATATAAAGCTTCATACGGAGCCATTTTAAACTGGACTGATAACTGTTATTGTAAGCAAATTCAATCAAAGGTAGATACCTCTCCCAATTACCTTCAAACTCTAGTATACAACATCGAAGCATATCTTTCAATACTTGAATTACCTGCTCAGATTGGTTGTAACACCCCAAACCCGGATCCGACGTTATGGCCGAATCTGGTGTGTCACATTGAAGTGTTTTCATTGAAAACCTTGTTTTCATTGAAAACCCTTCTTTAAAATGATACACCTCAATTGCTTTGTAAAATCTCTTTTCAGTTGCGGAAGCTTTGTTTAAAATATTTAATTTAAATGTAACTTGTCATTTAAAAATTTAGTTGTGGAAACGTAGTATTTAAAACAAAAGTTATGGTTTAACGTTCTACTTCTAATAAATATAAAGCATAAAAATGATAGTAATCCTAATTTGAAATATTAGCTAGAGGAAAGACCTTGTTACAACCCAAGTCAAATAGAAATAATTTAAAATAAAATATTAAAAATTACATAAAGACTAAGTCTAAACTTTTTATGCTAGTTGGCCACCTCTGAGTCCCTCTATTCGTCGAACCGCCTACTGAGGATCACCTGAAAAATTTAAAAGGAGGGGGTAAGTTTCCAAAACTCAGTGTGTACAACCCTCAACGAGTATAAAGCAATCATCAGTCATTTTGGGCCTGAGCCAATTCAATAATGGTGGCCTTTAGGCCTTAGCCCATGTTAGCCTCAGTTGGGCCCCGAAGCCCACATCGTAATAATATCACAATAATATCATACGTGCAATGCTGTGCAACCCACCCCAATAATCCAATCGCTACACACCAACTCCGTCCCCTAGTACACATCATGTGGGGATATAAATATCGACCCACCCAACCGATACATATCAATGGTAGCCCGGTTGTGGTACTACCTTCATTGCAGCAAGCTGCCAATCATATATTGGGCTTAATAGCCGTCGGTGGATACACGATTGTCAAGCAACCATGCGATCCTCATATACTTCCTCCATTCCATAATTCTCAACCCGTATGCAACCTAAACAGAATATCATATGAATGCTTATGAATGCAACAGGTATACATGTAACATCCATAAATCTTACATTCCACACATAGGGGTATTTTAGTCATTTTTGCCTTTAGGGTTATTTTGGTAATTTTCCTTTATTACAGGTTTTTACTTACCTTGGACCGTTAACAAATCCCAGTTAGCTAAGATGAATAGATACTATGCACCAGGTAGGATTCCAGAGAAAATGAAGTGAGTCATTAAGACCGCTTAAGTACGAAGCTCTCCCTAGATCCAATCCTAGACATGCATATACTCGTTGCCACACCATAACCCTATGACTTGTCCACGGTCTCAATAAATTAATTTAGTTTTATGCAGTCATCATATACTAGGCCCAAAATCCCTTACAAACCCAAACAAGTCCACATACATGCCTATGGCCTACTAGGCCCAATCTCATTCATATGGCCCATTAGGCCTAAATCACATTTATATGGCCCACTAGGCCCAATCACTTTTACAGTCATGCTCACATACGATTTTCCATCACATAACATCAATTATCAAATTTTTCCTATTATGGGCCCAACAGCCCATCGGCCCATTTAGCCCATGCTGGCCCGATTGGCCAATTCACAGCCCAAGTCCATGGAATCGCCCATGGGGCCTCAGATAACCTATCAGTTTTCCCCTTATGAGTGTTCGCGCACTCGCAAGACTACTGTAGCCAAACTTTCAGCTTTTTGGGATTTGTTGATCTACTTGTGTGTGTGCAGTGTATGTACACACCTTCGGCTTTATATCAAGCTATCATAGGGTAGAAGTACACACCTTATCACCTGGAGTACTAGGTATTCATAATCACTCGAACCTATATTCAACATTATACTTTATTGTCACATCCATTAATTCAACATAAATCCACTACTTACCGAAGAACAACCTATACTTGCCTTGACTAGATTGATTGGCTGCGATCTGCCTATGTAACTCAAAATTTGACGTAGTCCCCCTTCCGCATCTAGGCGGAAAGTCCCGAATGGCTGACACCTTACGTCGCTTAAACATGGGAGCCTTTATCCCAACCTCTCTGCTAGAACCCCCTTTTTCCATCAACTAATACTTAGCCAGCGATCGCACTCTTGAATGAGAGGGAAAAAGAGAAATAAATGGAGAAACCATAGGTTAACAAAAGTATTGGAAAGGATAAAGAAAAATCGACTTTTAAGAGTGTAGAAACGAAAGAACTTAGAAATATTTAACAAAAGCCGAAGAAGATCTAATTCACCTACCGATTGCGAGATCACTTGCCAACAAGAAATCAAACCCCCAAAGTGTATGACTCGACTTTTAAATGAAAAAGAAACAGTCGGCTAAGTTGAAGAGGGAAGAGGTTGATTCGATTAAAATAGGGAAAAAAATCAAGAGTTTAGCTTAAAGAAAAGAGAAGATGATATGCGACTGAAGCACACAAAAACAACAAAAGCCCTTACTTGCCCATACGACACACATATATATACTAATAAATAAATAAATAAATAAATAAATAAATAAAAATACAAACCTACACTCCCCAATCGACTTAAACTCGTCCAGTTAAATTTCCCTTCAATTTATCCAATTTTTATCATCATCATATCCACACTTAATCCTCATCCTAATCCCCTTGATTTTAGCCAACAATTCCAATTCGAATTGCATTCAAATTGCTTCCACCGAATAGCAATCCTTCCCTGCGTTGAGTAGCAAAATTAAACTCCCTTTTGCACATCTCACTACTCGAACTCTAGCCCTCCAACTTCCCAACACGCTGCTGGCCACTGCACCACATCCTATCTTGTACTACCATTCGGTCACAATTAACTATAAGGCTTATATGCCTAAGCCTCAGTTTTCTTAAAGAATAAAAATTTAAACATTACCAGGCCTAGGATTCGAACCTGCAACCTCTCATATCCATAGCATGCTTCTCACCACTGCACCGCAGGCACTCTTGTGCCATATTCCATCCCTAACTATTTTTAAGGCCTATTAACTCGTAACCAGGTTATCCTAAAAATATTTGCTACCATTCAGATTCGAACCCCTAATCTCTTGGCTGTGCTATACGTCCCTTGCCACTACGGCACCTACCTTATTTGTATCGTTTTTCCTCCCCAATTAATTATAAAGTCTTTTTGTCGACCTCCAGGTTGTCTAAAAAGAAACCCACAACTTTTGCTCATGCCGTGACTTGAACCCAGTACCTCTCCTTACTCCTAACAGCATCATACCACTGGGCCAAGCGCATCCTTTGTGTCAAATTTCCACCAAACATATTTATAAGGCCTAAACGCTTGCTTCCCTACTAATCATATGCGCAAAAAAAATTTTTCGCCAAGGCCAAGACTCAAACCCTGGACTTCCTGATTGCTACCAATGCCTTTTTCCACTAGGTCAATCATTTCCTTGTGTCAGATTTTATCAAGCCTTATTAATAAGCCTTCCTCCTAATGCTCAGGGTCTTTTAGAAAAAAAATGCAAAATTTTGCTAAAGCCCTGGATCGAACCCAAGACTTTTTCCACACTACCAACCCTTCTTAAATCACTTAACAATTAGACTAAACATGCAATTAAAAAATATTTAAACACATTTCATTTATTTAAGCCGCCTTTTAACCGATCCCAAACTCAAGGCCCATTACTTGTAGGCCCAAAATTCAGGGTGTTACATTGGCCATCTGTCTAAGGATGAAATGCAGTGTTGAAATACAATTGAGTACCCAAGGCTTCTTGCAATTTGTCCCAGAAATGATACGTAAATCGAGGATCTCTATCCGATATAATAGAGACAGGCACACCATGTAGCCTAACAATCTCATATATGTACAGTTTAGCCAGTTTATCTAAAGAATAATCCATACGTACCGGAATAAAGTGCGCTGACTTTGTCAATCCGTCAACAATCACCCAAATAGCATCTTTTTTCCTCGGAGACAACGGTAACCCTGATACAAAATCTATAGTGATTCTTTCCAATTTCTATTCCGATATAGTGATTTGGCTGAAGTAACCCCAAAGGTACCTAATGTTCAGCTTTAACCTGTTGACATACCAAACACTTTGATACAAACTCAGAGATATCACATTTCATACCCGACCACCAGTATATCTTTTTTAGATCATTATACATTTTATTACTCCCCTAATGTATAGACATAATACCGCTGTGAGCCTCGTGTAGAATCTTCTGTATGAGCTCTGTATCCTTCGGTACACAAACTCTGCCTCTGAATAACATACAACCATCAATCCCAACCTGAAATTGACAATCAGTACCTGACTCACATTGTGCCCGTTTAACCTATAACTTCTCATCATTCTTTTGAGCTTCACATATTTGCTGTAGAAATGTCGGTTTAGCTCTCAATTCAGCTAGGATTGAACCATCATTAATCAGTGACAATCGAGTATTCATAGCTCGTAAAGGAAACAGAGATTTTCGGCTCAAAGCATCAGCTACAACATTAGCCTTACTTGGATGGTAATCAATAATCAAATCATAGTCCTTTATCAGTTCAAGCCACCTGCGCTATCTCAAATTCAAATCTTTCTGCGTCATCAAATATTTCAGGCTTTTATGATCAGTATAAATTTGACATTTCTCACCGTACAAGTAATGCTGCCATATCTTCGGCGCAAATACAATAGCAGCTAATTCAAGATCATGTACTGGGTAATTTCTTTCATGTGGTTTAAGTTGTCTTGAAGCATAGGCTATTGCTTTACCTTCTTGCATCAAGACGCATCAAGACACAACCTAAACCATTTAATGTGGTATCACTGTAAATAACAAATTTCTTACCCGGTTCAGGCTGCACTAATACAGGTGCTTTTGTTAGTAGATCTTTCAATCGTTTGAAAATTTGCTGACATTCATTAGTCCACTCGAACTTTACATCTTTCTGCAATAATCGAGTCATCGGAGAATCTATTATAGAGAATCCCTGTACAAATCTCTGATAATAACCAGCTAAACCCAAGAAACTTCTAACTTCAGATACATTCTTCGATGGACTCCAATTGACAATAGCTGTGATTTTACTTGGATCTACCCTGATGCCTTCGGCGAATACAATATGTCCAAGAAAACCCATTTCTCGAAGCCAAAATTCACATTTATTGAATTTAGCATATAACTGCTTCTTTCACAAATTTACAACACAATTCTCAAATGTTCTGCGTGTTCTTCTTCATCCCGAGAATAAACCAAAACATCATCAATGAATACTACCACAAATCTATCTAAGTACGGTTTGAATATCCGGTTCATCAAATCCTTGAATACTGTGGGTGCATTAGTTAACCCAAACGACATAACCAGAAAATCATAATGCCCGTACCTGGTTCTGAAGGTTGTTTTTGGCACATTTGACTCCTTTACCCATAACTGATAATAACCTAATCGAAGATCAATCTTTGAAAACACTATAGCACCTTTCAGCTGATCAAATAAATAATCAATCTGGGGTAATGGGTACTTATTCTTTATGGTTACTTTATTAAGCTGTCGGTAGCCGATACACAGTCTTAAAGACCCATTCTTCTTTTTCACAAACAGAACTAGAGCACCCTAAGGTGAATGACTCGGTCGAAAAAAACCTCTGTCAACGAGTTCTTGCAACTGTGTCTTTAACTCCTTTAATTCTGTAGGAGCCATCCAGTATGGAGTTATGGAAATCAGAGTAGTTCCCGGAATCAAATCTATAGAAAATTCCACTTTTCTTTCTGGTGGCAACCTTGGTAATTCCTCTGAAAACACATCAGAAAATTCACATACAATTGGCACTACCTGTATCTTTGACTTAGATACCTTGGTGTCGAGTACATAAGCCAAGTAAGCATCATACCTTTTTTTGACATACTTCTGTACTGCCATTACTGAAATCACATCAGATAACCCATTTGTCTGATCAGATTTAACCCAGAGCAACTCACCATTCTGACATTTTAGCACAATATATTTCTGCCTACAATTTACTACTGCATCATGCTGGGTTAACCAATCCATGCCTAATATCACATCAAATTCATCAAATGGCAGTAACATCAAATCAGCCATGAAACAATAACCTCTTACCAGACAATTTTTACAAATTTTATCTACCAAAACAGATTGACCCAGGGGGTTTGAGACTTTAACCACAAATTCAATAGGTTCAATAGATAAATCTTTAACACATGCAAGCTTTATACACATTTATGAATGCGTAGAACTAGGATCAATTAATGCAGTAATATTAGTGTTAAGTAAAGAAAATGTACCAGTAATAACATCGAGTGTTGAGGCATCTTCTCTAGCACGAATGGCATATGTCCTAGCAGGTGCTTGTGCCTCAAGGCCTGCCTGTAGTATCTTTTATAGCTCCTCGGCTACCACTGACATTACCGGATGGTTGAGGTGGTCTACCCCTCAAAACTGGATTACTTGGCTTCAATATTTGTTCAGCTTCTTTTTCACCCATTTCTGGACAATTTCTGAGGAAATGGTCAAAAGAACCACATCGGTAACAAGCCCCGCTCTTTAATTGGCATTCACCAAAATGAGCTTATTACAGTACTGGCATCTCGGCTTAGGGCTACCAACACTGTCAACACTGGTCACTGATGGAGTGGAAGGTCTTGGATTAGTGCGTTGAGAACCTCGCTCTCTGCCCGAATACCCAGTGGCTGAGGTAGAACGATCCTGGTACTTCTTCAATTTCTTTGGAGCAGAAAACTGGGATTTTCCCATTGGTCTTTTACTAAAAATTCGAGCTTCCCTCTCAACCTGTTTCTTCTCTTTGCTCAATTCTTCTGCTTTATAAGCTCTCTCTGCCAATGTAGCAAACTCTATAATGTCAAGAATTCCAATCAGTAGCTTAATGTCTTCATTCAATCTTTCTTCGAATCATTTCCATATTTTAGCTTCCGACTGTACCCATTCTCGAGCATATTTACTCAATCGAACAAATTCTCTTTCATACTCAGATACAGATCTATTGCCCTATTTCAGCTCAAGAAATTCTTCTCTTTTATGATCAAGGAACCTTTGGCTGATATATTTATTTTTAAATTTGTTCTGAAAGAATTCCCATGTAATTTCTTCTTTTAGAACAACTGAAGCTTTAGCATTCCACCAATGATAAGCTGTGTCTTTTAGTAGTGAGACGACACATTTCAAACATTCTTCTGGTGTGCAAGACAATTCCTCCAAAACCCGAGTAGTATTTTCTAACCAGAATTCAGCCTATTCAGAATCATTATCAACTGCTTCTCGAAATTCTTTGACCCCATATTTTCAAATTTTATCTATTGGAGCTTTCCCTTTTCTGATAGATTTAGTACCTGTACCCAGTGGGATCTCAGGAACCGGTGGAGGAGTCGGAGGGGGAGCTTGAACCTGTTGCACTACAGGGTTAGTTCTTATGTATTGACTAAACTATTCATTCATCATTTGAAAGAAGGCTATTTTTGCCTCTTCTCCTTGACCCTCTGTCTCGGGCCTTCTACTACTAGTTTTTTCTCTTTGTACTGAAGCCGAAGCATGACTTCAAGCTTCCTCAGATTGAGCTCGGTCGGATGACATTACTATAAGAAAAACACATTTTAAATGGTCCAGAGATATCACACTATCAATAATAATATAAATGGCATGTATAACTAATCCCGTATTTGCTACATCAATCCTAGAATCGGCTAAACCGTAGCTCTGATACAAACAAATGGAACACCCCCTACCTGTATTCATTTCCGGAATAGGGTACGAGGTATTACCAGAGTTTAGGAATTAATTTTTTTTAACTCAATATAACCCCTTTATAGGTATCTAACCTTCCCTGCAATTTTAAACCGAGACCAATCCACATCAACCAATCTAATTCAACATATTTTCAAGATAGATTCATGCATTTTTATAAGACAACATCATCAAATACCAAAACCAAGATTTGTTAGCCATACTAATGGCTGACCTTACATTCATTTCACATTAACATTTACTTTATTAGCTTATACATGTCATTGATTTCCAAAATAAAGTTTCTTTATATACCGAAATCTTGAGGTTGATAGTGTGATGTGCCTCCAATCGAATCCAACCTCCGAGCTTTTAACACTACAAAACAGGGAAAACAGGGTAAGCACTTTGTGCTTAGTAAGCTCATGTAACAAGAACTATACTTACCTAATATTTTCAATACAATGCAATAAACATTCATATATCCATTCAATGCATTATTACCCTAACATGCACAAACTCAACATTCAAGTTAGTCCAATAATTTCCATGTGTCAATAACATATAAACCATGATTGATGAAACTTATCAATACCATGATTTCCATTCCCTTATTATTTTTCCATATTTATCCCGTTGAATTTCTTAGAATTTTCGATAGATTTTCAGAGGTACACTTTTAGTGTACAATTTTTGGGTCCGTCAATTCATATTCATGTGCGCACATTTCCATTTTAAAGAGCACACTCCCGCGAACCTCATCCTTACAGCAGGATTACCAGTCCAAGCTAAATCCCCTGCAACGACAATTACTCTAATGAGCTTGGATCTGAATTACCAGTCCAGGCTAAATTTAGACCCTAATTCGGATTACTCGTCCAGGCTAAATCCATTTTACACATATTCTTCGGGAGGGCTATATCAAGATAGGATCACCCGTCCGGGCTAGCTCAATTTTACCGTCAATTCCTTTTCAAAGATCCATCGAATTTTCCTTTCATTCAACTGAGATTTCTTCCCCTTTTTATCAAATATATCAATGTTTCATCAATTTTCATACAATGAACATTCAAATCATATTCACATCAATAACATACATTTCAAGCATTTAAGAATATAATTCAAGTTACACGAACTTACCTCGATACTTGTTCGTATACAAAAATCTACTAATCCTGAACTTTTTCCTTTCCTCGATCTAGCTTCATATTTGAATCTTTTGGATATAAATAAATAAATTTAATTATCAATTTAATATATTTCATGTTCATATGCAACATTCTCTATAATTCAACTATTATTTATAGTTCCTACAAAGTTGTCTACTCGAGCCATAGTAACTAAATTATTTTTATCTTGAGATACAGAACTCCAAATTAGGATCTGCTAATTTTACCTGAAACTAGAATCACATATCTTCTTACCTTAAAATTTTTATAATTTTTGGTTTAGCAATTAAGTACATTTTTTTCTTTAAAGTCACCCCTATTCTGCTGTTTAATAGTTCTGACCCTTCTTCACTAAAAATTAATTATCTCTTCATACAATATTCGGATGATGTTCTTGTTTATTTCTCTTGAAAACAGACTCATTCAAAATTCTAAAAATATAAATTTAAGCCCCTAATTATTTGTTTTCAATTTTTTATGATTTTTAAAAGTCAGAAAAGGGGAACCCAAATTCATTCTGACCTTGTCTCACAAAATTCATTATATCTCATGATTTACAAATACATTGCTTACATCGTTTCTTCTATGAGAAACTAGACTAAGTAAGATTTAATTTCATATTTTTTTCATCTTCCTATTCGATTTCTAAAATTTATGGTGATTTTTCAAAGTTAGTCTACTGCTGCTATCCAAAACTGTTTTAGTGCAAGCTGTTTATTACCATTTTTCCCTTAAGCTTTAAATAAATAATAATTTCGTCCCTACTAAATTAGCCTCTCAATTGAGCTGATTTTTCTCAATTAACACTTTATTCTGTCACTTTAAACTATTTTATAACCTTTGGGAATCAGAATTTCAGCATTAGACTTTAATTCCAAACATTTTCACAATTATGTCCTAAAAATCAATTTCTATTTAAATTACCTAATAAAATCATCTCATAAACAAATTAAGGCTTCAATTTCATGCTATTTCATCATAAAATTATAGAACTCAACTATGGTGACTTTCAATTTTATCCATGAAATAAAAAACTAATGAATTTAATAGTAGGACCTAGTTGTAAAAGTCTTAAAAACACAAAAATTACAGGAAAAAGGCAAGGATTAACTCACTTGGTGCAAAAATTATGAAATACCAGCTTAGAAGACCCTCCTATGTCATTTTTGGCCGATGAGAATCAAGAAAAATAAAGAGATTTCTAGATATTCCAAATTAGTCCTACTTTTATTAAGTAAATTTTGTTTTTTTCCCATTTTGCCCTTATTTCAGTAATTCTCTTGATTTTTATCAGCTTAGCCGCCCAAAATATTTTCTTTGGGCTTCTATGCTCTTTAGGTCCCTCCTCATTTGACAATTGAGCTATTTAATCCTTCTAGTAACTTTTACACCCTTTTCAATTTAGTCCTTTTCATTTAATTAATTACCCAAACGTTAAAAATTTCTAAATAAATTTTAATACCAAATTACTAACATTTTATAAATATTTATAAAAATATTTCCTACTCTGTTTTACGAGATCAAGGTCTTGATACCTTGTTTTTATCCAATTTCTTTAATAATTCCTTTTTTTTAACTAACCACTAAATCGATAAAATTTTTCTATCGATATTTTAATATGATTTTCCTATCATATAAATATTCATGCAAAAATATTAAAATAAATTTCTCTTTAAATCAAATTTGTGGTTACGAAACCACTGTTCCGATAACCTTGAATTTAGGCTATTATACAGCATCTGATCATCAGAAATCATATGCGGACTTGAAAAGTAAAGATATAGAATTTCAGATTGGAGATAAAGTCTTCTTGAAAGTCTTACCTGGCAGAAAATACTCACCCTTTTCAATTTAGTTCTTTTCATTTAATTAATTACCCAAACGTTAAAAATTTCTAATGAAATTTTAATACCAAATTACTAACATTTTATAAATATTTATAAAAATATTTCCTACTCAGTTTTACGAGATCAAGGTCTCGATACCTTATTTTTATCCAATTCCTTTAATAATTCCTTTTTTCTAACTAACCACTAAATCGATAAAATTTTTCTATTGATATTTTAATACGATTTTCCTATCATATAAATATTCATGCAAAAATATTAAAATAAATTTCTCTTTAAATCAGATTTTTGGTTACGAAACCATTGTTCCGATAACCTTGAATTTAGGCTATTATGCAACATTTGATCGTCAGAAATCATATACGGACTTGAAATGTAAAGATATAGAGTTTCAGATTGGAGATAAAGTCTTCTTGAAAGTCTTACCTGACAGAAAATACTCAGATTTGGTCGTAAAGGCAAATTGAGTCCGAAATTCATTGAGCCGTATGAAATTATAGAGCGTATCGAGCCAGTTGCTTACAGATTATCATTGCCACCTGAGTTAGAAAAGATCCACAATGTATTCCATGTTTCGATGCTCTGTAGATATCAGTCTGACCCTTCACATGTGATTAGTTCGACTGAGGTTGAGATTAAGTCCAATATGTCATACGAGGAAGAACCGATTTGTATTATGGCAAGTGAAATTAGAGAGTTACGAAATAAGAAATTATCATTAGTTAAAGTATGGAATAAACGCGAGGTTGAAGAAGCAATGTCGGAGACAGAAGATGCAATGAGAGAACGCTATCCGAACCTATTCACCGGTAAGATTTTCAGGGACAAAAATCCGTAAGGGGGGAGAGTTGTAACAGCCCGATTTAAACTCTAATTGGAACGGTGGTTTCGGGACCACAAATCCGAGTCCAAAAAATATTTAAAAATTATTTTTTGTGTTTATTTAGTGTGAATTTATATCTGTGAAATTTTCGTGATTTAATTTTGTTGTTTGAGTGTCCAATTTAATAAAAAAGACTTAATTGCATAAAAGGGAAATTTGGTGGTTATTTCTAAAAGGGGACTTAATTGCTAATGGCTTTCTAAATTGGAGTATTTATGTTGTAAATACTCCATTAGCATAATAATGGGATGGTAAAAGACATATATTATATAACTTTATTATTATATAACTTTATTATTATTTCATTAAGGTTATTTAAGTAATTTATTTAATAAACATATAATAGTTAATAATAAGGTTATCAAATTCATTTTTATTTCATTGTTCTCCATTGCCAAAACTTAATAAAAGAAAAAGACAGAAACCAAGCTAGGGTTCGACATATATTCAAGCTCAATCAAGATTTGTTTTTGTTCGATTTTTTATAATTCTACGTTTTTGAGATCGTTGCTTAGTAATCTTCAATACCCAAGCTTTAATTTTTGATTTTGATGAATATTTTGAGTTATGCCATTGTTGATAACTTGTGATTTTTTTTGTTTGATGATGAAATATGAAAGATATGTTTTAGATTAACATATTTTGTATTGGAGTTTTTGATTATTTTGAGTAATTAAGACTAAATTGCAAAAATAATAATTTGAGGGACTAAAATGTGAAATAAATGAAATATATAGGCTTGTATAGACACTAGGAATATTCAGCCAAACATGGGTATCTTGAAATTTTGAATATTTTTGTTTTGTGCATAGGGACTAAATTGTAAAAAGTGTAAATGTTAAGGGTAAAATGGTAATTTGCCCATTTAAGTGATTTTGGACTAAATTGAATGAAAATATGTTTGAATGAGCTTAATTTGAATATGTAAAGATCAAGAACCAAAGAAATCGGATTTGTATCGGGGGAAAACAAAAGTCGTCGACTAGCTGTCCTGTTCTGTTTTGTATCGTCCGAGGTAAGTTTATAAGCAAATAGACGTACTTAATTTTAATTAAATGCAAGGTGTATATGCTGAATTGAAGTATATGAAATTATAAATGTAATAGCCGAATGTTGTTAAGCTTGGCAACTAAGTTATGACTTCATTTTGATCGAGTTACGATGTCCGAAAGCCCCGTATGAGCCTTAGGAATAGTTAGGATACATATGGCATCGATATGTGATTACATGTAAGACCACGTCTGGGATGTTGGCATTGTATGATTTGTGTGATTATCCGAGTGTCCTATCCAATTCCGAATGGTTCATTGGGCAAAGGTAAATCGAGTTTGAATGTGTTAATTGAGCTATATATATACCAGGTATGAACTAATATGTTACTTACTTGAGGTAAGTTAAGTAAACACCTTGACTATTTATTTTAAATCTTGTAAGGTGCAAATAAAGAAGAAAATGTGTATGCCATATGTGTATTTGGCTTTATGAATGAATAGTTAGTATGCTATGAATAACCCTTATATATGTGTATATATGATGAAGTATTTTCGGTTATATAATTAATATATGTATAAGAAATATTATTTCGATATTTAAGATTATGTACTTGAGTGAATATGTACGAAATTTTAATATGATCATTTGCCTTTAGAAGTTGATTACTAACATGATAAGTGACTATATGAGTATTCAGCCAAGCAAGAATTATGTGTGTAAAATGTCATATTATGATTTTTTTTAAACTTATTGAAATGGTATATGCATGCTTGATTATTTGGTGACATTTTGGACCCGAAGGTTGAATGATATCGATTAATTAGTTATTGTGAGGATTCAGTCAAGGTAAACAAAAATGGTATTTGGAAATGTATTTTTGTACCTCATATGTGGGTTTAAGGTTAAGCATTGGTCTTGATAATATAATTCGGTTTAGTAAAATAGGTTGAATATATTATTGAGTCATTTATTGGCTTATGGCTTACTAAGCTAAGATAGCTTACCTTGTGTATTTTTGTTACTCTATTTTATAGATTTTGGATTTCAAGCTTGGGGATCGTCAGCAAAGTCCATCACACTATCTGTTGCTTCAGTATTTAAATAGTTGAACTTGAACTATGGCATGTATAGGCTGGATTCGTTTGAAATATTGGATTTTGGTTGTGTATAATCTAGCCATGCGAAAATGGCTTAAGTGTTATGTTTGAGTTTGGTCTTACTAGGCTACGGTTTAAGCTCGTTTTCAAATATTATGCTATGTATCATGGAATGGAGGTAATTATGGTATGTGTTTTTTGAGCATTAAATTTGATTATAGATCTTGGATGTGGTATGAATGCGGTTAGCTTAGATGTGTATTATACTAAGATAAAGTATGCATGTGAATTTTGCTTATTGTACTTAGTTTTGATCTAATATGTTTTTAGTAATAATGATTCATGAGATTGGTTTTGATAATTCAGTGATGGAAATTTTGGATAGGTGTGTGGATTAAATAATGTGAATAGGCTTTGCATGGTATTAAATAAGGAAAAATGTTCCATGATTGTTTCTGTCATTTACTTGGAATGAATTCAACTATTTAAGTGTGGCCTTGGAACCTAGGGAAAATGCGCACTTGTATATAAACTTTAAAGCATGTTCGGTTATGTTATAAAGAATTAAATTGTATGTGTAATTATTTGCTAAATTTGAAATAAGTTTTCAATAAGTTATATTATGAGCTTGTGCTGAAGTTGTTATTTGTGTCTGAAAATGATATAAGTAAAAATGTAGTAATGTACTTGACCTTTATGTAACATGTCGCATCTCTTATATATTAGTATTTATTTAATCGCAAGTTTGACTTGCTATAAAGCTCTATTGGAAAATGCTTAGACACCTTTATTTATACATATATATATGTTTGAATGGATTCATTAAATTTTGTTAATGAATAAAATATGAATTTCATATAGACTAATAGAATAATGCTGCATGTAGGAATAAAAAGGTTAATAATGAAATTTATTTCCATTTATGTATAACCTATGCAAGCACACGACTTATTTAGGAAGAGGTCTAATATTCAAAAATAAAGACATTGATGTGTCATATGTTCGGTATATGTGCATAAGTTATACTGATGTATTGTGAATTATATTTTATTTATACTATGTGATGAATGATATAATTTTAGGGTTTTGAAATATGAATTGATTATACCCATTGATGTGATTAAAATATTGAGCTGTAATTTATAATGCATAATTGTATGAATTGTAATATGATTGGTAATGCCTCATGACCCTAATCCGGCGACGGATATAGGTTAGGGGTGTTACAGGCTCAACAAAATCCAAGATTCCAAGCACATATGCTTTCCACAACATGTATTCATTCAACATGCATAATTCATCTCATTATTGCAAGTATAATTTCATACTAGTTCATTTCGAGTTCAGATTATTTCATACCAGAACTTTACTCATATTACTCGGAATATCAAGGTCACGATTAGTAAACTCAAAGTATACAAGTCTATAATCAAGAATAAACATATATTCATCAGATAAAGTCCATGTACAAATATTATCATCTCATGTTTTCATATTGTAACATCCCAATTTAGGGTCTAGTCAGAACAGTGGTTTTGAGACCACAAATTCGACATAAATAAATTTATTTTTATTATATTTTTATTTTCTACAATTTCATGGAATGATTTTGTGAAAATCTCATTCAAAAATTTCGACGTTAAGGGCATTTTGGTTATTTAGTTATTAATAAAAACAAAAATAAAAGCCCAAAAATTTGTCCATCTTCCTCCTTGGCCGAAATTTGCAATAGGAAGCCACGGATAGGGTTTTTTAATCTTTCAAGCTCGATTGTAAGTTCGTTCTAGCCCCGTTTTTAATGGTTTTCACGTTTTTGAAATCCTTGTAACACGATCTAGCTATTTCTACCATTAATTTGAGATATGATGAAGGTCTAGGAGTAACACCCTAAACCCGGCCCAGACGTTATGGCCGAACCTGGCATGTTACATTGAAGTGTTTTAGTGAAAACTGTGTTTTCATTGAAAACCCTTCTTAAACAAAAGAAACCTTAATTAACTTAAAAATAAACATACCTTTCAATTTCGAAAGCCTTGTTTAAAACATTTGATTTAAGAAAGCTTATCATTTAAAATTAAGTTGCGGAAACGTAGAAAACATACTATAATTTAGGAACCCATGTTCAACTTCTCGTAATTACAATGAAAATAACAATAATTCAAGTATTAATAGCATATTGAAAACCCTCTTACAATCTGGTCTGAAACATACTTAATAAAATAAAACTTATAAGCTTAAAAAACAGTCCAAATTTGTCTTGCTAGCTGGCCACCCAGAGTCCCTCCATACATCGAACCGTCTACTGAGCATCACCTGAAAATTAAATAAAAGAGGGGGTGAGTTTTCACAAACTCAGTGTGTACCACCCTCGAAAAAAATCAATCATTCAAAAAATAAAAAAAATAAAAATCAAACATACAATACAATCCCATCCAAGTTATCCATCCGCTACACACCAGCTCCGTCCCCCATCACACCATGTGGGGATATAAATATTGACCCACCCAGCCCACACACCAATGGTAGCCCGGTTGCGGAACTACCTTCATTTACATATTGGGCTTTAAAAGCTGTCGGTGGATCCATGATTGTCAGGCAACCATTCGATCCTTATATACTTCCTCCGGTCCATAGTTCCCACCCCATATGCAACCTAAGTAGAACATCATATGTATGCATGTCACGTCCACAAAACTTACATTCAATACATAAGGGTATTTTGGTTATTTTCAACCTTAGGGGCATTTCGTTAATTTTCCCTTATTACGGTTTTCACTTACCTTGGCCCATGAACAAGTCCCGTGAGCTAAGATGAACAAATAATATGCACCAGGTAGGATTCCAGAGAAGAGGAGGTGGGTCATTAAGACCGCTTAAGTTCCAAGCTCTCCTTAGATCCAATCCTAGACATGCATATACCCGTTGCCACACCTTAACCCTATGACATGTCCACGGTCTCAATTAATTAATTAAGTTTTATGTAGTCATCATATACTAGGCCCATACCCCTACATATGCATATGGCCCACTAGGCCCAATCTTATTCAAATGGCTCATCTGGCCCAATTCATTTCTTATGGCCCACTAGGCCCAATTATTATTCATATGGCCCATTAGACCCAAATCATATTATATTCATGCTCACATACAAATTTTCTAACACATAGCATCATTTATCAATATTTTCCAATTATGGGCCCAACAGCCCATCAGACCCATTAGCCCATTCCGGCCCATTTGGCCAATTCTCAACCCAAGTCCACGGAATCACCCGTGGGCCTCAGGAAACCTATCGGTTTCCTCTCCACGAGTGTTCGCGCACTCGTGTGACTACCGTAGCCCAACTTTCGGCTTTTTAGCATTTTGGCTTTTCAACTTTTCGGCATTTCAGTTTTTTCCAATTCATTGTGTGTGTGTGCAGTGTATGTACACACCTGGTAGGCAAGCGTGCTGCGATTTCCTTAGCCCAAACCTACAATCGATATCACTTAAAGATTAATCTCACATACTTATCGAATACTTTACCAAAAGATGGAATCTCAGCTTAACCTTACCTTGCGCGATAAGTATAACAGCCCCTTCACTAACCACGATTTAATTCCTAGATATGCACCAATCGTAACTATTAAAACCAGAATAATAGGTGACTCGTATCCAATACAAGCCCCCTTACCTTACTATGGCTATTCGGCCAACCTTAGCCAATGGATGAGGAATACTTACCAAAACCGCAACACCTAAGGAGCAATTCGGCAATGAGCTAAGATCCGAGATTCAATACTAAATCCCTACCACAGTTGGTCTAAGAGAACATTTCGGCATGTATAGGCTAATATGTTTTGTTGAAATTTGGTATGTAAACTTTTAGCCATGCGAAAATGGCATAATGTTCGGTTGAATTTGGTTCTAATGTTGGGTCGTAAGTCTTGGTAATACGATTTTTATGCCATATGTCATGGCTGATTAATTTTGGTGTTAAGATTCATGATACGGCAATAGCGTAGTAGGGAGATGTTTGACAATGATTAGCCTTTGGTATGGCTAGTCATGATTATAATTTTGTGATATGTATGATGAATTACTAGTTAGATCAATGAGAAATCACGAAATGGACATAGTTGCTTCAGTAACAGATGCTAGCAGCAGCAGTAACGTGGGATTGAAAAATTAAAAAAATTAGTAGGAATGGAATTAAATAGTGAATAAATTATGCAATTGAAGCCCGATGAGTCTATTTTCATATAGAAGTAACAAAACAATCATATGGACAGTATGTTAAGAGATATTCAGGTTCTCGTGAGACAGGGCCAGAACGTTTTCTGGGTTCCCTGTTCCAACTTTGGAAATTCATTATAAATTAACCAGAGATAATTAGGAGCCATGCCATATATGTATAGATTCCTCTCTGAGTCTAGTTTCTATAGAAACAAACGGCATCAGTAGTGAAGCTCTGTACAGGGAGATATCCAGGTCGTAATGCGCAAAGGTCAGTGTAGTCGACCCCAGTAACATGGGAGAATTTGACTAATAAACTGTAGTAATTGGCCCAACCAAAAATTCTAGAAAAAAATATGTAGATGGGAATATGAGTCTAGTTTCAGGGAAAATTCACGGAACTGGATTTCGAGTTCCAGAGCTCAAGATATGATTTTTAAAGCGACTAGTACGCAGATTGGCAGCTTGTCTGGAAAAATTTTAATAAGTGGTTTGAAGTCTGTTAACACCTCGTGTTCGACTCCGGCGACGGTCTTGGGTTCGGGGTGTTACACTTGATTGGTATCAGAGCTATGGTTTAGTCGGTTCTAGGACTACCATAGCACGTATGAGTCTAGCTATACATGCCGAATGTTAATGTTTAACTGTGTGATGACTTCTGACGGTTAAAATTTATGTTTTGATTAGGAAATGGATCCCGGTGTAGAGAGAACCTTGGCGGATGACATTGAAAGTGTAGCGGCTGCTCCTGCACAAGGGACACCGCCTGTTGAACCTCAGTCATCTGCGAATAATCAAGGTGAGGGGGCTAAACAAGCCTTCTTTACCATGATGAATGAGTGGGTCGCGCAGTATGCCCGAACCAATCCGGCTGTCCGACAATTCCCGAATTTGAATAATCCACCCCAGGAGCCCGTAATGCCATCAGTTACTGATCCTGTGAGGCTGAGTAAGCCACATGTAGACTTGATTAGGAAGCGCAGGGCTGAGGAGTTCAGGGCCATAGTTACTGATGATGCTGAAAGGGCCGAGTTCTGGCTTGATAACACCGTTCGGGTGTTTGATGAACTGTCATGCACGCCCGATGAATGTCTAAAGTGTGCTATATCCTTGTTGCGGGACTCAGCCTACTATTGGTGGAGGACCCTGATTTCCATAGTCCCAAACGAACGAGTTACTTGGGACTTCTTCCAAGCGGAATTTCGAAAGAAATATATTAGTCAACGGTTCATCGATCAAAAGCGTAAGGAATTCTTGGAACTTAAGCAAGGCCGTATGACAGTATCTGAATACGAACATGAATTCGTAAGACTCAGTAGGTATGCCCGGGAGTGTGTAGCTGATGAGGTTGCTATGTGCAAAAGATTCGAAGAAGGATTGCATGAAGATTTAAAGCTACTAGTGGGTATTTTGGAGATAAAAGAATTCGTGACACTAGTCGAACGAGCCTGCAAGGCGGAAGAACTTGGAAAGGGGAAGAAGAAGGTTAAATTTGAAGCTAGAGACTATCGTAAAAGATTGACGGGTAAAGCTCCGTTCTCAGCTGTAAAGAAGTTCAGGGAGGACACTAATAAGTCGAGGATGACTGCGGGAATTTCCATCAGAGCACGACCATCGACGGACCCCCGAGCTACTTCGGTAGCTAGTGTGGGCAATAATCGTCTAGAGAAACCTGAATGTCCCCAATGTGGAAGACGACACATAGGTGAATGTTGGGGTAAGTCTATTAACAGGGCCTGTTACGGATGCGGTTCGAAGGACCACTTCATTAGAGATTGCACGGAGCTTGATGAGAAGAATAAGATTCAAGGTGCAAGACCTAGTGGAGTGACAACTAGAGGTAGACCACCGAGAATTTTAGGAGGTAGGGGTGGTAGTCAGAGAGGGGCCTTTGATACGGCTGTTCGAGCCGAGAACCGTACCCCTGCTAGAGCATATGCCATTCGCGCACGAGAGGAGGCATCCTCCCCTGACGTCATCACTGGTACCTTCACTCTCTTTGATACTAATGTGATTGCATTGATTGACCCTGGCTCTACTCATTCATATGTATGTGAAACCTTAGCATCCAGTAAGACTCTACCTGTTGAGTCTACTGAGTTCGTAATTCGGGTGTCAAATCCCTTGGGTCGTTACGTGCTTGTCGACAAAGTGTGTAAGAGATGTCCCCTAGTAATTCGAGGTTCTTGTTTTCCGACGGACTTGATGCTTTTTCCGTTTGATGAATTTGATGTTATTCTTGGTTTGGATTGGCTGACCGCGCATGATGCGATTGTGAATTGCAAAAGCAAGACTATTGATTTGAGGTGCGCAAATAACGAGGTAATCCGAGTTGAGTCTACGGATTTGGAGGGGTTGCCAGCTGTAATATCAGCAATGTTGGCCCAGAAATATGTAAGAAAAGGGTGCGAAGCATACCTTGCGTATGTACTTGATGATAAAGAATTAGAAAAGAAACCCAAATCTGTGCGGGTGGTTTGTGAATACCCAGATGTTTTTCCTGAAGAATTACCGGGTTTACCACCTGTTCGGGAGGTAGAGTTTGGTATTGAGCTTGTACCTGGGACTACGCCGATTTCGATAGCTCCGTATCGTATGGCACCAACCGAGTTAAAAGAGTTAAAAGCTCAGTTGCAAGAATTGACAGATAGAGGTTTTGCTCGACCAAGTTTCTCACCTTGGGGTGCACTAGTATTGTTCGTGAAAAAGAAGGACGGAACCATGAGGTTGTGCATTGACTATCGTCAACTGAATAAAGTGACGATAAAGAACAAATATCTGTTGCCGCGCATCGATGATTTGTTCGACCAACTGAAGGGAGCCTCAGTGTTCTCAAAAATAGATTTGAGATCGGGCTATTATCAGTTGCGAATTCGAGATTCGGACATACCCAAAACTGCTTTCAGAACGAGGTACAGTCACTACGAGTTCTTAGTGATGCCGTTTGGGCTCACTAATGCCCCTGCGGTATTTATGGATTTGATGAATCGGATCTTCAGACCATATTTGGATCGGTTCGTAGTTGTGTTCATTGATGACATCTTGGTCTATTCAAGAGATGAGATCGAACATGCTGAACACTTGAGATTAGTGTTGCAAGTTTTGCGGGATAAGAAGTTATATGCTAAGTTCAGTAAGTGTGAGTTCTGGTTAAGAGAGGTTAGCTTCTTGGGTCATGTGGTATCCGCATCGGGTATTCGAGTTGACCCGAACAAAATCTCAGCCATACTTAACTGGAAACCTCCGAGAAATATTACTGAGGTTCGGAGCTTTTTGGGACTCGCCGGTTATTACCGACGATTTGTCAAAGGTTTCTCGATGATAGCCACACCAATGACGAAGCTACTTCAAAAGGATGCTAAGTTCGAATGGACGGAGAAATGTCAGAAAGGCTTCGATCAACTGAAAACTCATTTGACTGAAGCTCCAATTTTAGTGCAACCCGAATCAGGCAAAGAGTTTGTCATTTATAGTGACGCATCCCTACTCGGGTTGGGTTGCATATTGATGCAAGAAGGTCGAGTTGTGGCCTATGCGTCGAGACAATTGAAGCCACACGAGAGAAATTATCCAACCCATGATCTCGAGCTAGCCGCCATCGTATTTGCTTTGAAAATATGGCGACATTATTTGTTTGGCGAAAAGTGCCATGTATTTTCGGATCACAAAAGTCTCAAATATTTGATGACTCAAAGAGACTTAAATCTGCGACAAAGACGTTGGCTTGAGTTGTTGAAAGATTACGAGCTTGTCATTGATTACCATCCGGGAAAGGCTAATGTGGTTGCGGACGCCTTAAGCCGGAAATCGCTGTTTGCTTTACGAGCGATGAATGTGCACTTGTCTGTTCTACCCGACAATGTGTTAGTAGCTGAATTAAAGGCCAAACCATCATTGATTCATCAAATTCGTGAAGCTCAAAAAGTCGACGATGAATTGGTTGCAAAACGGGCTGAATGTATTCCGAATATGGAATCCGAATTTCAAATTGATGATGACAATTGTTTGAGGTTCAGAAGTCGGTTGTGTTCCAAGAAATTCAGAACTCATTTCGATGATTCTGAACGAAGCTCATTGTAGCCGAATGTCAATTCACCCGGGGAGTACGAAAATGTACAACGATTTGAAACGACGGTTTTGGTGGCATGGTATGAAACGGGACATCTCCGACTTTGTTTCGAGATGTTTAATATGTCAACAAGTGAAAGCGGAACATCAAGTGCCTTCAGGATTACTTCAGCCGATCATGATACCCGAGTGGAAATGGGATCGAGTCACAATGGACTTTGTGTCCGGACTGCCATTGTCAGCAAGTAAGAAGGATGCGATTTGGGTTGTTGTTGATAGACTGACTAAGTCGGCTCACTTTATCCCCGTGCGTACGGATTTTTCATTGGATAAATTAGCCGAATTGTATGTTTCTCAGATTGTGAGATTACACGGGGTACCTATTTCTATCGTGTCGGATAGAGATCCGAGATTCACCTCACGATTTTGGAAGAAATTGCAAGAAGCTTTGGGTACCAAGCTGCATTTTAGCATCGCTTTTCATCCCCAAACCGATGGTCAATCCGAGCGGATAATTCAGATACTCAAGGATATGCTGAGATGCTGCATCCTTGAGTTTAGTGGTTCATGGGAACGGTATGTACCTTTGATTGAATTCGCTTACAACAATAGTTTTCAATCAAGTATTAAGATGGCACCTTACGAGGCTTTGTACGGTCGTAAATGCCGTACACCATTGTTTTGGACCGAGCTCGGTGAAAGTAAAGTTTTCGGAGTTGATTTGATTAAAGATGCTGAATAGAAAGTAAAGGTAATCCGTGAAAGTCTGAAGGCAGCCACAGATCGTCAGAAATCGTATACGGACTTGAAACGAAAGGACATTGAATATCAGGTGGGAGATAAAGTGTTCCTTAATGTTTCGCCTTGGAAAAAGGTACTCAGGTTTGGCCGTAAGGGCAAGTTGAGCCCGAGATTCATTGGGCCGTACGAAACCTCCGAACGAGTTGGTCCGGTTGCGTATAGATTGATTTTGCCCCCTGAGCTTGAAAAGATTCACGACGTCTTTCATGTTTCGATGCTTCGACGCTATCGATCTGATCCATCGCACATAATTAGCCCATCAGAGGTTGAAATTCAAGCCGATATGAGTTATGAAGAAGAACCGATGCGTATCCTAGCTCGTGAAGTGAAGGAGTTGCGAAACAAAAGGGTTCTGTTAGTGAAGGTGTTATGGCTCAAACACGGGATAGAGGAAGCTACTTGGGAAACCGAGAGCTCGATGAAAGAACGATACCCAAACCTATTTACCGGTAAGATTTTCGGGGACGAAAATTTCTTAAGTGGGGGAGAGTTGTAACAGCCCAAAATTGACCCTAGTCGGGAAGTGGTTTCGGGACCACAAAACCGAGTCATAAAAATAATTAATTTCCATATTCTATGCTTATTATGTGTGTACATGAGTATGTGGAAGTTTCATTCTCCAATTTTGCCAATTGCATGAGAAATTATTAAATAGGGATCGATATGAGACATGGTGAAAATATGATAGGCTAATTTAAAATGGTCTATTAATGCATGTTATGAAAATGATGGGTTTGCATGTCAAATTACCCAAAATTTGAGCTAGTGGTTGGCCATGCTATGGGTGGAAACATGTTGGGAACATGTTGGCTTAGTGAGGTATGTTAGAAAAAAATAAAATAAGGAGTATGGGTAATAAAGAAATGAAAACAAAAAAATGAGTGGTTGTTTCCCCCCCCATTACCGTGAGCTAAAGAAAGGAAAAGAAAAATTTTGTTCATCCTTTTTCATCCTCTTTTGACCGAAAATTCTAAGGGAGGAGGAAGGAGTTCTTGCTTCATGTTTGGTTTGGAAGAGAATTAGGAGGAAGTTTGGCCATGCATGTAACTAGATTGAGTTATGTTTGATATTATTCTTTGAGATTCATGTATATTTTAAGTTGTAAGTTTGAAATCTACCTAGCCATGGTTCAAACTTTGTTAAATGATGGAGATGATATTCGGCCATGAATGTTACATTCTTGGTTGGTATTTTGATGTCTTTGGTGATGAGGTATGGAGATGGTTGACTTTGAGTGTTTGAACTAACTAAGGATCAAATAGATGCATGGGTACAAAGTAGGAAGAATCGGCTACTATGGTTGATACTAATGCTGAATGTGAAAATGTTATATTAAGTAATGTATGTGAATTGTGTTAATAATAGGAAAAAAAAATATATTTAGATGTATTATAAGTGATTAAGTATTAAATCAAAAGTTGCTAAAATTGCCATTTCTTTAGCCGAATATGTGTTTGATCAATGAAGAATTTGTTGGAAAATATAGGTGAACTTGGTAAGAGTACTCGGCTTAGTGTATAAATGATATAAAGATTTTAGAAATTATTTTTGGTTAGGTGTATGTATGATTAGGTATATTCGGCCATATGAGTAAATATATAGATGATGTTAAATTTGATTATGTATAATGGGCCATATAGGGTACACATTGTGATATTAACTTTGATTCTCTATAATTGATCAAGTGGGTGATTAGTAAGGGTGATTGCCGAATATACTAACATACATATGCATGTGTAATTGGATTGTAAATATTTAGCAAGGCGGTTAAACTAGTTGATTTATTGATTAAGCTCAAGGAGTTAAAGGAGGAGAATCAAGCAAAGGCAAAGAAAAGATCATCGAGTAGCCGAGTTGGAACCATTTTACCCAACACAAGTAAGTCATTAAGCATATCTTTGGTATTGATTTAAAGGATCGTAATACCTATACCATTGTGTTTAATGAGATGAAATGTATACAAATGTATATGTAAGTAGAGATGAAATTTGTCGAATGTAAAAAGGAAGTGAAGCCTATTGAGTGGCTGGTTTTCGGCACTAAGTGTGCGGGCAATAAGTGTTCACGGTCATGAGATTGGCACTAAGTGTGCGGGTTTAAATTGTACTGCACTAAGTGTGCGAGTTTAAAGTACATGGCACTAAGTGTGCATGGTTGATTATTAAGCACTATGTGTGCGAACCCAATATATATTTTCTATAAATTATTTACATTAAGGGTGCGACTTTACCGAGTCGATTTTGGACAGCGGAAAAGGTAAGTGTGCGAACTTGAAATGCATGGCACTAAGTGTGTGAGTTTAAAGTGCATGGCACTAAGTGTGCGCGGTTGATTATTAAGCACTATGTGTGCGAACCCAATATATATTTTCTATAAATTATTTACATGAAGGGTGCGACTTTACCGAGTCAATTTTAGACAGCGGAAAAGGTAAGTACCTTGAGTTCATGGCTAATAGGCGCTATGTTTATATTTGGAGTTGAGCTTGGTAAGTTTTGAACCTATGTGACGATTATAGTTGAAGTCACGTACATAAGGTTCATTGTGGAATAGGTGAAAGTTCGTTTAATTGTATGATTATAACGAAAATAAAATGATGTATGAAAGGTCAATGTAGGACTTGGTATGAGATTGAACCATAGGGTTTAAGGAACTATGGTATAGTTTGGTATGGATGGAGTACTTAACCTCATTTCATTGTTTCCTGTTGTGATAATTTTATTAATGGATGGTTGTGGAATGCTTATGGCTTACTGAGTTATATACTCATTCGGTGTTTGCTTGTCACCTATTCTAGGTTTCTTGGACTCGTCTCTTTTTGCGTGATCGTGCCGTCGTCAAAGTCATCACACCGGCTAGCAACCTTTGGTATTTTCTTCTTAGTTGGTCTAAGAGAACATTTCGGCATGTATAGGCTAATATGTTTTGTTGAAATTTGGTATATAAACTTTTAGCCATGCGAAAATGGCATAATGTTCGGTTGAATTTGGTTCTAATGTTGGGTCGTAAGTCTTGGTAATACGATTTTTATGCCATATGTCATGGCTGATTAATTTTGGTGTTAAGATTCATGATACGGCAATAGCGTAGTAGGGAGATGTTTGACAATGATTAGCCTTTGGTATGGCTAGTCATGATTATAATTTTGTGATATGTATGATGAATTACTAGTTAGATCAATGAGAAATCACGAAATGGACATAGTTGCTTCAGTAATAGATGCTGGCAGCAGCAGTGACGTGGGATTGAAAAATTACAAAAATTAGTAGGAATGGAATTAAATAGTG
The DNA here is from genome assembly GCF_007990345.1 of Gossypium hirsutum. Classification (NCBI taxonomy): domain Eukaryota; kingdom Viridiplantae; phylum Streptophyta; class Magnoliopsida; order Malvales; family Malvaceae; genus Gossypium; species Gossypium hirsutum. Next base: position 70,565,425 of record NC_053429.1, on the reverse strand, counting down.
AATAAATTATGTAATCGAAGTTCGATGAGTCTATTTTTATATAGAAGTAACAAAACAATCATATGGACAGTATGTTAAGAGATATTCAGGTTCTCGTGAGACAGGGCCAGAACGGTTTCTGGGTTCCCTGTTCCGACTTTGGAAATTCATTATAAATTAACCAGAGGTAATTAGGAGCCATTCCATATATGTATAGATTCCTCTCTGAGTCTAGTTTCTATAGAAACAAACGGCATCAGTATTGAAGCTCTGTACAGGGAGATATCCAGGTCGTAATGCGCAAAGGTCAGTGTAGTCGACCCCAGTAACATGGGAGACTTTGACTAATAAACTGTGCTAATTGGCCCGACCAAAAATTCTAGAAAAAAATATGTAGATGTGCATATGAGTCTAGTTTCAGTGAAAATTCACGGAACTGGATTTCGAGTTCCAGAGCTCAAGATATGATTTTTAAAGCGACTAGTACGCAGATTGGCAGCTTGTCTGGAAAAATTTTAATAAGTGGTTTGAAGTCTGTTAACACCTCGTGTTCGACTCCGGCGACGGTCTCGGGTTCGGGGTGTTACATAAGCCTATTTATTTAAGTATACATGTGCCCATGCAATGGTGATGTGGTTGCTGGTTGTGTATATGTGATGAGATGTGTTGTGGTTATGAATGCTGAATAATTTAATTGGGATTTGTTTGATGATAAACATGGCTTAAATGAGAATTGGTAAATTGGGCTTGACAAAGAATGATGTTTTATGATGTGTTAGTAACGATGAAATGATCATGATCATGTGTTGTTTAGTGCTCAATTATGCCATGTTAAGTGCCCTTGAAGTCATGTATGTGTTTGTGCAAACAAGGGTGGCAATTGGATTGGAAAATAGCCTTATAATTGTCCACACGAGTAGACGCACGGGCATGTGTCTAGGCCGTGTGTGACATACAGTCAGCCCCTTGGGCGTGTGATCCGGCCGTGTGTCCCCTGCACCCTAATTAGGTAAAACAGAATGCCCAGTAGTAAACCCACGGGTAGAGACACGGCCGTGTGTCTCAGCTGTGTGAAGGACACGACCTTAGCACATGGGCGTGTGGCTTGGCCGTGTGCCCCTATTTTGCTGATGATGTCATAAACAGAAAGTTACACGGGCTAAAGACACGGGCGTGTCCCGAGCCACACGGGCATGTGTGTCCACACGACCTACCCACACGGGCATGTAACCCTCCAAAATAAGAAAATTTTCTAAGCGTTGTAGAAGTTCTGAAAGTTCTTGGTTTAGTCCCGAACCACACCCAATGTATGTTTTGGGCCACGAGGGCCTTTACAAGGGACGATATGCTTGTGAATGAAAAGTTTTAAATTTGGACAAAAATTCATGTCTCCGTCTTCTATGATTGTGTGAGTTTATGTCCGGTAACGCCTCGTACCTTGTTCCAGCGTCGAATACGGGGAAGGGGCGTTACACATATATCATTTGTTATGTATCAACATTTTCTTGTATTTCAGACGAATACATGTAATAACTCATTTCTTATTCATATATTCTCATGTCAATATTTTTACCCGTTGAATTTATCTGAAATATTGATGGTTACACAACTAGTACACTTGAGGTGTACAAATTAGGGTCTGTCAACAAATGGTCAAATCTGCGATGTTACATTAAAGTGTGTTTTGGGAAGCACTGGCTCGTTTAATAATCCATTCTATATTAAAACCCTCTTAGTGATCTTTAGTAAACCTTTTAAAAATTTGGTTTGTTATTAAACCTAAGTAGGTCTAGTCATTTTTGGTTGTTATTGTATTTAAAAAAAAAAAACTTTGTTTAGTTCAGAAGCTTTTGAGAGATGCTGTAGAGTCGTAGTGATTTGAAAACATTTTTCTTTTTGAAAGTTCGCATTCTACTTCTAGCAAATATAAATTTAAGTAAATAAATCCCAAATTGGAGTAAAAATTTAGAGAGGCCCTATTACATTTCAAATACCAAATAAAATAGCTTAAGAATTAAAAGTTTAAAATAGTATCAAATCAGTCGTGCGGTCTCCATCGAGTCCCTCGCAGCACCTACCCGTCTAAGGATTACCTGCACAGGAAAGCAGAAGGGTGAGTTATGAAACCCAGTGTGGTAACCCTAAACAAAATCAGACAGGTACCGTTTGGGCCTAGCCCATTTCAGTGACAGTCCAGTATCAGTGTGGGCCTTAGCCCATAGCAGTAACAGTGTCAGTAATGCAATAGAAGTCCTACCCATCCATCCTCTACACTCCACTCTATCTAGCCTTACACTCCATGTGGGGATAAAATCGACCCACCTATCTTTACACTCCAAATATAGCACTGGTTGCGGCACTAACAGAAATTGCAGCAGAGCTGCCAGTACAGTACACTTCCTCCAAATATATCAAACCTGCCCCCATGCAACATGTCATGTCATAATATAATATGTGTATGCCAAATGTCATGCTCGAATACAGTCAAATATGGCATAGGGGTATATCAGTCATTTTACCTACCAGGGGTAAATCAGTCATTTTATCAGTACGGGGTCTAAATACACTTATCGCCCAATAGTAGGTCCACAATCGCCTCGGGCGACCCGTGCAACCTTGATGGTTAAATAGTGAAATTGGGCCCAAAGCCCATAACACGACTATGGGCCCACATGCCCGTTTGGCCCAATAAGCCCAAATATGGCATTGGCCGTGCAAACTATACAGCCTGGCCCAATAATCTCCACATGTCCATGTAGTTTATCTGTGTGGGGTCCACAAGCCCATGAGGCCCACATGGCCCATTTTGGCCCAACGTGGCCAAAAACGGCCTAAGCCCATGAAATCGCTCATGGTGGCCTCAACGGTCGAACACCCACGTTTTGTGCATTCAATTCACCACACGAGCGAGCGTACATTCGTGTAGCGTCAACGGTTGTACTTGTCCGGCTTTTTTCGATCTATGCTAATAGCAGTGTGATTACACACATTATGCGATTGAAGTTAATTCGCGTTCTGAACACTTTCTCTACCTGAAGAAAAATCAGTATGAAACCTAATCAGTTACTTAACTCATGTATCAAATGAAATTAATGGAGTTCCAAAATGATCACCGTCTTCTTACCCCAAACAATAGCAATCATACCTTCGGCTTTCAGGAAAGAATGCCAACTGACTTCGATTACTACCTACACAAAAGTCACCCCCTTTTCATTAGAGTTATACTTGAAGCACAACACTTTTTCAACTATACCCACTTACCAATAACGCCAGAGAGGATTGTAGGCCCTATGATGTATCAAACAGGAACGTGAATAAAGATTAATTTGGAAGAGTAACACAGGAAAGGGAGATAATTGATGTTAAGGGAAAGAAAGAAAGGGATGCTGTTCAGAAAAGGGAGAACTGAAAAGAGGAAAAGAAGAGAGTGAGACAGAGATTCACCTACCAATATTCGGCCAAAGAAGACAATTGAATGAGAGGAAGAAAGAGTCGTGCACCTAAACCCAACAGATCAGTGAGCACTTACCAAAACCGAAAGTGAGACTAAGAGATAGAGGTGTTCGACCAAGGTAGAAAGTGAGAAGGGAAAAGGTTCGCGAGAAGGAAATGAGGAGAGAGTAGTCGGCAAGGCTTTAGAGAGAGGAGAAGAAAATGTTACCAATTGGGAAAAAGCAAGAAAGGTGCCTAATTGGCAATGGTAAAGAACAACGACACAAGAACACTGAATGCAAAGCTCAGCCCCAAAAAGAGAGAAAATAGTCACTCAAAAGCAAGAGAATGCCCCAAAATGCGATATTAGATTAGGAAAGAAAAGAACCGAAAACACAACCCTCAGTCAATAGCACAAAACCGAAAATGCATAAAGGCAGAGTCCCCATTTGACACACCCTCCTCACTCCCTTCAAACTCTCCTAATTTCTCTCCTCATATCACTCCTAAGATTTCTCAACCATATCCCACCTAGCTATATCCCAACCAACCAAAATTCTCTCCAACACACTCCTAGAATTCGGCCTCAACTTTCCCCACTACACAAGCATTCAATTTCAGTCAAACAACAACACCTCCCCAGTGTTAACAGCAAAACAAAATGCTCCTCTTGTGTTACCAAGCCTCAAACCCCAGACCCCCCTAAAACACTCCACACACCTGTATCCCCTAGACCATCAGGCATTTCATGACACATCCTAACCATTTTTATTTGAGAACCCTATTGTCAAGAAACAGGGTTTGTTGAAGCCAAAAAAAAAATTTTGTACAAGCCAAAGCTTGAACCCAGGACTTCTCCAACTCTTCTCAGGACACTTAATCACTGAAGCAAGCATGCATTTATGTATCACAACATACAAAAATAAATATTTAGATTTTTCGGGCGTTACATGTCAAGTCATATTCAATGGTACCCATAAGGTTTTATTTCAGATAGTACACTCTCGAGCCACACATATATACAATAGGATTACCATTAATAATATTTATACTCAATAGAGCTTAGCCAGGATTACCAGTCCAGGCTAAATCCTTTTTATGACATATGCTCTAAAGAGCTTGATCTGGATTACCCGTCCGGGCTAAATCCAATCCATTACATATGCTCGAGAGGGCTTATATCATGATTACTTGTTGGGCTAAATCCTTTCTATAATGAGGCCAATAGGATTACTCATCAAAGCTAAATCCCGTCAGTAACAAATGCAGGACCTCATTCATTTTGGGAAATCACATATACATCGATTTTCCATTTATTCAACCGGGATTTAAACATTTTTCAAGCATTTTCCAGCATGTGATTAATTCATACATCCATAACATTCATATAATTCAAGTAAACACATTCCACATTCATTTCAAGCATAAAGATAACATTTTCATCGCTTATCCTCTATCATCTATCGGGCATTATCATTTAATTTAAACATTTTTATTTATTAGCCTTGATCGAATATGAAATCATTTGACATATTTATGATATTTATACAATTTGCATGATACAATCTCGCCTCGGTTTAGTGAGTTGAGTCGATATGTTACCTGATCGTATAAAGAGAAAATAACGTTTGGTTTGTGGAGTTTAGTTGTAAATGTATTAAGGTTGGAATGGGTTATCAAAGAAGGGTTCAAAAATAGTTAAGTTTGGTTATTTATACGTTCAGTTCAAAAGGAAATAAAACGGACTTGTGATAGAAAAATGGGAATGGCAAAACGATCATAAGCTCAAGATCAAACCAACACTAAAAGAGAGTGTTGGCCCGGAACTTATTTGGCCTAAGGGGGATTGGTGGACGAAGGAAAAGACCTTGAATCGTTACCTATCAAAGCTAAGAACCGAAGGTATGATGGTTTTGAACGCCACACTCGTTTGGGAGTGATAAGTTCGGAAAAGAAGACTCGGTTGACGCCACTGACAATAGATAAGCCAACAAGTCTAATAACGAAATTTGAGAGAAGAGAAAATCTCACAAATAAATTAATATAAGTTCATACAAATTGACAAAAAGTTTTTAAACAAAGAAGAGAGTTACATATTTATAGTGCTGGACTTAGTCTAGCTAAATAGTCACAAAGCTAGCTGAATGGCCACCTAAATTCAGCTTTTAAATGAGCTGAAATTCCAGAATTCTTCAAGACACTTCCAAGAAACTTCCTTGTGTAAGGGGAACGTCAATAGCCTCCTTTAGAAGACTTCAACCAGTTGGAGTTTAAATGAAAAGTTTAAATGAACTGAATTGGTGTGGGCAGATTTGGCAAGGGGTTTAAATGCTGAATAAACACTCCTTAATTAAGCTGCTTTGTTGAGCTAAATACTCTGGACTTTATTGAGTAGCTTGGAAGATTCCAATGGTCCCTCAAGTGTGAAAGCTGAATTTGATAAGTCCCTTGAATGTGAACTCTCAAAATCGAATGGACTCAAATGTGAACAAGAGCTTCCAGCAAATGTGAAAGCTAAGATGCTGCTTTGGAAAGCTGGACAGCCAGCTTGGAAAGAGGAAACATCACCTTCTTTGTCCATTGGCATACACAAAGAGCTGCATGGAAAAGATGAACCATCAGCACACCACATTCATGCTGTCCATTGCACATAGCAGCACCAAATAAATAAGCATAATTAATTATTTTAAGACACAATAACTTGGCAGCAACTATAATTAAAATTGCACATTAATTCGGCTCAAAGACACATTTAAATCATGTAATAAGCCAAGAAAAATTAAAAACACACTGGAACTAAGACACATTAAATTCGGCTGCACTAAATAACAAGAAATCAATTCGTCCTAAATTAGACAACTTAAATAGTTAATTTAGACACTTTAAATTGCTGTAGCATGACACATTAATTTCATGTCTAATTTGGAAAAATTAAATACTTTAATATTTATTTGAGCTAAAAATAATATGTAATTTATTTAATTAATTAAATGCAAAGTTGGAAAAATAAAAAGGAGGTCAATTGAGCTGGAACGAGCTAGCTTAAATTCATGGAACTGGAATTAAGCTAGAATCGGTTTGCAATATGTTGCAAGGACACTTTGTTGAGCTAGTCCAAGCTCGTTCCATTTCACCAGCCAATGCCTCACCCCACACTTTCTTGACTAAGGCCGAAATGGCCTCCTTGAATTGCTTAGCTCGAGCCCGCGTAATTAGTCCTTAGGGTTGCATCATTGAGTCCTTGGTCGAGCTTGATGCAATCCGAGGTGCGATCGTATCATCCCCCCTCTTCAAAGTGACTTGTCCTCAAGTCAAAATCTGTGTCAAAGGGAGATAAGTCAGAGACATTAAAGCTCACACTTATGTTATACTCACCCGGAAAGTCAAGTCGATATGAATTTTCGTTTATTCATTCTAAGACTTGAAAAGGTCCGTCTCCTCTAGGCATTAATTTGGACCTTTGCTGGGCTGGGAATCTTTCCTTGCGCATATGGACCCAAACCCAATCTCTGGGTTCAAAAATTACTCGCTTTCGACCTTTGTTCGCCCGTTGGACATAGCACTTGGTCCTCGCTTCTATGTTTGCCCGAACATTTTGATGCAATTCCTTAATGAAATCAGCCTTTTTCCTAGCATCAAAATGGATCAACTTATCATTAGGCAAAGGAATTAAATCCAAGGGAGTTAATGGATTAAAATCGTAAACTATTTCAAAGGGTGAATATTTGGTCACTGAATGAACAGATCGGTTGTAGGAGAACTCGATATGAGGTAAAAAATCCTCCCATGGCTTTAAGTTCTCTCGGATGATTGCTTGAAGTAGTGTAGATAAAACACGGTTGACCACCTCGGTTTGACCATTTGTTTGTGGGTGGCAAGTTGTTGAGAACAGCAACTTGGCTCCAAGTTTAGCCTACAATGACTTCCAAAAATTACTTAGGAACTTTGCGTCTCGGTCGGATACTATGGTTCACTGAATGCCATGCAACCGAATAATGTCTCTAAAGAAAAGATTAGCAACATGAACAGCATCATCAGTTTTTGTGCAAGCAATAAAGTGAGACATTTTCGAAAAACAATCAACAACAACAAAGATAGAGTCCTTCCCTATTTTTGTCTTAGGAAATCCAAGGACAAAGTCCATGGATATGTCCATCTAAGGGCCTTCGGGAATAGGTAGTGGTGTGTAAAGGCCATGTGGTTAAATCTTGGATTTGGCCTTTCCACACGTCACGCAGCGTTCGCAAACTCGTAAAACATCCCTCCTCATTTTAGGCCAATAGAAATGTTCTTGGAGTGTTGATAGAGTTTTGCCGATTCCAAAATGACCCATAAGGCCCCCGCTGTGCGCCTCGTGCACAAGTGATTCCTGGATAGAACTTTGGGCAATGCACAACTTTCCTTCCTTAAAAAGGAAGCCCTCGTACCTATAAAAATTTTCAACAGAGGAGTGCTCGCAAGCAGTAAAGATTTCACCAAAATCCTCGTCATTGGCATACAAATCTTTTAACTAAGAAAATTCAAGCAATTTAGATTCAAGAGACGATAATAGAGCATACCTTCTCGAAAGTGTTCCGGCCACAATATTTTCTTTACCTTTCTTATATTTGATGATGTATAAGAATGACTCAAGATATTTGACCCACTTCGCATGACGTTTGTTTAACTTATGCTAGCCCTTGACGTGTTTCAATGCTTCGTGATCAGAATGAATCACGAACTCTTTTGGCCACAAGTAGTGCTGCCACGTTTTGAGAGCTTAGATGAGTGCGTACATTTCTTTGTCATAAATGGGGTAATTAAGTGCAACACCATTTAACTTCATGCTGAAGCATACTATAGGCCTTTTGTCTTGAGTTAGCACAGCCCCAATTCCGACACTTGATGCATCATATTCAATCTCAAAAGTTTTAGCAAAATCAGGTAAGGCTAATAAAGGGGCTTTAGTAAGACATTTTTTAATTTCATTGAAGGACTTCTCTTGTTCGTCGGTCCAATTGAAGGTTGAATTCTTCTTAATCATGCTCGTTAGAGGCATGGAAATAGTACTGAAGTTAGGCACGAGTTTTTGATAAAAGCTTGCCAATCCATGAAAGCTTCGAACTTGGCTAACACTCGTAGGTCTTAGCCACTTTTGAATAGCCTTGATCTTTTCTTGGTCCACTTCCAAGCCCTTCGAGCTAACTACAAAACCTAGAAAAATGACTTGGTTAGAACAAAAAGTACATTTCTTGAGGTTAGCATAAAGAGTTTCTTTCCATAAAACTTCCAGAACAGATTTAAGATGAATAACATGGTCTTCTAATGACTTACTATATATGAGAATGTCATCAAAATACACAACATAGAACTTACCAATGAAGGATCTTAAGACGTAATTCATAAGTCTCATAAAAGTTCTAGGAGTGTTGGTTAAGCCAAATGGCATGACCAACCACTCATACAAATGGTGTTTTGTTTTAAAGGTTGTCTTCCATTTGTCGTCTTCGCGCATGTGAATCTGGTAGTATCCACTTTTCAAGTCAATCTTTGAGAATAACTTGGCACCACTCAATTCATCTAGCATATCATCTAAGCGAGGTATTGGATGCTAGTACTTAATAGTAATCTTGTTTACAGCTCGGCAATCCACGCACATTCGCCATGTTCCGTCCTTTTTCGGTACTAACAAGACGGGAATAGCACAATGGCTAAAACTTTCGCGAATGTATCCCTTTTCCATCAACTCATTAATTTGTCATTGGAGTTCCTTAGTCTCTTCGAGATTCAATCTATACGCTGGTCGGTTTAGAATAACAGCTCCGGGCATGAAGTCAATTTGATGCTTGATCTACAAAGGGGTGGCAACCCACTCGGAGTTTCTTTCAGAAAAACATCTTAAAAATCCTGCAAAAGAGACATAATAGAAGGGGGAAAATTTTCGAGTAACTCGTTAGTAAAAAACAAGTTTTCATTGTACATGAGCACAATGAGTGATTTTCTCAAAGTCAATGCCTTCCGCACATCACTCGCTTTTGTAAATACGCTCATTTTTTCACAATCTTTTTCTTTGTCTTCTTTCTCTTTTCTTGTCTTTTTCTCATTTTCTTTTATCATTTTTCCTCTCTTTTTCTCATTTTTCTTTTAGTTTGTATTTTCATTCTTTTCTCTCTTTTATTTGATCTATCAAACTTTTCAACTTTTTTTGGTCTTCATACACTTTCTTTGGAGTTAACGGGGCTAGCGTCGCATTCTTTCCCAAATGCTTAAAGATGTATCTATTAGTATAATCGTCGTGGATAACTCTCAGTCAAACTGCCATGGTCTCCCGAGCAATAAGTGACCTGCATGCATAGGAACAACATCGCAAAGTACTTCATCCACATATTTTCCAATGGTAAAAGATACAAGTACTTACTTTTTTACCTTTAACTCACCGCCGTCATTGAGCCATTGAAGCTTATACGGGCTCGGGTGCTTAGTGGTCAGCAGGCCAAGTTTCTCCACCATGAGAGTGCTTGCTACGTTGGTGCAACTCCCACTATCGATGATGACGCTATAGATCTTTCCATGGACTTGACACTGGGTATGGAAGATGTTTTCTCTTTGTTGCTCATCTTCCACACTTTGGAGACTAAGGCTTCAGTTTACAACAAGAAGCTCACCATCTACAGAATGTTCTACTTCTTCATCCTCGTCAGATGTTGGGTCAGATTCATTTTCAACTTCATCTTCCGACTCAATCTCACCATTCGCTCGCACCACCATAGTGCTTCGGTTTGGACACTGACTTGCAATATGGCCCCTTCAGAGGCACTTGAAGCACTTGATGTCCCTCGAACGGTTGGAGGAACTTTTGACCGCCTTGCCTTTGCTAGATTCGGCCAAATGCTTGGATGTTTTGGCTGGTAAAGTCGTCTCTTTAGCTCGGTTCGTTGGAGTTCTTTTACCAACACCTTGGTTCCATTTCGAAGTGTTCGCAATAGAATAGCTTTAAACAACACCTTTACACTTCAATTGCTTTTCTATCTTGATGGCCATGTGCACCATGTCCACCACCTCGACATAGTGTTGTAACTCCACGATATTAGCAATGTCTCGATTGAGACTGGCTAGAAATCATGCCATCATTGCCTCACGGTCTTCATCCACATCTATGCGAATCATTGTGATTTCCATTTCTTTGAAATAATCTTCAACAATCCTCGATCCTTGAGTGAGATTTTAGAGTTTTTGATGAAGCTTTCGGTGGTAGTAAGATGGAATAAAACTTTGTCGCATCACCGCCTTCATTTTAGCCCAAGTGTGAATTGGGGATTCTCCGTTCCTTCTACGGCTTGTAGTTAATTGGTCCCACCATATCATCATGTAATCGGAGTATTTAATTGCTTTCAACTTGATCTTTTTGGTCTCGAAATAATTATGGCACTCAAACACCAATTCTATTTTTTTCTCCCATTCGAGAAAAGCCTTTGAGTTAGATTTGCCTTGAAATGGCGGAATAGACATCTTGATATTCTTTAGGTCATCGTCTACTCTTCCACACTCCCTTTGGCCTCAATGATGTTGACTTCTACTCTGGTCGCTTATGTTAGAGCGTTGATCACTTTCGGGCTTTCTCGATTCGGATATCTGATCATTTTGTTCCCGTCAACGGCCTCAATTTCGTGGTGGACTCCGAGGAATCCTCTCTCGTCAGCCTCTACCTTCTACAAGATCAAGCCTTTCTTGAATCGGCTCCAAGTTTCTATCGAACAAGTGTTCAACCTCGCTTAGTAAGGCTTTTAAATTTAAGTCCGATACATTCTGAACTGGTTGTCTTTCCTCCACGTTGCGTTCCATGCTTAAGAAATAATTTAAGAACCCTCACCACAAAATCTCACAATTCACTCGGAAAGAAAAAGATAGGGGCACTCTCACTCGTGTTTGCACTCTTTTCAGCTTTTACCTCCTCTCGAATGCGTTCACACACTCGTGCCTTTTTCCACTCATTGTTCTATCGTGATTTCGTAGTAAGACTTGTTGAGGCTTTATTGATGTCTTAGGGTCGATTTCAAATGGTTTGCAATGGTAATGATGATTAGGATAAAAGTGGGCTGTAAAAATATCGGGGTTTGAATGTGGCGTATAAGGTAGATAATGTAAGTAAAAGAAGACCTTTGCTGATCGGGAATACAAGCGAGAAATAATTACAACTTTCAATCACTTTTTTTTTAATTTTGAAATTTTTTTAACTACAAAATAATAATTTTAATGTAATACTTGAATTTCATGAAATTATTTTTTTTACGAACCTATTTCGGGTTGTCTCCGAACGTCTGTACTTCTCATTTTAAGTAGCTCTGATACTAAATGATACAATCACGCCTCGGTTTAGTGAGTTGAGTTGATATGTTGCCCGATCGTTTAACGAGGAAATAGAGTTCGATTTGCGAACTTTAGTTGTAAATGTATTAAGGTTGGAATGGGTTATCAAAGAAGGGTTCAAAAATAGTTAAGTTTGGTTATTTATAGGTTCAGTTCAAAAGGAAATAAAACTGACTTGTGATAGAATGATGGAAATGGGAAAATGATCTTAAGCTCAAGATTGAACCAATACTAACAGAGGAACTTATTTGGCCTAAGGGGGATTGGTGAACGAAAGAAAAGACCTTGACCCGTTACCTATCAAAGGTAAGAACCGAAGGTATGGTGGTTTTGAACACCACACTCGTTTGGGAGTGATAAGTTCAGAAAAGAAGACTCGGTTGACGCCACTGACAACAGATAAGCCAACAAGTCTAATAACGAAATTTGAGAGAAGAGAAAATCTCACAAATTGATATAAGTTCATACAAATTGACAAAAAGTTTTTAAACAAAAAAAGAGAGCTACATATTTATAGTGCTGGACTTAGTCTAGCCGAATAGTCACAAAGCTAGCTGAATGGCCACCTAAGTTCAGCTTTTAAATGAGTTAAAAATTCCAGAATTCTTCAAGACACTTCCAGGAAACTTCCTTGTGTAAGGGGAATGGCCTCCTCTAGGAGACTTCAACCAGCAGGAGTTTAAATGAAAAGTTTAAATGAACTGAATTGGCGAGGGCAGATTCGGCAAGGGGTTTAAATGCTGAATAAACACTCCTTAATTAAGCTGTTTGTTGAGCTAAATAGTCTAGAATTTATTGAGCAGCTTGGAAGACTCCAATGGTCCTTCAAGTGTGAAAGTTGAATTTGATAAGTCCCTTGAGTGTGAACTCTCAAAACCAAATGGACTTAAATGTGAACAAGAGCTTCTAGCAAATGTGAAAGCTAAGATGCTGCTTTGGAAAGCTGAATGGTCAACTTGGAAGAGAGGAAACATCACCTTCTTTGTCCATTGGCATACACGAAGAGCTGGATGGAAAAGATGAACCATCAGCACACCACATTTATGTCGTCTATTGCACATAGCTGTACTAAATAAATAAGCAGAATTAATTATTTTAAGACACAATAACTTGGTAGCAACTATAATTAAAATTGCACATTAATTCGGCTCAAAGACACATTTAAATCATGTAATAAGCTAAGACAAATTAAAAGCATGCTGGAACTAAGACACATTAAATTCGGCTGCACTAAATAATAAGAAATAAATTCGTCCAAAATTGGACAACTTAAATAGTTAATTTAGACACTTTAAATTGCTGTAGCATGACACATTAATTTCATGTTCTGATTTTGGACAAATTAAACACTTTAATATTTATTTGAGCTAAAAATAATATGCAATTTATTTAATTAATTAAATGCAAAGCTGGAAAAATAAAAAGGAGCTCAATTGAGCTGGAACAAGCTAGCTTAAATTCATAAAGCTGGAATTAAGCTAAAGTCGGTTTGCAATATGTTGCAAGGACACTTTGTTGAGCTGGTCCAAGCTCGTTCCATTTCATCAGCCAATGCCTCGCCCCACACTTGGTTGACTAATGCCGAAATGGCCTCCTTGAATTGCTTAGTTCGAGCCCACGTAATTGGTCCTTGAGGCAGCACCATTGAGTCCTTGGTCAAGCTTGATGCACTCCGGGGCGCGATCGTATTATTACATAAACACAATCAATGCAAGCATGTAAATAAACATAATTTAGTTACACGAACTGTAACATCCCGATTTTGGGCTTTGTTAGAATAGTGGTTTCGAGACCACAAATCCAAAGTAGAAATAATTATTTTATGAATGTGTTGAGGTCTATGATATGTTTGCATGATTGTATGAACGTTTCGTTAAGAAATTTTGTTGATAGAGTATCCAATTTGATTTTTAGGACTAAATTGCAAAAGTTGAAAAATATGTGATTCTAGAAGATTTAAGCATGAAATAGCTATGAATTATTAATTAAAGGTGCTTATATAGCAATTTGACCAATTTTTATTTTTATGGACAAAAATGGACATGAATAAGTAAAAATTGGAGGTTTAGTAAAAATGGCATTTTGGTCATTTGGTTAATAAAATAATAAAAAGGGAAAATTAAGTCAAAATTTTCTCATCTTCTCCATGCCATAGCCAAAATTCCTAAGGTCACCATAGCTAGGGTTTCTTCAACTTTCAAGCTTGATTGTAAGTGCAGTCTAGCCCTGTTTTTAACGTTCTTTACATTTTTGAAGTTGTTATCGACTGATCTAGCCATTTCTACCATTTATTTGAGCTAAGGTTGATGTCTAGTGTTTGTCCCATGTGTGACATGCATTTATTTTGATGTTTCATGGTAGATTATGAAAGTTTGATGTGTGATAAACAACTTTTACTAAGTGATTTTTCATGAAAACACATAAAAATGACTTATTTGTAAAAGTTGTAAAAATGTGGAGTAAAAATATGATTTGATAAGAAATGTGGGCTGATATGAGCATCTGTATGGGTTGGCTAGGCTTGAGTAACAAAGAAATTGAATGCATTTCATTTTACGAGCCTAAAGACTAATTTGTAAATATGTGAAAGTTTAGGGGTAAAACTATAATTTTTCCAAAGTATGGTTTTTGGACTGATTTGAACAATGTAAAATTAAATGAGCTAAATTTGCTATTATAGATCAAGAAAAATAGAGTTCGGACCTAGGCCAGGGAAAGAACAAGGTTGTGGACTAAATCGAATTAGTTAGCCATATTTTGTACCGAGGTAAGTTCATGTGTAAATAAAGCAATATTATGATCATATTTTTAATGCATTAATATTGTATGAATTATATAATTGATTCGATGAAAACATTCGACAAGTTTCGATAAGAGAGAGAAAATCTCATTTGAACCTTAGGAATAGAATAAGATATGAGTGACATGTCACTAGGATCCCATTATGTGATTCCGAGTGCTAGTCATGTACGTCTTATTGGTGGCTAGGTAGTCCAACATGTGTTGCGGATACCTGACAGCTTGTGTGAGCAACCCGCATAGCTACGTTTTGACCATAGCTTGTGTGATCAAACCCGTGATTAGCTCGAGAGCGAGCCTTTATGTGATGTGAAATATGAGGTAGTTTTGGCTACATATGTGGTACTTGTGTGCAATGGTCTTCCATGTATCCGTTTAGTATTCCAAGTGTTCAACAGTTATGTCAAGAATGAGAAAGAGTATGCTAAGTCATGAGTTGCTATAGGTATGTATGAAAAACTCATGAGAATGAGCTTGTTAAGTGATGAGCTTTTGGTAAGATTAAGAATGATAAAGTTATGCTTATGAAACTATGATGATAAATATGTGATTTATGTTAAGTTAAATTGTATGATATTCATGCTAAATGTTGCTTAATATTGTTTATTATTTCATGTGAACTTACTAAGCTTTATGCTTACTCCCCTTCCTTTTCATTTCTTATAGTGTCGCCAAGCTAGCTCGGGGATAGGAAGTAGTCGGAGCATCGATCGCACTATCAATTTGATTATTTGGGAATAATTGGTTTAGATATTTTGAATATGGCATGTATAGGGACTTGGTCTTTTTGTGATATGTGTCATTATTGATTTGGCCAAATGTGTTGGCTTGTAATGGTATTTGATTCATTTTGTAAATGGCCATTTGGTATTGGCTAATATTGGTTAAGTATTTATGCATATAGAAATGCCATTCATGGATGGAGTTATTGCATGATTTGTGATGATATTATGAAATGTTGGATGTGATAGAAAATAGCATGTAATTGATGTGTAGATGTCTTGGTTGTGTGTATATACTTGGATTGGGTTTGTTTGATGTTGTGTAGGTTGGTGCAAGTAAGAGTGGCAAAAAGGCTTGGTAAATAACCTTATTTTTGTCCACACAGGTAGACACATGGGCGTGTGTCTAGGCCATGTGTGACACACAGTTTGCCTATTGGGTGTGTGATCAGGCCCTGTGTCCCCTGTATTTCTAAATTTTTAGCTTCGAATTGGCCACACAGGCAGAGACACGGCAGTGTGTCTTAGCCGTGTGAAGGACACGACCTAGGGACATGGGCGTGTGCCCAGGGCGTGTAAGTCTGCACCTATTTTATGAAAAAAATGAAAATTAAATCGCCCGCATGGCCTAGCACACGGGTGTATGCCTTAGCCGTGTGACCCTATTTTGTTGATGACGTCATAAATAAATAGTTACACAGGCTGAGGACACGTGCGTGTGATATGGTCCGGCTCGGTGGGTTGATTCG
The DNA here is from genome assembly GCF_007990345.1 of Gossypium hirsutum. Lineage (NCBI taxonomy): Eukaryota > Viridiplantae > Streptophyta > Magnoliopsida > Malvales > Malvaceae > Gossypium > Gossypium hirsutum. The sequence goes on along the minus strand of NC_053429.1, from coordinate 70,549,398 downwards.
AGTCTATGTAAGTTGGCCGATCATCGACAACCGATCGTCGACAAGAAGTGTCGTTTGATGTTGTCAAAAAGGTGTGTTTTGGCTAAGTATAGAGGTATATGATGAAATAGGTTCAAAGGTTAGAAGATAGATAGGGTAAGTCAGCTATCAAGAAATAAAAGATGAAAGATTATTGGATGGGTTCGGTTTAACAAATAAAGAAAGATAGATAAGATAGAAGGTGGAAACGGAAGTTAGAAGTTAAGCGTCAAGAACAATTCGATACTATAGCGAGTATCGCCCTAGGACTTATATGGCTTAAGGTGAAGGATGGAAAATAGGTTGATAAAAGATAGAATGTTCAACAAGTTCAAGCCAAGAACCCCTCAAGCTTCCTAAAGGACCAATGACTTGAGCTCGAGCTAGGCGATTTCAAGAAGCTATTTCAGCTTTAATTATTCAAGTTTGGGAAGAAAACAAGCTCGACGTTAATGGAGTAGCTCAGGCCAGCTCTTTAAAGACTCCTTGCACTTTGGTGCAAGCTGAATTCAGCTTCCTTCCCACTCCCCGAGCTCTCATCAGCTTGAACCAGCTCACTTGAGCTTAATCAAGCTCGTTCCATTTAGCTTATTTATCATTATAATAAACTAGGTATTAGTTTTATTTTATTTAATTTGACACAGCTCGTGGCCGAATTTAATGTGTTCCTAAGCTATCGAATTAATGTATCCTAAAATGAATTAATGTTGCTTATTTATTTGGTGTAGGTACACACTTTATGGATAACATTAAAGGTGCTTTAAAGGTTGAATTAAATTCAGCAGCTCATTTCTCTTCCCCAAAGTGGTTGTTCGCGTAATGCAAGAGACAAAGGAGTGTTCACACAAGGTTATTCATCTCACATATCTTTTCATACTTGGTGGCTCCACATTTCTTCCTTTTCACACCTTTTGACCGATTGCCTCCTACTGTTCACACCATGGGCTGTTTGTGTGGCCAAAACACCACTAAATGCTGCTATTGATCATTCGGCTACCCAAGGCTAATTTAATGAAGATAATTTAAGTCATGGCTGCTCCAATGTTGAACCCTTCCAACTTAAGAAATCAACTCATTTAATCAGGTGAATTGGTACATTAAGCTGCTAACCATTGTCGTTCCCTAGGCTTAAAAAACTTCAAAGGCTTATACTTAGTTATTAAGTCTATTTCAGCTCATTATTAGCTAATTTAATATGAACAAATTGTGACTATTCGGCTAGGCTAAGGTAGTACTATAAATTTCAGCTCATTTCATTTTGAAAGGGACTTTTTCCAATTTTATTGAATGAACTATTGTTTTTGTAAGGTTTCTTCCTCTCTATTTTTGTACGAGTCTCAAGTGACTTATCTAGCGTACTAGTGGAGTCAACCCGAATTCTTTTCAAACTTATCATATAAGTCCTGGGGCGATACTCGCTATAGTATCGAATCATTCTTGATGCTTAATTTCTAACTTACGTTTACACCTTTTATCTTATCTATCTTTCTTTATTTGTAAAACTGAACCCATCCAACTATCTTTCATCTTTTATTTCTTGATAGCTAACTTATCCTATCTTTCTTCTAACCTTTGAACCTATTTCATCATATACCTCTATACTTAGCCAAAATACACCTTTCTCACAACACCAAACGACACTTCTTGTCGACGATCGGGCAACTTACATAGACTTATTCAACCTACCGAGCTGGATCACATCATTTGGTATCAGAGCTATTAAAACGAGGAGCACCGATGTTCATAGCAATTTCGAAGTAGGTTCAAAAATAAGTTTTGAATTAAAAAAAATCAAGTTGAATTCAAAAGTTCTCCTATATTCATTCAATTGTATTTGAAGTTAAAAAAAAGAAGTATATGAAGTTAAAAAAAAATTGAGTAAAAAAAAAGTGAAGTGTTGAAGTTCTTGTTTATTCATCCAGTTGTATTTCCGATCATCAAGTTGTTCGTTCTGCCATCAATTACCCTCCTCAACGCCACACTTAAACTGAAATTTCTTTTATTTCAGCCTACTATACACCTTCTACAATATATCCCTTGTAACCACTTTGAAACTGACCCCAAAGTAGCAAATAAGTCTAAACGAGACGTAATACGAAATCACGAGAGAAAGAATTGAGTGGTAAAAGGCACGAGTGTGTGAGTGCATTAGAGAGAAGAAAAAGCCTTAAAATGAGTGCAAACACGAGCATGAGTGCAAAATCATTTATTTTCTTTTCGAGTGAATCGTGAGATTTTGTGGTAAGGGTATTAAATTCTTATGTCTAGAAGCCCTGAAAGAAATATGGTAGGAAGGCAACCTGTTCGGAATGTACCGGACTTGAATTTACAAGCACTACAACACGAGGTTAAACGATTGTTTGATCGAAAGTTGGAGTTGATTCAAGAACGACTTGACCACATGGAGGGAAGAGCCCAACAAGAAAGGACTCCTCCAAGTCCACCAAGAAACCAAGGCCAACGAAGAGTTCAAGACGAAGATCTATCCGAACCAAGTGAGGCCAAAAGTGACCAAGGCTTTAATGTAAGTGACCGGAGGAGAGACCAACATTATTGTGGCTGACGAGATCGAGAAAGGTATGATGATGATCTAAAAAGTATTAACTTAACGATCCCTCCGTTCCAAGGCTGTTCGGACTCGGAGGCATAACTAGAGTGGGAGAAGAAAATTGAACTTGTGTTCGAAAGCCATAATTACTCTGAGGCCAAGAAAGTCAAGTTAGTGGCGATCGAATTTTCTGACTATGCCATGGTTTGGTGGGACCAACTCACCACGAGTCAGAGGCAAAATAGCGAGCGTCCTATCAACACTTGGGCCGGGATGAAGGCTGTGTTGCGTCAGAGGTTCATTCCTTCGTATTATCACTAAGAGCTTCACCAAAAGCTCCAGAATCTCTCCTAAGGAATGAAAAGTGTGGAGGACTATTACAAGGAGATGGAAGTCGCCATGACTCTAGCGGATGTACAAAAAGATCGAGAGGCGACTATGGCGCGATTTTGGCTAGTCTTAACCGCGAGATAGCCAACATCGTGGAGTTGCAACATTATGTGGAGATTGTCGATATGGTGCACATGGCAATCAAGATCGAGAAGCAACTCAAAAAGAAAGGCATTGTTCGGGGTTATTCGACTCCCAATGTGTCCAAATAGAGCCAAGGTGCAAGTAAAAACACTTCGGCAAGCCAAACAAAAGAACCTATGGTGCCGGCAAAATCAACCAAGCCCATGGCTAAAACCAACAAAGATAAGGCCGTTGAAGGTTCCCAAAACCGATTAAGAGACATAAAGTGCTTCAAGTGTCTCAGAAGAGGTCATATTGCGAGCCAATACCCAAATTGGAGTGCGATGGTGCTTCGACCTAATGATGACATAGAATCGGAAAAGGAAGACAAGAGAATGAAAATGACATTGAATCCCCTACCGATGAAGATGAAGAGTTAGAGTACGCAGTAGAAGGCAAAATGCTTGTGTCGAAAAGAAGCCTAAGTACCCAAAGCACCAGAAGTGAACCACAACGTGAAAACTTGTTCCATACTCGTTGTCACGTTCAAAGAAAGGTCTGTAGTTTGGTTATTGATGGATGTAGCTATACTAATGTAGCAAGCACGCTCATGGTGGAGAAGCTTGCCTTGTCGACTACTAAACACTCGAGCCCTTACAATCTACAATGGCACAATGAAGGTGTTGAACTAAAGGTGACCAAACAAACTCTTGTTCAATTTTCAATTGGAAAGTATCATGATGAAGTCCTATGTGATGTGGTGCCTATGCATGCGAGACATTTACTACTTGGAAGACCATGGCAGTTTGACTGTAGAGTCAAACATGATGGGTTTGCCAACCAATACACCTTCAAGCACCAAGGCCAGAATGTTACTTAGGCACCTCTCTTGCCACAACAAGTTTTGGAGGACTAACAACGTTTGAAACAATCTATGGAGCAAATGAGAGAAAAAGAAGAAAATAAAAGTGAAAAAGAAAGAAAAGAAGAAAAATCGAGAGAAACGAAACTGGGTTGTGAGGAAAACAAAAACATAGATGTTGAAAAAGAGAAAGAAAAAGAAAATGAGAGAAAAATGAGTGAGAAAAAAAGGAGTTTTGATTAACCGGTGTCTTTGTACTTTTTTTATTTTAGGATAAATCAAGTGAAGAGCTTCAACTGCGCTACATTGCTGAGGAGAGAAGGTTCGCATTGATTGGAAAAGGTAAAACTGATCTTCAATTTCCTACTCCTAATAGTAAGTAAGTTGTGAATCCCTTGTTCCTAAAACAACTCCATTCAAATCGAAATGACAACTTTACTAATGTTTTGAGTTTTGAAAAGGATCTGTACCTTATTGAGGATAAATGCAATTCTGTGATTGATGATACATTTGTTTTGGTTGATGATAAGAAGACTCTTCCTTTTGGAAAATGTGATGTTGAAGAGTTTGCTGGTGAAGTGATAACCAATCGGCAATTGCAAGGTTTAAGTATGCAAAATCATGAATTCTGTGAATCTTTTCATTTGCTTGATTGTCATGGAAATTTGCATTCTTCGACCCATTGCACGAATTCCATTTGTAGAAACAATAACTTGTGGATACGATTTGAAATGACCAAACGTCTTAAGACTTTTATGTATTTGATTCGATTATTTGATAAGACATTAATTTGTAAAAGGTCATGTTCATTTGATTGTGAAAATGGTTTATTGACTCTGCCTTTCTGTAAAAATCATGCATGTCTGGATCGAAAGATAATTGGATTTCATGTCTGTTTGGATAAATTTGTGTGGCATGCTGATTCTAATTTGAGTTTAAGTCTTATGTCTTCTCTGTTTCCGCATATGAAGAGCCATTCAAAAAAGGTAAGACTTATCTACTACTTGGAATTTAGCAATCAATCATTTGTTCAAGTATATGTCAAAGATTCAGAAAGGATTTGCATACTTTTCACTCACCATATTTCTATTTTTTTTTTCATTTGGCACTAATGTTGTTTTCTTGTATCTACTTGAAAACTCTTCTTAGACTTTCGTGAAACCATTCACCCTATTCGTCCAAGAACAAAAAATTAGGAATAAATGTTTTCAAGTGAACAAACGACTCGACTTGAGGACAAGTTGCTTTGAAGAAGGGGGAATGATGTAAGCACACCCGGGAGTTCAACGAGTTCAAGCCAAGAACCCCTCGAGCTTCCTAAAGGACCAATGACTTGAGCTCAAGCAAGGTGATTTCAAGAACCTGTTTAAACTTTAATTATTCAAGTTTGGGAAGAAAACAAGCTCGATGTTAATGGTGTAGCTCGGGCCAGCCCTTTAAAAACTCTTTGCACTTTGGTGCAAGCCGAATTCAGCTTTCTTCCCGCTCCCCGAGCTCTCATCAGCTTGAACCAGCTCACTTGAGCTTAATCAAGCTCGTTTGAGCCTAATTTAGCTTACTTTCAGCTCATTTCGTTTATCATTATAATAAACTAAGTATTAGTTTTATTTTATTTAATTTGACACAGCTCATGGCCGAATTTAATGTGTTTTATTGCATTCAAGTGTTAAATGTGTCTTAGTCTAAGTACATGAAATTAATATGCCCAGATTTTTACCTATTTTAAATATATCCTGATTTAAAACTTGTTTTAATGTGTTCCTAAGTTGCTGAGTTAATGTGTCCTAAAATAAATTAATGTTGTTGATTATTTGGTGCAGGTACACACTTCATGGACGGCATTAAAGGTGCTTTAAAGCTGGAATTAAATTCAACAGCTCATTTCTCTTCCCCAAAGTGGCTGTTCATGTAATGTAAAAGACAAATGAGTTTTCACACAAGGTTATTCAACACACATATCCTTTTCACACTTGGTGGCTACACATTTCTTCCTTTTCACTCCTCTTGACTGATTGCCTACTAGTGTTCACACCATGGGCTGTTTTTGTGTCCAAAACACCACTAAATGCTGCTCTTGATCATTTGGCTGCCCAAGACTGATTTAATGAAGATAATTTAAGTCATTTGGCTACTCCAACGTTGAACCCTTCCAGCTTAAGAAATCAGCTCATTTAATCAGCTATATTGGTATATTAAGCTACTGCCCATTGCCATTCCCTAGGCTTAAAAAACTTCAAAGGCTTATACATAGTTATTAAGTCTAATTCAGCTCATTATTAGCTAATTTAAGTTGAACAAATTTTGAGCATTCGGCTAGGCTAAAGTAGTACTATAAATTTCAGCTTATTTCATTTTGTAAGGGATTTTTGCCATTTTTATTGAATGAACTATTGTTCTTGTGAGGTTTCTTCTTCTCTATTTTCGTACGACTCTCAAGTGACTTATCTAGCATGCTAGTGGCGTCAACCTGAACTCTTTCCAAACTTATCACCATCCCTGGTGTAGCGTTCGTCCATCTAAATATACCTTCGGTTCTTACTTTGCTAAGTAATGGGTCAAGGTCCATCAACCTATTTTCCATCCTTCACCTTAAGCCATATAAGTCCTGGGGCGATACTCTCTATAGTATCGAATCGTTCTTGAAGATTAAGTTCTAACTTCCGTTTCCACCTTCTATCTTATCTATCTTTCTTTATTTGTTAAACCAAACCCATCCAATTATCTTTCATCTTTTATTTCTTGATAGCTGACTTATCCTATCTATCTTCTAACCTTTGAACCTATTTCATCATATACCTCTATACTTAGCCAAAATACACCTTTCTCACAACACCAAATGACACTTCTCGTCGACGATCGGGCAATTTACTAGACTTGTATCAACCTATCGAGCCAGATCACATCAGCGTGTCTTAAGCCACACGGGTGTGTGTGACCACATGGCCTACCCACACGGGCGTGTGACCCCTGTTCTTATGAAAATTTTCTAAGTGTTGGGAAAGTTCCCAAAGTTATCAGTTTAGTCCCGAACTACTCCCAATATATGTTTTGGGTCTCATAGGCTCATAATAAGGACGATATGAATGTATATGAAAAGTGTAAATTTGGATGGGAATTTTATGTCTCGGTTCTGGATGATTGCTTTTGTATAAGTCCGGTAATTCTTTGTACCCTATTCCGGCGTCGAATACGGGTAAGGGGTGTTACACAAACTTACCTCGACAAATGTTCGAGTACATAAATCTACTAATCCTACATTTTCCTCTTTTCCTCGTTCTAGCTCCGAATTTGGTTTATTCGGATCTATACAAGTAAATTTTACATAAATTTATCACATTTCCTATTCAAGTGGACTCAATTTACGTCCTAGGCAAAATTACCATTTTGCCCCTAACTTTTCCATAAATTCTCATTTTGTCCCTAGGCTCGGAAAATGAAATTTGTGTAATTTACTCCTTATTCCAAGCCTAACCAAAATTCACCATAAAATTTATAGCACATATATTTTACAAAATTCAAAATTTTTCTTCAAATTTCACAACTTTACATTTTAGTTCATAAATCATGTTTTCCTCAACAATCACTTTGTAAAAGTTGTTTATCTATCAACAACCTTTCATTTTCTACCATAAATTTCAAATTTACAGCATATTCATCCATGACCCAATTTTCATACCTTGATAACTTTTCAAATTAATCCCCCAAATAGATAGCTTAAGCTATCCCGATTTCAAAAATATCAAAATTACTAAAAATGAGACAAGAAAACTTACCCAATTTGGCCAAGAAAGCTTGCTTTCTCTTTCCTAGGGTTTCCATGTATATGTTAGGGAAGAAGATGATATAAAAGATTTTTATTTCTATTTAATTAATTTATCATCTTTAATTATTTTGATTTCCAATTTAGTCCTTAGCCTTTTTCTAATTTTCCATGGATGAATCATCCAAAAATATCTACTTAACTTTTTATTAATGGTCTAATTATCATATAAGGGCCTCAAGTTTTAAATTCCATAGCTATTTAATCCTTATTGTAATACCCCAAACCCGGCCTAAAAGTTATGGCCGAATCTGGCGTGTAGAAGTGTCTTTTGAAAATTAGACTTGTTGGTAGAAATTCGTTTCTGAGTTGAAATCTCTTTGTTAAAAACTCAAATCATCTTAACCATTTAAAACGTCTTTACTTTAAAAAAACATGTTGTTGCGAAAGCATTTCAACAATGTTGCTGAAACATGATGTTTTGAAAACAGATATCATTTTGGAAAACCGCGCTCTACCTTTAACATAAATAAATCATAATAGTTAAAAACCCCCAAATTAAAAGCTAGAAAATTAGAGAAAAGGCCTTATTACATCAAAAACCTAAAGAGAAAGAAATTTAAGTAATGTAAAAGTAATATGAAAATTTAAAGCTGTTCGTAGTGTGGCCACCTCCGAGTCCTCCCAGCACCAATCCACCTATCGCTGGGGATTACCTGTGTAACAGCCCAAAATTTACCCTAGTCGGGAAGTGGTTTCGGGACCACAAAACCGAGTTATGAAGATAATTAATTGTTATATTCTATGTTTATTATGTGTGTACATGCATATGTGGAAGTTTCATGCCTTAATTTTGCCAATTGCATGAGGAATTATTAAATAGGGATCAACATGAGACATGGTGAAAAATGATAGGTTAATTTTAAAGGGGCTTATTAGTGCATGTCAACACAAAGGTGGACTTGCATGTCAAATTGCCCAATTTTCCTTATAGTGGCCGGCCAAGGTGGGTTGATGATGGGCAAAATATTTGTTGAAATTGATATTGGGTTATGGGATTTAATAAATAAAAGAAAAGAATGAAAATGTGATGAAAAAAAAAAGGGGCTTCATTCTTGTCTTCTTGGCCGAATTGAAGGAAGGAATAGGGGCAAAGAACTTTCGGCCATTTGAATGTTTAATAAGGTTAGTATATTGTGTTAAAGTTGTGAAATTTTAGCTTGTTTTAGGTTAATTATCATGGTTCTTACTTAGACCATGCTAATTCTTTTTAAAAAACCTTGATGGATGGATGGACCATTCGGCTATGGCTATTAAAGAAGGAATTTGATTATTTCCTTTAAGTTTTGATGGATAAAGAAACAAAAGGTTGTTGATGGAAGAAGTTAATGTGTTAAGAGATTATATGAAACTTATTCATGTTTATATATGTTATATGCATTGAAAATGGTTGATGATTTTGGAAGTGATTAAATTGAATCGGCCATGGTATATCCATAAACCCGATTTATGCTTGTTATGTGGTGGAAATTAAGGGTTAAATGTATGAAATTTGATGTATATTAACTATAGGTAATCACATACGTAAGGTCAAATTTAATTTGGTATATTCGGCCATATAGGTGTATATGTTTGCGATACTATTTTTGTTAACTCTTGATAACCGATTAAGGGAGTAATATTGGCTTATAAGGTTGAGTTGATTCATGATGTTGTATATTAGAATCAAAAATACTCAAGACTAGGTTACCATAATAGCGATAATGCATTCGGCCTTGAAGCATTAATCGAATATGGTTAAGGTTTTGATATTTTGAACAAGGATAATTGTGAAATAGAGTGAAAACCGTTAAATTATACATAAGTATCCAGCAAGAAAATTAAACTACTAAATGTGTTTATTATAGATCAAGACATCAAAGGGAGAGAATCAAGCAAAGGCAAAGAAAAGATCATCGAGTAGCCGAGTTGGAACCGTCTTACCCAACATAAAGTAAGTCATTAAGCATATAGTTGGTATTAATTCAAATGGTCATAACGTTTATGTAATGATGCTGAATGGAATGAATAAATATATATATATGCATGTACGTATGTGGTGATGAAAGTGTTGAATGAAAAGAAAAGAGGTGAGATGTATTGAGTTGTTGATCTCGGCACTAAATGTGCGGGTATAAACATTTATGACCATGAGATTGGCGCTAAGTGTGCGGGTTTAAATTGTGCAGCACTAAGTGTGCGAATTGAATATGTAGCACTAAGTGTGCGAGTTTGACTATGTAGCACTAAGTGTGCGAGTTGACTATGTAGCACGTGTGCGAGTATGATTATGTAGCACTGAGTGTGCGAGTTGATTATATAGCACTGAGTGTGCGGACTTAATAAATATTCTTGAATCATTATGGACACTAAGTGTGCGACACTATTGAGTCGATCACGGATAGCGGATCGGGTAAGTATCTTGAGTTCATGGCTAATAGGTGCTATGTTTATATTTGGAGTTGAGCTTGGTAAGTTGAACCTCTGTGACAAATATAGTTGAAGTCACGTACATAAGATTTATCGTGGAATGGGTGAAAGGCCGTTTAGTTGTATGATTGTAACGAAAATAAAATGATTTATGAAAATGCCTCGAATATTCTATTGATGAGTATATGGAATGTGAATGCATGATTTGGTATGAGATTGAACCGATAGGTCGGAGGAACTATGGTATGGTTCGGTATGGATGGAGTAACTAGCCTCGTTCCATTTTGTTTCCTCTTGTGATAATGTTATTAATGGATGGTAGTGTATTGCTTATGACTTACTGAGTTATAAACTCACTCGGTGTTTCCTTGTCACCTATTCTAGGTTTCTTGGACTCATCTCCTTTTGCGTGGTCGGGCCGTCATCAAAGTCATCACACCGGATAGCAAGTTTTGGTACTTTCTTCTTAGTTGGCTTAGGAGAACATTTCGGCATGTATAGGCTATTATGTTGTGTTTGAACTTTGGTATGTAATCTTTTAGCCATGCGAAAATGGCATAAATGTTCGGTTGGGTTTGGATTCATAACGTTAGGTCGCAAATCTTGATAATTCGACCTTTTTATGCCATACGTCATGGTTGATTATTTTGGTGTTAAAATTCATGATATGGCAATAGTGTAGTAGGGAGAAGTTTGACAATGATTAGCCTTTGGCATGGTTAGTCATGATCATAATTTGTGATATGCATGATGAATTATTAGTTAGATCAAGGAGTAAACACGAAGTGGGCATAGTTGCTTTCGTAACAGATGCTGGCAGCAGCAGTGACATGAGATTGAAAAATCACTAAAAATAGTAGGAGTGGAATTAATTGATGAATAAATTATGTAATCGAAGTTCGATGAGTCTATTTTCATATAGAAGTAACGAAAGGATCATATGGACAGTATGTTAAGAGATAATCAGGTTCTCGTGGGACAGGGCCAGAACGGTTTCTGGATTCCCTGCTCCGACTTTGGAAATTCATTATAAATTAACCAGAGATAATTAGGAGTCATACCATATATGTATAGATTACTCTGTGAGTCTAGTTTCTATAGAAACAAACGGCATCAGTATGGAAGTTCTGTACAGGGAGATATCCAGGTCGTAATGCGCAAAGGTCAGTGTAGTCGACCCCAGTAACATGGGAGACTTTGACTAATAAACTGTACTAATTGGCCCGACCAAAAATTCTAGAAAAAAATATGTAGATGGAAATATGAGTCTAGTTTCAGGGAAAATTCACGGAACTGGATTTTGAGTTCCAGAGCTGAAGATATGATTTTTAAAGCGACTAGTACGCAGATTGACAGCTTGTCTGGAAAAATTTTAATAAGTGGTTTGAAGTCTGTTAACACCTCGTGTTCGACTCCGGCGACGGCCTCGGGTTCGGGGTGTTACATTTGATTGGTATCAGAGCTATGGTTTAGTCGGTTCTAGGACTACCATAGCACGTATGAGTCTAGCTATACATGCCGAATGTTAATGTTTAACTGTGTGATGACTTCTGACGGTTAAAATTTATGTTTTGATTAGTAAATGGATCCCGGTGTAGAAAGAATCTTAGCAGATGACGTTGAAAGTGTAGCGGCTGCTCCTGCACAAGGGACACCGCCTATTGAACCTCAGTCATCTGCGAATAATCAAGGTGAGGGGGCTAAACAAGCCTTCTTTACCATGATGAATGAGTGGGTCGCGCAGTATGCCCGAACCAATCCGGCTGTCCAACAATTCCCGAATTTGAATAATCCACCCCCGGAGCCAGTAATGCCATCAGTTACTGATCCTGTGAGGCTGAGTAAGCCACCTGTAGACTTGATTAGGAAGCGCGGGGCTGAGGAGTTCAGGGCCATAGTTACTGATGATGTTGAAAGGGCCGAGTTCTGGCTTGATAACACCGTTCGGGTGTTCGATGAACTGTCATGCACACCTGATGAATGTCTAAAGTGTGCTGTATCTTTGTTGCGAGACTCAGCCTACTATTGGTGGAGGACCTTGATTTCCATAGTCCCGAACGAACGAGTAACTTGGGACTTCTTTCAGACGGAATTTCGAAAGAAATATATTAGCCAACGGTTCATTGATCAAAAGCGTAAGGAATTCTTGGAACTCAAGCAAGGCCGTATGACAGTATCTGAATACGAACATGAATTCGTGAGACTCAGTAGGTATGCCCGGGAGTGTGTAGCTGATGAGGTTGCTATGTGCAAAAGATTCGAAGAAGGATTGAATGAAGATTTAAAGCTACTAATGGGTATTTTGGAAATAAAAGAATTCGTAACACTAGTCGAACGAGCCTACAAGGCGGAAGAACTTGGAAAGGAGAAGAAGAAGGCTGAATTTGAAGCTAGAGACTATCGTAAAAGATCGACGGGTAAAGCTCCGTTCTCAGCTGTAAAGAAGTTCAAGGAGGACACTAATAAGTCGAGGACGACTGCGGGAATTTCCATCAGAGCAAAACCATCGACGGGCTCCCGAGCTACTTCGGTAGCTAGTGTGGGCAATAATCGTCTAGAGAAACCTGAATGTCCCCAATGCGGAAGACGACACCTAGGTGAATGTTGGGGTAAGTCTACTAACAGGGCCTGTTACGGATGCGGTTCGAAGGACCACTTCATTAGAGATTGCACGGAGCTTGATGAGAAGAATAAGATTCAAGGTGCAAGACCTAGTGGAGTGACAACTAGAGGTAGACCACCGAGAATTTTGGGAGGTAGGGGTGGTAGTCAGAGAGGGGCCTCTGATACGGCTGTTCGAGCCGAGAACCGTACTCCTGCTAGAGCTTATGCCATCCGCGCACGAGAGGAGGCATCCTCCCCTGACGTCATCACTGGTACCTTCACTCTCTTTGATACTAATGTGATTGCATTGATTGACCCTGGCTCTACTCATTCATATGTATGCGAAACCTTAGCATCTAGTAAGACTCTACCTGTTGAGTCTACTGAGTTCGTAATTCGAGTGTCAAACCCTTTGGGTCAATGCGTATTTGTTGATAAAGTGTGTAAGAGATGCCCTCTAATAATCCGAGAATCCTGTTTTCCAGCCGATTTGATGCTTTTGCCGTTTGACGAATTTGATGTTATTCTTGGTTTGGATTGGTTGACCGCGCATGATGCGGTTGTGAATTGCAAAAGCAAGACTATTGATTTGAGGTGCGCAAATAACGAGATAATCCGAGTTGAGTCTGCGGACTTAAGGGGGTTGCCAGCTGTAATATCAGCAATGTTGGCCCAGAAATATGTGAGAAAAGGGTGCGAAGCATACCTTGCGTATGTACTTGATGACAAAGAGTTAGAAAAGAAACCCGAATCTGTGCCGGTGGTTTGTGAATACCCGGATGTTTTTCCTGAAGAGTTGCCGGGTTTGCCACCTGTTCGGGAGATAGAGTTTGGTATTGAGCTTGTACCTGGAACTACGCCAATTTCGATAGCTCCGTATCGTATGGCACTAACCGAGTTAAAAGAGTTGAAAGCTCAGTTGCAAGAATTGACGGATAGAGGTTTCGCTCGACCAAGTTTCTCACCTTGGGGTGCACCAATATTGTTCGTGAAAAAGAAGGACGGAACCATGAGGTTGTGCATTGACTATCGTCAACTGAATAAAGTGACGATAAAGAACAAATATCCGTTGCCGCGCATCGATGATTTGTTCGACCAACTGAAGGGAGCTTCAGTGTTCTCAAAAATAGATTTGAGATCGGGCTATTATCAGTTGCGAATTCGAGATTCGGACATACCCAAAACTGCTTTCAGAACGAGGTACGGTCACTACGAGTTCTTAGTGATGCCGTTTGGGCTCACTAATGCCCCTGCAGTATTTATGGATTTGATGAATCGGATCTTCAGACCATATTTGGATCGGTTCGTAGTTGTGTTCATTGATGACATCTTGGTCTATTCAAGAGATGAGATCGAACATGCTGAACACTTGAGATTAATGTTGCAAGTTTTGCGGGATAAGAAGTTATATGCTAAGTTCAGTAAGTGTGAGTTCTGGTTAAGAGAGGTTAGCTTCTTGGGTCATGTGGTATCCGCATCGGGTATTCGAGTTGACTCGAACAAAATCTCAGCCATACTTAACTGGAAACCTCCGAGAAATATTACTGAGGTTCGGAGCTTTTTGGGACTCGCCGGTTATTACCGACGATTTGTCAAAGGTTTCTCGATGATAGCCACACCAATGACGAAGCTACTTCAAAAGGATGCTAAGTTCGAATGGACGGAGAAATGTCAGAAAGGCTTCGATCAACTGAAAACTCATTTGACTGAAGCTCCAATTTTAGTGCAACCCGAATCAGGCAAAGAGTTTGTCATTTATAGTGACGCATCCCTACTCGGGTTGGGTTGCGTATTGATGCAAGAAGTTTGAGTTGTGGCCTATGCGTCGAGACAATTGAAGCCACACGAGAGAAATTATCCCACCCATGATCTCGGGCTAGCCGCCATCGTTTTTGCTTTGAAAATATGGCGACATTATTTGTTTGGCGAAAAGTGCCATGTATTTTCGGATCACAAAAGTCTCAAATATTTGATGACTCAAAGAGACCTAAATCTGCGACAAAGACGTTGGCTTGAGTTGTTGAAAGATTACGAGCTTGCCATTGATTACCACCCGGGAAAGGCTAATGTGGTTGCGGACGCCTTAAGCCGGAAATCGCTGTTTGCTTTACGAGCGATGAATGTGCACTTGTCTGTTCTACCCGACAATGTGTTAGTAGCTGAATTAAAAGCCAAACCATTATTGATTCATCAAATTCGTGAAGCCCAGAAAGTTGATGATGAATTGGTTGCAAAACGGGCTGAGTGTGTTCCGAACAAGGAATCGGAGTTTCAAATGGATGATGATGATTGTTTGAGGTTCAGAAGTCGTTTGTGTGTTCCAAGGAATTCAGAACTTATTTCGATGATTTTGAATGAGGCTCATAGTGGCCGAATGTCTATCCACCCGGGTAGTACTAAAATGTACAACGATCTGAAACATCAATTTTGGTGGCCGGGCATGAAACGAGACATTTCGGAATTTGTTTTAAGGTGTTTAATATGTCAACAAGTGAAAGCGGAACATCAAGTGCCTTCGGGATTACTTCAGCCAATCATGATACCTGAATGGAAATGGGATCGAGTCACGATGGATTTTGTATCTGGGTTACCATTGTCGACGAGTAAGAAAGATGCGATTTGGGTTGTTGTCGATAGACTGACTAAGTCGGCTCACTTTATCCCTGTATGTACGGATTTTTCATTGGATAAACTAGCCGAATTGTGTGTTTCTCAGATTGTGAGATTTCATGGAGTACCTATTTCTATCGTGTCGGATAGAGATCCGAGATTCACCTCGCGATTTTGGAAGAAATTGCAAGAAGCTTTGGGTACCAAGCTGCATTTTAGCACCGCTTTTCATCCCCAAACCGATGGTCAATCCGAGCGGATAATTCAGATACTCGAGGATATGCTGAGATGCTGCATCCTTGAGTTTAGTGGTTCATGGGAACGGTATGACCTTTGATTGAATTCGCTTACAACAATAGTTTTCAATCAAGTATTAAGATGGCACCTTACGAGGCTTTGTACGGTCGTAAATGCCGTACACCATTGTTTTGGACCGAGCTCGGTGAAAGTAAAGTTTTCGGAGTTGATTTGATTAAAGATGCCGAACAGAAAGTAAAGGTAATCCGCGAAAGTCTGAAGGCAGCCACAGATCGTCAGAAATCGTATGCAGATCTGAAACGAAAGGACATTGAATATCAGGTGGGGGATAAAGTGTTCCTTAAAGTTTCGCCTTGGAAAAAGGTACTTAGGTTTGGCCGTAAGGGCAAGTTGAGCCCGAGATTCATTGGGCCGTACGAAATCTCCGAACGAGTGGGGCCAGTTGCGTATAGATTGATTTTGCCCCCTGAGCTTGAAAAGATTCACGATGTCTTTCATGTTTCGATGCTTCGACGCTATCGATCTGATCCATCGCATATAATTAGCCCATCAGAGGTTGAAATTCAAGCCGATATGAGTTATGAAGAAGAACCAATACGTATCCTAGCTCGTGAAGTGAAGGAGTTGCGAAACAAAAGGGTTCCGTTAGTGAAGGAGTTATGGCTCAAACATGGGATCGAGGAAGCTACTTGGGAAACCGAGAGCTCGATGAAAGAACGATACCCAAACCTATTTACCGGTAAGATTTTCGGGGACGAAAATTTCTTAAGTGGGGGAGAGTTGTAACAGCCCAAAATTTACCCTAGTCGGGAAGTGGTTTCGGGACCACAAAACCGAGTTATGAAGATAATTAATTGTTATATTCTATGTTTATTATGTGTGTACATGCATATGTGGAAGTTTCATGCCTTAATTTTGCCAATTGCATGAGGAATTATTAAATAGGGATCAACATGAGACATGGTGAAAAATGATAGGTTAATTTTAAAGGGGCTTATTAGTGCATGTCAACACACAGGTGGACTTGCATGTCAAATTGCCCAATTTTCCTTATAGTGGCCGGCCAAGGTGGGTTGATGATGGGCAAAATATTTGTTGAAATTGATATTGGGTTATGGGATTTAATAAATAAAAGAAAAGAATGAAAATGTGATGAAAAAAAAAAGGGGCTTCATTCTTGTCTTCTTGGCCGAATTGAAGGAAGGAATAGGGGCAAAGAACTTTTGGCCATTTGAATGTTTAATAAGGTTAGTATATTGTGTTAAAGTTGTGAAATTTTAGCTTGTTTTAGGTTAATTATCATGGTTCTTACTTAGACCATGCTAATTCTTTTTAAAAAACTTTGATGGATGGATGGACCATTCGGCTATGGCTATTAAAGAAGGAATTTGATTATTTCCTTTAAGTTTTGATGGATAAAGAAACAAAAGGTTGTTGATGGAAGAAGTTAATGTGTTAAGAGATTATATGAAACTTATTCATGTTTATATATGTTATATGCATTGAAAATGGTTGATGATTTTGGAAGTGATTAGATTGAATCGGCCATGGTATATCCATAAACCCGATTTATGCTTGTTATGTGGTGGAAATTAAGGGTTAAATGTATGAAATTTGATGTATATTAACTATAGGTAATCACATACGTAAGGTCAAATTTAATTTGGTATATTCGGCCATATAGGTGTATATGTTTGTGATACTATTTTTGTTAACTCTTGATAACCGATTAAGGGAGTAATATTGGCTTATAAGGTTGAGTTGATTCATGATGTTGTATATTAGAATCAAAAATACTCAAGACTAGGTTACCATAATAGCGATAATGCATTCGGCCTTGAAGCATTAATCGAATATGGTTAAGGTTTTGATATTTTGAACAAGGATAATTGTGAAATGGAGTGAAAACCGTTAAATTATACATAAGTATCCAGCAAGAAAATTAAACTACTAAAAGTGTTTATTATAGATCAAGACATCAAAGGGAGAGAATCAAGCAAAGGCAAAGAAAAGATCATCGAGTAGCCGAGTTGGAACCGTCTTACCCAACATAAAGTAAGTCATTAAGCATATAGTTGGTATTAATTCAAATGGTCATAACGTTTATGTAATGATGCTGAATGGAATGAATAAATATATATATATGCATGTACGTATGTGGTGATGAAAGTGTTGAATGAAAAGAAAAGAGGTGAGATGTATTGAGTTGTTGATCTCGGCACTAAATGTGCGGGTATAAACATTTATGACCATGAGATTGGCGCTAAGTGTGCGGGTTTAAATTGTGCAGCACTAAGTGTGCGAATTGAATATGTAGCACTAAGTGTGCGAGTTTGACTATGTAGCACTAAGTGTGCGAGTTGACTATGTAGCACTAAGTGTGCGAGTATGATTATGTAGCACTAAGTGTGCGAGTTGATTATATAGCACTGAGTGTGCGGACTTAATAAATATTCTTGAATCATTATGGACACTAAGTGTGCGACACTATTGAGTCGATCACGGATAGCGGATCGGGTAAGTATCTTGAGTTCATGGCTAATATAGGTGCTATGTTTATATTTGGAGTTGAGCTTGGTAAGTTGAACCTATGTGACAAATATACTTGAAGTCACGTACATAAGATTTATCGTGGAATGGGTGAAAGGCCGTTTAGTTGTATGATTGTAACGAAAATAAAATGATTTATGAAAATGCCTCGAATATTCTATTGATGAGTATATGGAATGTGAATGCATGATTTGGTATGAGATTGAACCGATAGGTCGGAGGAACTATGGTATGGTTCGGTATGGATGGAGTAACTAGCCTCGTTCCATTTTGTTTCCTCTTGTGATAATGTTATTAATGGATGGTAGTGTATTGCTTATGACTTACTGAGTTATAAACTCACTCGGTGTTTCCTTGTCACCTATTCTAGGTTTCTTGGACTCATCTCCTTTTGCGTGGTCGGGCCGTCATCAAAGTCATCACACCGGATAGCAAGTTTTGGTACTTTCTTCTTAGTTGGCTTAGGAGAACATTTCGGCATGTATAGGCTATTATGTTGTGTTTGAACTTTGGTATGTAATCTTTTAGCCATGCGAAAATGGCATAAATGTTCGGTTGGGTTTGGATTCATAACGTTAGGTCGCAAATCTTGATAATTCGACCTTTTTATGCCATACGTCATGGTTGATTATTTTGGTGTTAAAATTCATGATATGGCAATAGTGTAGTAGGGAGAAGTTTGACAATGATTAGCCTTTGGCATGGTTAGTCATGATCATAATTTGTGATATGCATGATGAATTATTAGTTAGATCAAGGAGTAAACACGAAGTGGGCATAGTTGCTTTCGTAACAGATGCTGGCAGCAGCAGTGACATGAGATTGAAAAATCACTAAAAATAGTAGGAGTGGAATTAATTGATGAATAAATTATGTAATCGAAGTTCGATGAGTCTATTTTCATATAGAAGTAACGAAAGGATCATATGGACAGTATGTTAAGAGATAATCAGGTTCTCGTGGGACAGGGCCAGAACGGTTTCTGGATTCCCTGCTCCGACTTTGGAAATTCATTATAAATTAACCAGAGATAATTAGGAGTCATACCATATATGTATAGATTACTCTGTGAGTCTAGTTTCTATAGAAACAAACGGCATCAGTATGGAAGTTCTGTACAGGGACATATCCTGGTCGTAATGCGCAAAGGTCAGTGTAGTCGACCCCAGTAACATGGGAGACTTTGACTAATAAACTGTACTAATTGGTCCGACCAAAAATTCTAGAAAAAAATATGTTGATGGGAATATGAGTCTAGTTTCAGGGAAAATTCACGGAACTGGATTTTGAGTTCCAGAGCTCAAGATATGATTTTTAAAGCGACTAGTACGCAGATTGACAGCTTGTCTGGAAAAATTTTAATAAGTGGTTTGAAGTCTGTTAACACCTCGTGTTCGACTCCGGCGACGGCCTCGGGTTCGGGGTGTTACATTTGATTGGTATCAGAGCTATGGTTTAGTCGGTTCTAGGACTACCATAGCACGTATGAGTCTAGCTATACATGCCGAATGTTAATGTTTAACTGTGTGATGACTTCTGACGGTTAAAATTTATGTTTTGATTAGTAAATGGATCCCGGTGTAGAAAGAATCTTAGCGGATGACGTTGAAAGTGTAGCGGCTGCTCCTGCACAAGGGACACCGCCTATTGAACCTCAGTCATCTGCGAATAATCAAGGTGAGGGGGCTAAACAAGCCTTCTTTACCATGATGAATGAGTGGGTCGCGCAGTATGCCCGAACCAATCCGGCTGTCCAACAATTCCCGAATTTGAATAATCCACCCCCGGAGCCAGTAATGCCATCAGTTACTGATCCTGTGAGGCTGAGTAAGCCACCTTAGACTTGATTAGGAAGCGCGGGGCTGAGGAGTTCAGGGCCATAGTTACTGATGATGCTGAAAGGGCCGAGTTCTGGCTTGATAACACCGTTCGGGTGTTCGATGAACTGTCATGCACACCTGATGAATGTCTAAAGTGTGCTGTATCTTTGTTGCGAGACTCAGCCTACTATTGGTGGAGGACCTTGATTTCCATAGTCCCGAATGAACGAGTAACTTGGGACTTCTTTCAGACGGAATTTCGAAAGAAATATATTAGCCAACGGTTCATTGATCAAAAGCGTAAGGAATTCTTGGAACTCAAGCAAGGCCGTATGACAGTATCTGAATACGAACATGAATTCGTGAGACTCAGTAGGTATGCCCGGGAGTGTGTAGCTGATGAGGTTGCTATGTGCAAAAGATTCGAAGAAGGATTGAATGAAGATTTAAAGCTACTAATGGGTATTTTGGAAATAAAAGAATTCGTAACACTAGTCGAACGAGCCTGCAAGGCGGAAGAACTTGGAAAGGAGAAGAAGAAGGCTGAATTTGAAGCTAGAGACTATCGTAAAAGATCGACGGGTAAAGCTCCGTTCTCAGCTGTAAAGAAGTTCAAGGAGGACACTAATAAGTCGAGGACGACTGCGGGAATTTCCATCAGAGCAAAACCATCGACGGGCTCCCGAGCTACTTCGGTAGCTAGTGTGGGCAATAATCGTCTAGAGAAACCTGAATGTCCCCAATGCGGAAGACGACACCTAGGTGAATGTTGGGGTAAGTCTACTAACAGGGCCTGTTACGGATGCGGTTCGAAGGACCACTTCATTAGAGATTGCACGGAGCTTGATGAGAAGAATAAGATTCAAGGTGCAAGACCTAGTGGAGTGACAACTAGAGGTAGACCACCGAGAATTTTGGGAGGTAGGGGTGGTAGTCAGAGAGGGGCCTCTGATACGGCTGTTCGAGCCGAGAACCGTACTCCTGCTAGAGCTTATGCCATCCGCGCACGAGAGGAGGCATCCTCCCCTGACGTCATCACTGGTACCTTCACTCTCTTTGATACTAATGTGATTGCATTGATTGACCCTGGCTCTAGTCATTCATATGTATGCGACTAGTACGCAGATTGACAGCTTGTCTGGAAAAATTTTAATAAGTGGTTTGAAGTCTGTTAACACCTCGTGTTTGACTCCGGCGACGGCCTAGGATTCGGGGTGTTACAACCTGCATAGTTAATAAACGGGGTGAGTTTACGAAAACTCAGTGTGTAATCCCCTTACTAGAGTAACAGTTAGTATACAGAAACAGAAACAGTCTGGGCCAGAGCCCTATAACAGTAACAGTACAGTCCAGTTCAGAGCATAAGTGGGCCAAAGCCCATTACAATATCATTTGGGTCACAACCCATAACCGAATCAATTGGGCGTAGCCCATCTCAGTAACAAAACAGAATGTGTGAATGCATGGATGCACCCATCCAACCCTGCACTTGCCTCCGTCCAATCCTGCACTACCTGTGGGGAATAACTCACCCACGCCATCCCTACACTTACAATGTTAGCACCGGTTGCAGCACTAACCGAAATCGCTGCAAAGTTGCTAGTATATATACATTTTTAAGCCTTCAATAGTGGTATTATGATTGGCACAAACCCATCGGTAACTGTAATAACTTCGGCACATAGCCATCAGTGATGGTAATATAATCGGCACACAGCTTGAGTAAATATGATCGACAGAGAGTCATCAATAAATATGATAGGCACATAGCCACTACTAGATACGATTTGCACAAAGCAATAATCAACATAGCACAGAGCCATATTTAGGTTGGCATAGAGCCCTAATCAAATTAAGCAGCCCTAAGCTGTCCATCGGTCTATAGTCATCTCGTGTGACCCGTGCAACCTTAACAGATCAATACTAGATCCACAGTCGTCTCGTACAACCCATGCAACCCTATCAGAATAGTTCTTCCTCCATATCAATGTCCTAACCCCATGCAATAAGTCTTATATGTCATGCTCAATCATCACACGTGTATGCAGAATGGCCAAGCTCAATAACAATCATTTACACATATATTAAAAGCATATCAGTTTTACAACTACAGTTAAGTCAGTTAAAACACAGTCATACAATCACAGCCAAATTAGTCAAATTCATAGTCTAAGCCAGTCATTTACCCACAAGGGCAAAATAGTCATTTTTCCCTACAAGGGTATTTCAATAATTTTATACTACAAGGGTATTTCGGTAATTTTACAAACTAGGGTATTTTGGCAATTTTACAAACTAGGGGTATTTCTGTAATTTTACAAACTAGGGTGTTTTGGTAATTTTACAAATTGGGGGTATTTTGATAATTTTACAATCTGGGTCTTAACGACCCAACAGAAGGTCCACCGTCGCCTTGAGTGACTTAAGTAACCTAAACAAACTTAATGGTGTAAATGGGCCTAAGGCCCATACTCGGCCCAAGTGGGCCCACACATTCGTGTGGCCCATTTAGCCCAGAAACAGCCACAACTATGCAAACGTCACAGTCCAAACAACACTTACCACATCACATACATTTTATCCGTGTGGGCCCACAAGCCCACTAGGCCCACACAGCCCATTTTGGCCCAACGAGGCCCAGAATAGCCCAAGACCACGAGAGTGCTCGTGGTGGCCTCAACAGTCTAACGCCCATGTTCGTGGGCTCGGTTGACCACATGTACAATCGCACTCCCATGTGGCATCATACGCCATATTTCTGACTTTTCGGCATTTTGCTGATCTACAGTCATAGCAGTGTAAACAACACATACTTTCTGCTTTCAAACAATTATCGAATATCGCATAGAAATACACACGCTTTAGGCTTTCCAGCCGATCATCAAACATAGCATACGGTTACACACCTGATTATGAAAGCGAACTGTGCTCAAAGTATCATTGTACCAACAACAAAAGCGATCACCTCTTCAGTTCACAAGTAATGCACCAATCACCCTTGGCCACAACCTACACAAAAACCCCTTTATTCTTTAGATTCACACCAGATATATGATATCATTACAACAAGAACCTTATACCCATTCTCCATCACTTAACAAACCGTAGAACTAAATACTTATAAAATGAGTAGCTTACATGAGTCAAGAATCAGTTTAATCTGAAGCGTATACCAAAATAATATAGTTGGTACGAAAAGGAAAACCAAAAGACAATAACCAGAGAAGGGAAAAACCTGAAAGTGGAAAGAAAGTGCAATTTAGATACTCACCTATGAGTATTCGACCAATGAAACAATTAGAGGTGAAGGTAGAAAGGTGCAGAGAGACAAGATGGTAGATGTTCAACCGATTGTTTAGAATCAATTGCAGAAGCTGGAAGTAAGAGAGGGAAAAAAGAATAGTCGTTTGACAAAAACCAAAAGAAATAAAAAAAGGAAGAAGAAAAAGGTATCTGGCAAGAACTCAAAAGAAAAGAGAATACAATTAGAGGGCTAATCGAAAGTGGAAGTATGGGTGAACGAATACCGAAGTGAAAAATAGAAAAAGAAGCAGAATAGAATTGATCGTAGTACTCAAAAGAATAGATGAAGGAGTTATGAAAACAGGTCAAAATGTATTCGGCCACTCAAGGAAAGTATACGGCTAAGATGTTGTAGAGGAACAAAAAAAACCAAAAACAATGATCACCAAAAGCCGAAAATGAAAGGCCTCCTCCCCAGCTGAATTTTTGAGTACTTCTCAAGAAAATTCGGCACAGTCTACCTCACTTCAAACTCCCCTTTTTCCTTCTAAAATCCCTCTATGATTTCCTCCCCAATCTTCTCCTTAATTTTCTCCATAATTCATTCCTTGACTAGTTCAAATTCCAATCACCATTGTAGTGTTTTATTCAAACTCCACTACTCACATAGCAAAGGAGTAAAATAAATACTCCTTTGTGCATAGAGTTACTCGAACTCAACCTCCCTTGCCACCTTAATGACACCACAACCACTGGACTACAAACTCATCTTGTGTCACATTTTAATCTTAATTATCTAAAAGACTTACCTCCAAGTACCAAGGGTTTTATTCACTTAAATAAAAAATTTAGCTAAAGCTAAGGTTTGAAGTATAGACCATTACCTCCAAGTAAACATAATAATTGTCAACCCAAGATCATATATTGGGTAATTCCTTTCCTACAGCTTTATCTGGCTAGAAGTATAGACCATTACTTTACCTTTCCTTATCAAAATGCAGTCTAATCCATCCAATGATGTACCACTGTGAAAATAAATTCCTTACCTGATTCAGACTGAACCAGAATTGATGCTTCGGTCATTAGGGCTTCCAACTGATCAAAATTTTACTAACATTGGTCAGTCCATTCAAATCTTGCATCTTTCTATAATATCCATATCATTGATGTAGCTATCATAGAAAATACTTTCACAAAAATTGAAAAGGATATTAAAGCTTTAAATTATTCCGAGGTCACAATCATTAGATAGGTTAAAACCATAGTACTATAATAGATTTGACGTTTCCACAATATAAATGGAACAATACCTCAACCTCAATATTATTTTTCAAATAAAAGAGGAAAACCAAGGGTGGCTCAAATATCATCCAGTGCAATAATACGATTTCTATAATCTATGTTCATGTTACCAAATTCCCATGCTCCATTCAGAATTCATAATAGTAGTAAGTATAATTACCACTAACTAAAGAATATCTTTCATAGATAAACCATGTTTGAATAATAAAGAGATTGATGATATCTTAGAGAAAATTCAAAAGAGTAACATCACGCATACTCAGTAGGAACAACTATGACAAAGACAATATAATTTTGCATATTCACAATTCAGGGCTTCAATCAGTAGAAGTAGAAAATGATATCATATGAACCTTATCATCCAATCTTATATCAATCATGATGAATTAGAAAGCCCAAGTAAGATAGAGCAAAGCCACTCATGAATCAACCAGACTTACAGTAATTCCATCTAATAAAATTAGCCAGCTTTCAAATATGATAAATATTGCATCTGAACATGAACTATGAACTCTGAGAATAACAGAACTTATAGAGTACCTAGAAGATATTGTTGCAATATCCCAGATTATAACAGCTGCATTCAAATATTTGTGCAATTTCATTACTATTCCATTGACTAATAAAGTCATCAATAATCTTACATTATTCAGTTCACTAAAAGAGTCAATTTGAAAGAATTTTCGGCTAATCCGTTCTGTAGATATCATATCTGGATAAGTCATTTACTCATGAATAACTTCTTCATTAACAATGACATCACACATTCAGAATAATCCTCAGAAAAATATGATATCTCTTTTAATATTTTCTTTACTTATTAACCCATTCTCAATTTTGACTACATTATTAATCATTCTTCCTTTAAACCCTTCTTCCACACTTATGAACTTAATCAATATAAATCTTGCAAATTTCATTGTATAAAACTATACTAGTGAGGGGGTGGAGACCGTAAGCCTCAAAATTTAACTTTAATATATATACTCATATAACATAACATTTATCATTCGCATGAACTATAAAACATTTATCTATACCTTTTCAAATTTTTGTTTCATCATAAGTAACATTTTACTCAGATATTTGTGTATCTCTTTCGGAATTATCGGAATAGCTCGATTGGAAGGCATCTTTATCTATTTGTGAAACAATTTTCATCAGAGTTGGGAGATATCACACAATCACAGGTTATATAATGGCATGTATTTCTAGACTCTACATAAGCTACGTTCAGTTCGAGAACCGACTAAACCGTAGCTCTGATACTACTAAATGTAACACCCCTAACCCGTATCCGTCACTGGAACAGGGTTACGGAGCATTACCAAAACTTTCAAAATAATTTTAGATAATTCAAACATTTCCTATTCATTCCTCGAGATTTATTCATAATGTCCCCTAAATAGACCCTCGAGGCCGAAAACGAGCATTAGAAATTAGTCGAGACTTAATCGAAAACTCTAAGAATTTCTCGTAAAATTTCAAAATTTTTCCAAGATGCAGGGCTCACACACCTGTGTGGTCTAATGGACACACCCGTGTGACCCTAGGAGACACTTGTGCTACAGGCCATGTTTGACCCGTGTAACTCTCTGGCTTGTGCACATGGCCATGCCACACGCTCGTGTGCTATGCCGTGTGGTTAATTAATTCTCTTCGAAATTAGGTGTAGGTTTCACACACCCGTGTTCTAGGCTGCGTAACACACACGGCTGAGACACACACCTGTGTCTCTGCCCGTATGCTCAATTATGAGCATTCTATTTTCTCGATTTAAGGTGCAGGGAACACACGGCCTAACCACACGCCTGTTTGTCAGCCCCTATGGACAAAATGAAGCCATTTCTAGCTTCATTTCTCACCTAAGATCTCACCAATGACCTGCACTAAAACTCACATCCAAATACCAACCATTTCAAGCATTCAAATTAAGCTAACGCTATCATTTCACATGGCATATCATTACATGCATACATGTTTATAGTCTTACCTTGGCATATTCCATATGTTAGGCATAATTTGAACAACCATTAACATGTATGTAGCTACCATAGAATTAACTTAATACATATATACATATACCAATACATAATCATCACTAGTCATTCCAATGGCTAGATTACAATAATCATTTACATTTACATGCCAATATGTCCAATCTAACATATACATGCCATTATAACCATAATTGATTTACTGTATTGTACGGATGTAACACCCCTAACCCGTATCCGTTACCAGATTAGGGTTATGAGGCATTACCCTGTAACCACAGTTCAGCGCAATCATTCCTCACCTTTCATACACCAAAGAATTACTAAACATTTAAAACTTATCAAATTCAAATATCCACAATTCACTTATTATAAATCCGAATACATGAGTCATAATTCCAATTCAGAAATAATCATACCTTACTGAACATGTATTGCAAATAAGCACATTTCAAAAATTCCAACTAATTCAGTTCAAACATATATCAAAACCCAACTGATCATGTTCCATAATTACTAAATTCGAACCAAATTTTATATATATCAAAGACATGTTTACATATTTAATACTTCTAATATTCAATTCCCTATATTCATCACATTAATGCCATTTTCATAATTAAATCATATTCCACCATACATCATTACACTTCATACTTTGACTATATTCCAATTTCTATCTCATTAATTGTATATCAAAGATATCATTTGATAACTTCTGTACAAACTCATAATAAAACCAATTGAGTCATATTACATAAATTATTATGCAGTCACATATGAAACCTAAATACATTATAACATGGCTGAACATACTAATGATGCATATATACAAGTGATCAATTCATCCTAAAAATAAAAGCCATACTTAACACTTGAACACAAATAACACTCCAATGTGCATCTAATTCATATCTATATTAACATACCTAAACTTCATATGTTACCCTATTAACTAATCTTTATTTTGATCTCACCATTATCAATATCATAAGCATATCAAATTGAATTAAATATCATATTTGGATTTACAACCACAAATGAATATATACCTATATTGATATTAGCAACAACTTGACATTTTTAACTATCCATTTAAACTAACCCAAAACATACTTAATCATTACCATCATTTATCATTGGAATCCATACCAAAACAATCAACCAAAACAATCATGAAACATATTCATTACTTACCACTTAGCAACTAAACCTATTAAGTTAGTAAACCATCATCCATCACTCTAATTATACTAAATTTCATATTTCCAAAATGAGCTAACTATTAAACCGATTACCAAAACCAAACTCATAAAACATTTTAATTAAGAACATATAAAACCAAACTTAAGCATAATAAGCAAGCCATTTTTGCATGGGTTTAAATACATACTCATTCAAAATAATTAACTCCAAGACCAGCCTATACATGCCACATAACCGAGTCTCAAACATTATTTACTGAAATGATAATCGGATAGTGTGATATAGTCTCCATTGACTTCCAAACTGAGTAGATCTCCGAAAATCTATAAACATAGGAAAACCACACAGAATAAGCTTTGAGAGCTTAGTAAGCTATAAGCAAATAATTAACTCAATGACAATAACAATTCAATTACCAAACCAATTTATATTATCATAATCACGTTTAACTTCAAACTTATAATTTCATATAATACATATACTTTCATTTTGCCAAATATCCATACAACTAATATTAATATATCATTCAAATTCCTAAAGCCACAATATCAACAATTAACCGAATATACATAAACTCATATACATATATTCATGGATCATTTCATAATTATTCTTACTTTATACCATTAAGGCCGTACATAATCATTTATATAAGCTTGCACATAGGTCACAATATGATATTACTTTACTTAACCTTTGGACAAATGTATTGTATCTATTATCAAGGTAACATTCAATTTCAAAACCGTAGTACCATTATATAATCGAATATATACATACCCATAAACATATATTCTTGAATCAAACTTTAATATCTCATACTTATACTTATCATGTAGCTGAATATACATATGTCTATACCAAAGTATCGTACACTATTAAAATCATATTATCAATGCATAAAGTCGAATCTTTAAACACTTGTTTACATATACTCATGTATAAAACCTTAATACCACATAATTACACTTAACTTATAGTCGAATATACTTCACAATTACTCACAAATTCAAACTAACATCATATATATGTTTGTACCACATATCAAATAATCAACTTACCTTATTTTCAAATAGGTAATCAACTATAACATACCTGGTCACTTAGCCCAATTTATACATTCGTACACAACTTATCTTTGCCCGTTGAATCCTTTGGAATTGGATAAGACACTCGGATAATCACATATATTGTACAATGCCAACGTCCCAGACGTGGTCTTACATGTAATCACAAATCGATGCCACTGTCCCAGACAGGATCTTACTCGCACACATATATCGGAGTCAGATATCAATGCCATCGTATAAAACGTGGTCTTACTCGCACACATATATCGATGCCATGGTCTTACTCGCACATCACATAACGGAATCCTATGTTATGACATATGTATCCTAGCTATTCCTAAGGTTCATACAGGACTTTCAGACGTCGTATCTCGGTTGAAACGAATTCATGAATATTTCTGCCAAGCTTATTCACAATTGGCTATTGCATATATACATTACATATTTCAAATCAGCATATATAATTCACATTTAATTAAAATTAAGTACGTCTATTTGCTTATAAACTTACCTCGGACAACGGTAATCGAGACGAGACGACTAGTCCACAACTTTTGTTTTTCCCCGGTCTAAATTCGATTTCTACATCTCTTAATCTAATTCAATACCAATTCAACTTATTTAATCATATATTCAATCAAATTCATCCAAAACACATAAAAGGGCTAATTATAATTTTGCCCCTGACATTTCACATTTTTCGCAATTTAGTCCTTATTTCAAAACAACACAATACCCAAAATTTCACTATGCCTATGTTAGGCCAAATTTACCTTAGGTTCCTAATAGCCCATTAATTTCATTTATTTCACATTTTTGACCCTTCATTTTACAAATTTCTCAAATTAGTCCTTAATAAGCATTTTTATCAAAAATCACTTAATAAACCATGATAATGTAACATTAAATATTTATTTTTCATCATCAAACAACAACAAAAAAAACCAAGCTCTTATTAATGGCAAATCACAAAATACACAACCAATTCAAAAATTCAAGCATGGGCTAGCTAGTACTCGAAGAAATGATCTCAAAAACGTAAAAATTAGAAAAAAACAAGTAAAAACGAACCTTGAGTCAAGCTTGAAAGGTGGCCAAATATTTGAAAGCTTCAAAACCCATCTTCTTTCTCAAGTTTCATTCATGAAAAGAAAATATATGCACTTGGTTTTATTTTATGTTTATTATAACATATAATATTATTTACTTTACTAAATTAACCTTTATATAATAAAACTATATAATACATGTCCAAAATCATCCATGCTATAGTCGTTTGGTCTACTTTCAATTTAAAACCTCCCTATTAAAAGAACAACAACAATTTAGCCCTTTTTATAAATAACCATCAAATTTTCATTTTACGCGATTAAGTCCTTTTAATTAAATCGAGTATACAAACGATAAAATTTTCACACGAAAATTTCACACATATTAATTCAATATTTTAAGTATGAAATATAATATTAAAATATTTTTCTAACTCGAATTCGTAGTCCCAAAACCACTATTCCGACTAGGGCCTAAACCGAGCTGTTATAACCGATATGGGCTGATGGATAGTGTGAGTGATCTCCGCCAAGCTTCCAATCCAACGAGCTTTTGATTTACTATAAAACAAGGGAATAAAACTACGTAAGCATAAAATGCTAGTAAGTTTGTATAACATGGTACTTAACTTACCATTCATTCTATTTTGAGGTAACTATGTAAGGCATTTTCAATCAATTTGACCTTAAGCCCCACACACATCCTCCTTGCCCTTGTTAGTCTTAAATTCCATAATAACATCAAAACATATATGGGCTCAACAAAATTCAAGATTCCAAGCACATATGCTTTCCACAACATGTATTCGTTCAACATGCATAATTCATCTCATTATTACAAGTATAATTTCATACTAGTTCATTTCGAGTTCATATCATTTCATATTAGAACTTTACCCATATTACTCAAAATATCAAGGTCACGATTAGTACACTCAAAGTATACAAGTCTATAATCAAGAATGAACATATATTCATCAAATAAAGTATATGTACAAATATCATCATCTCATGTTTTTATCTATCATTTGTCATGTATCATCATTTTCTTGTATTTCAGAAGAATACGTGTAATAACTCATTTCTTATTCATATATTCTCATGTCAATATTTTTACTTGTTGAATTTATCTAAAATATTGATGGTTACACATGTAGTACACTCGAGGTGTACAAATCAAGGTCAATTCATATTCAATGGTGCCCATAAGGTACTATTTTAGAGAGTACACTCTCGAGCCACGCATATATACAACAGGATTAGCAGTCCAGGCTAAATCCTATCTATAATATTTATTTTCAATAGAGCTTAGTTAGGATTACCAGTCCAAGCTAAATCCTTTTTATGCCATATGCTCTAAAGAGCTTGATCTAGATTACCCGTCCGGGCTAAATCCAATCCATAATATATGCTCGAGAGGGCTTATATCAGGATTACCTGTCTGGGCTAAGTCCTTTCTGTAATGAGGTTAATAGGATTACTTGTTCGAGCTAAATCCCGTCAGCAACAAATGTAGGACCTCATTCATTTTGGGAAATCACATATCCATCGATTTTCCATTTATTCAACCAAGATTTAAACATTTTTCAAGCATTATAGGGAATGTGATTATTTCATACATTCATAACATTCATATAATTCAAGTAAACATATTCCACATTCATTTCAAGCATAAAGCTAACAGTTTCATCGCTTATCCTTTATCTTCTATCGGGTATTATCATTTAATTTAAACATTTTTATTTATCGGGCTTGATCGGATATGAAATTATTCCACATATTTATGACATTTGTACAATTTACATAAACACAATCAATGCAAACATGTAAACAAACACAATTTAGTTACACAAACTTACCTCGACAAATGTTCGTGTACATCACATCTACTAATCCAACATTTTCCTCTTTCACTCGTTCTAGCTCAAAATTTGGTCTATCCAGATCTATACGAGTAAAGTTTACATCAATTTATCACATTTCATATTCAAGCGGACTCAATTTATGTCCTAGGAAAAATTACCATTTTGCCCCTAACTTTTCCATAAATTCCCATTTTATCCCTAGGCTCGGAATATGAAATTTGTGTAATTTACTATAACAGCTCGATTTAGGGCCTAGTAGGAAAAATGGTCTCAGGACCACAAATTTGGAGTTGAATAAATTATTTTATTATTATTTTGGAGTCATTGCATGTTTATATTAGTGTATGAAAGATTTGATGAGTTAATTTTGACGTTTGCGAGTCCAATTGCGGGAAAGGACTAAACCGCATAAAATGCAAAAGTCCTAAATTGATGGCTAAAGGTGATTAATAGCTAGAGAATAAAATTTGGGGGTCTTTAAAGGGCAATTAGTCCTTTTAAAAGAGCTTGGCCGGCCATGAGACAAAGAAAAGTGAATGGTCAAAATGTTAGGTAAGTGATGTCATATCAGGTGATAAAATAAAACCCTAAGTGTCTAGCCTTCATCTTTTTTTCACTTATTCTTTATTCCTAACCGAAAATATCAGCTAAGAGAAGAGTTTTGAAGCTTGAAATTTTAGCAACTTGTAATCCTCACAAGTAAGTGATTTCTATACCCTTTGTTAATGATTTTTGCATTTTTGAAACCCTTGAAGCCTAAACTTTCAAATGAGGGTACTATTTTGCAAAATGAATAAGAGTTTAGGGTTTTTCTATGAAAGGATTTGTGATTTTTTTGAGTTTTTATGGAAGAAAATGAGTCTTGGGTGTCTTATAAACAACTTTTGTGAAATGTGTTAGCATGAAAACTCCTAAAAGGACCATTTTGCACAAGTTGTAAAATAGATGTTAAATATGTGAAATAGTGAGAATTTGGAGTTGCTATAAGAGTAAAAAAGGTTTTACTAGGCTTAAGATGTAAAGAAATTTGATAGAAATCGATTTTCAAACTTAGGGGTAAAATGGTCATTTTGCAAAAGTCTAGGGGCAAATTGGTCATTTTGCCCAATTATGAATTGTAGAGTGCTTAGATTGATAAAGTTACTAAATAAGTGTATTTCTCTATTATAGATCAAGAAATATCGAATTCTAACCTAGACCAGGGGAAAGCCAAGCAAATCGACTAGTCGCCATATTTTGTAATCCGAGGTAAGTTGTATGTAAATAATACAACTACATTGCTTATGTATGTGTTGAATAGTATTTGAATTAATATAGCATGAATTTATTGATTTTGAAATTGAGAAAGTATGATGATAACAGAGATAGTAGAGTTCCCGTTCTAACTTAGGAAATATATTGGATATTCATGCCATGACACACTAGTGTAAGACATGTCTGGGACATGCATCAGCCACATTATGAGAGCCAATGTAAGACCATGTCTGGGACATGGCATCGGCATCGAGACGGGTGCTGGTGTAAGACATGTCTGGGGCATGCAACGGCCTCGAGACATAAGCCAGTGTAAGACATGTCTCAAACATGCATCGGCTACAAGATGATAGTCAGTGTAAGACCATGCCTAGGACATGGCATCGACATGAGATATGAGCTAGTGTAAGACCGTGTCTGGGACATGGCATCGACACCTTACCTACGTTTGAGGCTTAATGAATATCCGGTAGTGTTCTGAATGATTCAACGGTGAGTATTATGACTTTAAGTAAATGAGCATGGTATAACTATGTTGTGAGTGGTACAGGTACATATTTGAAATGTTTGAGATATAAGCTCGATATATGCTATGAGATTTATATGGATAGTGATGCGTAAGTTGTGCTTGCACCTACTTTTAATGAATGGTAAAATTGTTGTTGTATATTTATTTATATGCAACTTACTAAGCTTTATGCTTACTCCCTCTCCTTTTCTTTTTCTTATAGTGCCGCCTATCTAGCTCAAGGATCAACGGAAGTAAGAGATATCGATCACACTATCAATCAAAGCTTTCGGTATAGTTTGATTTATATCTTTTAATATGGCGTGTATAGGGCATAAGCTTTGCTATTTTTGTGTTATTGAAAACTGGCCACATGTGTTAGCTTGGGTTGGCAACCCTTCATTTTGTATTAAGCCTTGAATGATGGCTAATATTCATTTTGATTTATATGCAAAGCTGTTATTTTCATAGATGAGTAAAATGCACAATTGGAATGTTGTTTATTGTGGCATATTTGGTTGCATGGGATAGACTTATCTTGATTGTGGTTGCTATTATGCTGGTTGTGTAAGTAAGGATGGAAAATAGGCTTGGTAAATAGCCTTATATTGTCTACACAGGTAGACACACGGGCATGTGTGACACACGGCAAGCCCCCTAGGCGTGTTATCTAGCCGTGTGTCCCCTGCACGTAAATTTTGCAAGTTGGTATACATGATAGTAAACGCACGAGCAGAGACACGGCCGTGTGTCTCAGCCGTGTGAAGGGAACGGCCTAGCACATGGGTGTGTGCCTTGGTCATTTGACCCTTAGGAGATACTGACGTCAGAAACAGAATGTCCAGGTTTTTGTACACGGGCTAGGACACGGACGTGTCGTGGCCGTGTGAAGGACACAAGCCAGGGACACGGGTGTGTGGCAAGCCATGTGAAAACCCCTGTAGGTATGAAATTGGAATTAATTCCACACGGGTGTCAGACACGGGCGTGTCCCTGTATTGCCTAGGCCGTGTGAGCCACACGAGCTAACAACATGACCATGTCAATTGGTCAAACGGGCGTGTTGCCCTTCCCACATGAACGTGTGCCCCTATGTCAAGTGTCATTTTTCTAAAGTTGACTAAATAACCCTAGTTTTTTTTGAATGATTTCCAATGTGTGTTTTGGGCCTCGTAGGCCCATATTAAGGACGTGTTGATAAGCTTGAGAAAGTTTTAAATTTGTCCAAGTCTCAGAGACTCGAAATTGGTCGTAAGCATGGGTTTAAATTAGGTAACGCCTTGTACTCCGTCCCGGCGTAGGATACAGGTATTGGGTGTTTCATTTAATGGTATCAGAGCTATAATTTAGACGGTTCTAGGACTAACCTAGCATGAGTACGGGGTCTAACTATACATGCCATAACTATATATTGATAGTGTGACGACTCCTAACAATTAAATTATGTTTTTTTATAGTAAATAGATCCTATAGAGCCACAGTAGATGACGTGAAGAGTAACGCGCCAGCTGTCGCTGAAGGGACCGCGCCAGTTGAGAGTGAGCCCATGACTATGGGACAAGGCAGAGAAGCTAGCGAAGCCTATCTCCGAATGATGGACGCTTGGTACATGGAGTTCGTTTGTGCGAATCTGAACACTCCACCTCCCCTACCTCCTCCAATTCCTCAGTATGCCTCGATAGCTCTGCAAGGCGCAAGCGTGTTTAGGAGAGAGAAGCCTTCGGTAGATAAGATTCGGAAGCAAGGTGCTGAGGAGTTCCGGGCTAACTTAAATGACAACCCGGAGAAAGTGGAGTTTTGGCTAGAGAATACTATCAGGGTGTTTGATGAAATGTCGTGCACGCCTGAAGAGTGCGTGAAGTGTGCAGTGTCACTTCTAAGGGATTCAGCTTATCAGTGGTGGAACAATCTCATGTCCATTGTACCAAGAGAGAGGATCACTTGGGAATTCTTCCAGGAAGAATTCCAGAAAAAGTATATTAGCCAGAGGTTTATAGACCAAAAAAGGAAGGAATTTCTAGAGTTAAAATAAGGCCGCATGATAGTAGCGGAATATGAACGTGAGTTTGTAAGGCTTAGAAAGTATGCACGGGAGTGCATATCTATAGAAGCCACCATGTGTAAAAGGGTTGAGGATGACCTCAATGAAGATATCCGAATGTTTGTTGGCATCTTAGAGCTGCAGGAATTTGTAGCACTTATTGAAAGAGCCTGTAAGACCAAAGAGCTGATTAAAGAAAGGAGGAAAGTGGCTTTTGAGTCGCGGGATACAAAGAAAAGACAAATGGGAAAGTCACATCAGTCCTCATCAAAAAGATCAAGAGAGTTCACGACTCGATCGAATGTTGCGGTAGGGTTCTCAAATAGAAACAAAAACAAACAGAACATATCATCTAAAGCCCAGACCGCTTCTGTAGCGAGTGTCAGTAGTGCTCAGCCAAATAGGCCTGAATGTTCACAATGTGGTAGGCGTCACTTCGGTGAGTGCCAGGGAATGAAAGGGGTTGTTTTAAGTGTGGATCATTAGAACATTTCATCCGAGACTGTCCTGAAATAGAAGAGAGAGAAAAAGCAAGAAGCGAAGGCAAGTAGTGCTCCTTCGAGGGGTAGACCACAAAAGAACTCTGGAAGCGGGGCTACTAGCAAGGGTGTGACGAAAGATGTTGCAGTGAGGTCTGAGGGTAGAGCGCCTGTAAGGACTTACGTTATTTGTGCCCGTGAAGAGGCAGAATCTCCCGACGTGATCACGGGTACTTTTTCTATCCATGGAATATCTGTTGTTGCTTTAATTCACCTAGGGTCTACCTACTCTTATACTTGTATAGAATTGATACGTCGTATGAACATGATAGTAGAGTCCACTAAGTTTGTGATAAAAGTGTCTAACCCTTTAGGCAAACATGTGCTAGTCGACCAAGTCTGTAGAAATTGTCTTTTGACAATTAGAGATCATTGTTTTCTTGCTAACTTGATGTTATTGTTGTTTAATGAATTTGATGTAATCCTTGGGATGGATTGGTTGACTTCTCATAGTGTTGTAATAGACTGTGGGAGAAAAGTCATTGAGTTGAAATGTGAAGACGAAACTGTTCTTCAGGTTGGACCAGATGAGTCAAATAATTTTCCTGAAATAGTATCGTCTTTGACTGCTAAGAAATATTTCAGAAAAGGATATGAAGCTTACTTAGCTTTAGTGTTGAATACTCAAGTGTCTGAGCTGAAGATAGAATTGGTACCAGTAGTTTGTGAGTTTATAGATGTGTTTCCGGAGGAATTACCCAGATTACATCCAGTGAGGGAAGTAGAGTTTGGAATCGATTTAATACTGGGCACGACATCCATCTCGATTGCTCCTTATAGGATGGCTCCTACGGAGTTAAAGGAGTTGAAAGCTCAACTATAAGAGTTAACTGGCAAGGGCTTTGGGAGACCGAGCTTTTCCGCGTGGGGTGCTCCGGTGCTCTTTGTAAAAAAGAAAGATGGGTCGATGGGGTTATGTATCGACTATCGCCAGCTCAATAAAGTAACAGTGAAGAACAAGTAACCTTTTCCAAGGATCGATGACCTGTTTGATCAGTTAAAGAGAGCCATTGTATTTTC
Organism: Gossypium hirsutum; assembly: GCF_007990345.1. NCBI lineage: Eukaryota > Viridiplantae > Streptophyta > Magnoliopsida > Malvales > Malvaceae > Gossypium > Gossypium hirsutum. The sequence goes on along the minus strand of NC_053429.1, from coordinate 70,512,352 downwards.
CAAGATTGACCTGAGGTTCTGATACTACCAGTTAAGAGTGAAAGAACAAGGTGTACCGAAGACTGCGTTTCAAATGAGATACGGGCATTATGAGCTCCTCGTCATGCCTTTTGTTTTGACTAATGCCCCGGCGGTGTTTATGAATTTGATGAACCGTATTTTTTGGCCATATTTGAATAAGTTCTAGTGGTCTTTATTAACGACATAATAATTTACTCGCATGATGAGGGTGAGCACGTAGAGCATTTGAGAATGGTTCTACAAACTTTGAGAGATAAGCAAATTTATGCCAAGTTCAGTAGAAGTGAATTTTGGCTTAAAGAGGTCAGATTTCTAGGGCACATTGTGTCGGGTGATGGGATCAGAGTTGACCCAAGCAAGATCTCGACTATTGTTGAGTGAAAAGCACCGAGGAATGTAACTGAGGTTCAAAGCTTTTTGGGTTTGGCCGGATATTAAAGACGATTTGTAAATGGATTCTCTATGATAGCTACGCCGATGACAAGGCTTCTGCAAAAGGATGTCAAGTATGAATGGATAGAAAAGTGCCAACAGAGTTTCGAAAAATTAAAGGCTTTGTTGACCGAAGCCTTAGTGTCAGTGCAACCAGAGTCGGGCAAGGAGTTTGTGATATGTAGCAACGCCTCCTTGAATGGTTTGGGGTGCGTGCTTATGCAAGAATGTAAGGTCATAGCTTACACTTCGAGACAGTTAAAGCTACATGAGAAAAATTATCTGACACATGATTTAGAGTTGGTTGCCATCGTATTCGCATTGAAAATTTGGAGACACCATCTGTATGGCACTTCTTGTCGGGTGTTCACCAATCACAAGAGCCTTAAGTACTTGATGACTCAAAAGGACTTGAACCGAAGGCAACGACTATGGTTAGAGCTAATAAAGGATTATGAGTTAGTTATTGACCACCATCCGGGAAAGGTGAACATGGTCACCGATGCTTTGAGTAGGAAATCATTGTTTGTCTTAAGGGTTATGAATGCTCAATTTTTTGTGACTGATGATGGTTCAATTCTGGCAGAGTTGAGAGTTAGACCGTTGTTCCTACGAGAGATTTGTGAAGCTCAGAATAACGACAGTGAATTGCGAGCCAAGAGAACTTAGTGTGAGTTGGGTGTTGAATCAAATTTTTGGATTAGAACCGACGGATGCTTGATGTTCCAAGACAGAGTTTGTATACCCAAGGATAATAAGCTTATTCAGAAGATTTTACAAGAGGCACATAGTGGTGCTGGTGGTCGGGGATGAAATGAGACATTTCTGAGTTTGTTTCTAAATGCCTAGTTTCTCAACAAGTGAAAGCTGAGCACCAAGTACCCTCGGGTTTACTTCAACCTATCATGGTTCCCGAGTGGAATTGGGACCGAATTAGTATGGAATTTGTGACAGGTTTGCCAGTAACCCCAAAGAAGAAAGATGCCATGTGGATGGTGGTTGATAGACTTACCAAGTCGGCACATTTTATACTTGTGCGTACTGACTACTCCCTTGATAAATTGTCTGATTTGTATGTTTTGGAGATAGTGAGACTTTACAGGGACCCTTATCGATTATTTCGTATAGAAATTTGAGATTTACCTCGAGGTTTTGGAAGAAGTTGCAAAAGGCATTGGGAACAAAGTTGAGTTTTAGAACGGCATTTCACCAGTAAACCGACGGCTAGTCGGAAAGAGTGATTCAAATTTTAGAAGACATGTTATGGTGTTGTATCCTCGAGTTTCAAGGTAGTTGGGAAAGGTACTTACCATTGGTTGAATTCGCCTACAACAATAGTTATCATTCAAGTGTGAAGATGGCACCTTATGAGGCTTTATATGGGCGAAAGTGTCGAACACCCTTATATTGGAGCGAGCGCAGAGAGAGCTAGATTCACAGGGTCAATTTAATCAAGGAGACTTAAGAGAAAGTTAAAGTGATTCATAATTGTTTAAAGGTCGCCTCGGATAGGCAGAAATCCTACGCGGATTTGAAACGGAAAGAGATCGAATTTCAAGTGGGTGATCGAGTGTTTTTAAAAGTATCCTTATAGAGGAAAGTCCTAAGATTTGGTAGAAGAGGCAAGTTGAGTCCTCGCTTCATAGGACCTTATGAGGTTACCAAGAGAGTAGGACTGGTTGCCTATCGTTTAGCTTTGCCACTAGAGTTGGAAAAGATTCACGACGTGTTTCATGTATCCATGCTACATCGGTATAGATCAGACCCTTCGCATGTGATTGCACCAACCGAGGTTGAAATTTATCTAGACATGACTTATGGTGAAGAGTCGGTCAAGATTTTAGCTCTGGAAGTCAAACGGTTGAGGAATAAGAGTATTGCACTCGTGAAATTTTTGTGGCATAGACATGGAGTCGAGGAAACAACATGGGAACCCGAGAAGACTATGAGAGATCAGTACCAAAACTTATTCACCGGTAAGATTTTCGTGGATAAAAATTCCTAATGGGGAGAACTGTAACAGCCTGATTTAGGGCTTAGTCGAAATAGTGGTTTTGGGACCATAAATTCAGAGTTGAATAAATTATTTTATTATTATTTTGGAGCCATTGCATGTTTATATTAGTGTATGAAAGATTTGATGAGTTAATTTTGACGTTTGCGAGTCCAATTGCGGGAAAGGACTAAATTGTATAAAATGAAAAATTCTTAAATTGATGGCTAAAGGTGACAAATAGCTAGAGAATAAAATTTATGGGTCTTTAAAGGGCAATTAAACCCTTCTAAAAGAGCTTGGCTGGCCATGAGACAAAGAAAAGTGAATGGTCAAAATGTTAGGTAACTGATGTCATATTAGGTGATAAAATAAAACCCTAAGTGTCTAGCCTTCATTTTTTTCACTTATTCTTTCTTCCTAACCGAAAATATCAGCCAAGAGAAGAGTTTTGAATTTTGAAATTTCAGCAACTTGTACTCACAAGTAAGTGATTTCCATACGCTTTATTGATGATTTTTGCATTTTTGAGACCCTTGAAGCCTAAGCTTTCAAATGAGGGTACTATTTTAGAAAATGAATAAGAGTTTAGGGTTTTTCCATGAAAGGATTTGTGATTTTTTTTTTGAGTTTTTATGGAAGAAAATGAGTCTTGGGTGTCTTATAAACAACTATTGTGAAATGTGTTAGCATGAAAACACCTAAAAGGACCATTTTGCACAAGTTGTAAAATAGATGTTAAATATGTGAAATAGTGAGAATTTGGAGTTGCATAAAGAGTAAAAAGGGTTTGGCTAGGCTTAAGATGTGAAGAAATTTGATACAAATTGATTTTTGGACTTAGGGGTAAAATGGTCATTTTGCAAAAGTCTAGGGAAAATTGGTCATTTTGCCCAATTATGAATTGTAGAGTGCCTAGATTGATAAAGTGACTAAATAAGTGTATTTTGCTATTACAGATCAAGAAATATCGAATCTGAACTTAGACCGGGGGAAAGCCAAGCAAATTGACTAAATCGAATAGTCGCCACATTTTGTAATCCGAGGTAAGTTGTATGTAAATAATACAACCACATTGCTTATGTATGTGTTGAATTGTATTTGAATTAATATAGCATGAATTGCTTGATTTTGTGTAAGGCCCCGTACCCGAGACCGTCGCCGGAGTCGAACACGAGATGTTAACAGACTTAATTCATTACTTAAACAGCTCATACAATTCATTTTAAAATTTCCAGACAAGCTGGCTAACTGCATCACAGTCTCTTTAAAAATCATATCTCGAGTTCCGAAACTCAAAATCCAATTCCGTAAATTTTTCCTGAAACTAAACTCATATATCTATCTACTAATTTTTTTTCTAGAATTTTTGGTTGGGCTAATTAGTACAGTTTATTAGTTAAAGTCTCCCCTATTTCAGGGTTTGACTACTCTGACCTCTGTGTATTACGAATCAGATATCTCCCTGTACAGAGATTCAATGACTATGCCGTTTGTCTCTAATAAAACTAGACTCAATAAAGAATCTGTAAATATAAAGCATGACTTCTAATTATCTTTGTAAAATTTATGGTGAATTTCCAAAGTCAGAACAGGGGATCCAGAAATCGCTCTGGACCTGTTTCACAAATATTTAAACATCTCATAAAATATAACTCATATACCTGTTTTGTTCCATCCATATGAAAATAGACTCATAATTATTCAATTCAATATTTTATTTATCATCTAATTGTATCTCTACTATTTTTAATGATTTTTCAAACTCACATCACTGTTGCTGTCTGAATCTATTTTATGGTAAATTTTACCTATTTCATGGTTTCCATGGATTAGCTAGCAATTTAGCATACATAACACCAAATATGATCATGATTAGCCATTCCAATGGCTAATCATTACCAAGCATTTCCATACCACTCAATAACCATATCATAAGACCATATATACAAAATTATTATAATGCTATACATGCCATACCCAAAATATACAAGCCATTATGCCAAGATGGTATACGGATAGTGTGAGTGTGCCTCCGACCGTTCCCGATTTCTGAGCTAGCTTGTCAACACTACAAGGAATGAAAAGGAGGGAGTAAGATTAAGCGCTTAGTAAGCTCACTGCAAATAGCAAGTAACACAACTATATACGCAAACATAAAACATCATTTGCATAATCATCACCGAGACATTCATATCACATTTTCATTTATCATCTTACCATATTGTTATTATATCGAGTTTTCAACCCAAGGGTTAAGTACATACTTGTTCAAAGTATTCATTTCACAACACTTACCAATACATCCCTTTCATCTCGAGTATTCCTCCATTTGAGTAGAATTTTACCCATTGAACACATCAGAATATAATTCGGATACATGGAAAGTTTGCACATAAGTGCGACATATGTAGCCAAGCTACCATGTAACCCGCCCATAAGTGAACTCGGACTCAACTCAACAAGTTCGAATGCCTAGTTACATTTCTCGAACTCGGACTCAGCTCAACGAGTTCGGACATTCGCATCCATAAGTGAACTTGGACTCAACTCAACGAGCTCGGGCGTTCGCATCCATAAGTGAACTCAGACTCAACTCAACGAGTTCGGATGCCTAGTTACATTTCACGAACTAGGACTCAACTCAACGAGTTCGGATGCTCAACCATCCTAGTGACATGTCACTTGTATCCTAATCTATTCCTAAGGTTCAAACGGGTTTTTTTTCCTCGATCTCACATTTTCCGTCTTCCATGGAATATCGGAACCGATACTCGGTAGCAATTCATATTTATCAAGTAGTAAACATAATTTGCATATTACTCAACATTAACCACAAAGCATAATATTTCACGATTAAAAATCAGCATATCATATAATTAACATCAATAACTTAAAAATAACAATTATGCTACATTATTTACACATGAACTTACCTCGTATGCGAAAATGCCTACTTTTACCATTTCGTCCACAACTTGGTATTTTCCCCATTTTAGCCCGAATTTTAGTTTTCCTTGCTCTATCATTTAAAATATAGTCTAATTAGGACTCACATTATACAAATTGACCCAAAATCATATTTTGGAAAAATTACAGTTTTGCCCCTAAACTTTTGCATATTTACACTTTTGCCCCAAAGCTCGTAAATCAAACTTCAGCCTATTTTCTTATGTTTTATGACATGCTGATCATTTTTCCCTTCTATGGCAACATCAAATTCTCACTCTAACATGTACTTATGACTATTAGGTATTTTTACCGATTAAGCCCTTTTGCTCGTTTTCACTTAAAACCGAGTAGTACAAGTTGTCTAACATAATTTAAAACCTCATATTCTATCATAAAACACCAAAATACACAAATTTCACCTATGGGTATTTTTCCAAATATGAACCCTAGGTTGAATTATTGCTAGCATAAGCTTAATCGAGCTATCGGGATTCCAAAAACGTTAAAATCATTAAAAAGAAGGCTAGAACAGACTTACAATTGAGCTTGGAGGCTTGAAAAACCCTATCCATGGTTTCTCCTTGCTATATTCGGCCATGGGGTTGAAGATGAGCAAAATTGGCTTTTAATTTTGTATTTTAATTCATTTTACCCCTAAATGACCAAAATGCCCTTACTACTAAACTTTCCAAAAATTCCATCCATGTCCAATTTTTGTCCATAGACTTAGAAATTGGTAAAATTGCTATTTAAGACCTCCTAATTAATATTTCAAAACAATTTCATACTAGAAACTTCTAGAATGCAAGTTTTACAAATTATTCGATTTAGTCCCTAATTTCAATTTAAGCACTTTATGCATAAAATTTCTTCACGAAATTTTCACACAATCATGCAATCATATCATAGACCTCAAAATAATCATAAAATAATTATTTCTATCTCGGGTTTTGTGGTCACAAAACCGCTATTCCGACTAGGCCCAAAATCAGGATATTACATTTTGGAATTGAGAAAGTATGATGATAATAGAGATAGTAGAGTTCTCATTCTAACCTAAGAAATATATCGGATATTCATGCCATGGCACATGGGTTGTTGTGGGCTATAGTGTAAGATATGTTTGGGACATGCATCAACCACATTATGAGAGCCAGTGTAAGGCCATGTCTGGGACATGGCATCGACATCAAGACGGGTGCTAGTGTAAGACATGGGACATGCATCGGCCTCGAGACGTAAGCTAGTGTAAGATATGTCTAGGACATACATCGGCTATGAGATGATAGCCAGTGTAAGACCATGTCTGGGACATGGCATCAACACCTTACCCATGTTTGAGGCCTAATGAATATCCGTTAGTGTTCTGAATGATTCAAGGTGAGTACTATGAATTTAAGTTAATGAGCATGGTATAACTGTGTTGTGAGTGGTACAGGTACCTATTTGAAATGTATGAGATATAAGCTCGATATATGCTATGAGATTTATATGGATAGTGATGAGTAAGTTATGCTTGTGCCTACTTTTGTGTTGTGAGTATGTTAATGAATGGTAAAATTGTTGTTGTATATTTATTTATATGAAACTTAGTAAGTTTTATGTTTACTCCCTCTCCTTTCCTTTTTCTTATAGTGTCGCCTATCTAGCTCAAGGATCAACGGGAGTCAGAGATATCGATTACACTATCAATCAAAGCTTTCAGTATAGTTTGATTTATATTTTTGAATATGGCTTGTATAGGGCTTAAGTTTTATGTTTACTCCCTCTCCTTTCCTTTTTCTTTTTGTATTAAGCCTTAAATGATGGCTAATATTCATTTTGATTTATATGCAAAGATGTTATTTTCATAGATGAGTAAAATGCACAATTGGAATGTTGTTTATTGTGGCATATTAGGTTGCATGGGATAGTCTTATCTTGATTGTGGTTGCTATTGTGCAGGTTGTGTAAGTAAGGGTGGCAAATAGGCATGGTAAATAGCCTTATATTGTCCACACGGGTAGACACACGAGCGTGTGTCGAGGCTGTGTGCGACACACGGCCAGCCCCATGGGAGTGTTGTCCAGCCGTGTGTCCCCTGCACGAAAATTTTTCAAGTTGGTATACATGATAAGAAACACACAGGCAGAGACATGGTCGTGTGTCTCAGTCGTGTGAAGGGCATGGCCTAGCACACGGGCGTGTGTCTTGGCTGTGTGACCCTTAGGAGATGGTAACGTCAGAAATAGAATGTCCAGGCTTCTACACACGGGCTAGGACTGTAACACCCCATACCCTAGATCGTTGCCAGAGTCGAACACGAGGTATTTACGGATTTATTTCATTGACTTACACAGTTTATTTTTTTTTCAGACAAGCTGGCTAACTGCATCACAGTCACTTTAAAAATCATATCTCGAGTTACGAAGCTCAAAAACTGATTCGATAAATTTTCCCTGAAAATAGGATCATATATCCATCTAAAAATTTTTTTCTAGAATTTTTAATCTGGCCAATTAGTACAGTTTATTAGTTAAAGTCTCCCCTGTTTTAGGGTTCGACTGTTCTGACCTTCATGCATTACGACTTATATATCTCCCTGTACAGGGATTCAATACTTATACCGTTTGTTTCTAAGAAAACTAGACTCAAGAAAGAATCTACACATATATGGCATGACTTCTAATTATCTCTGGTTAATCTATAGTGAATTTACAAAGTCAGATCAGGGGATCCAAAAATTGCTCTGGCCCTGTTCCACGAAAACTTAAATATCTCTTAAAATACGACTTATATGATCGTTTCGTTTCTTCCATATGAAAGTAGATTCATCAAGGTTAGATTACCTAATTTATTCACTATTTAATTCCATTCCTACTATTTTTAGTGATTTTTCAAATTTACATCACTGCTGCTGTCAGCATCTGCCTTTAAGGTAGACTTTACCTATTTCATAATTTCCATGATTCAACTAGCCCTTTAGCATATATAGCACAAAATATGATCATGATTAACCATTCCAATGGCTAATCATTGCCAAGCATATCCACACCTCTCAATAACCATATACATACAAAATGATTATAACACTATGCTCAAAATATATAAGCCATTTTCGCATGGCTATCCAAATATATACAACACCAAAGTACTTGACTAATAACACAAGGGCAGTCCTATACATGCCATTAGCAGAGTTCAACTAAAAGAGTACCACAAGGGCTTTGATAGTGTGGACGACTTTGACTTTGACAATCCCGAGCCCGATAGCTGACGAACCAAAATCTATAAAACAGAGAATCAAAGAAACGAAATAAGCATTTAATGCTTAGTAAGTTTTGAGCAATGAAATTAGGCACAATTGAAGTATAGCATTCATATGACTAAACGGATAATTTCATATACACACATTCTCAAAATCATACCTACTTCACATTACCAACCCTTATACTCATACATAAGAGATCAACTTAACCAAAAGCCGGAAGCTCATTAATCGACTGAGCGAATACTATTTAAAAGGAATCAACTAACCCAATGCATATACGAAACATACCTCATCGTAGGATTTTACGAGCATATTAATTGAAATTATTACAGCAAGATCGCTCATTCCCAAACCAAGTACCTTCGGGATTTAACCGGATATAGCTACTCGCACAAATGCCTTCGGGACTTAGCCCGGATATAGTAGTTCGCACAAATGCCTTCGGGACTTAGCTCGGATATAGTAACTCGCACAAATGCCTTCGGGACTTAGCCCGGAATTAGTAACTCGCACAAATGCCTTCGGGACTTAGCCCGGAATTAGTAACTCGAACAAATGCCTTCGGGACTTAGCCCGGAATTAGTCACTAGCACAAATGCCTTCGGGACTTAGCCCGGAATTAGTCACTAGCACAAATGCCTTCGGGACTTAGCCCCGTTATCATCCGAATATTCATGCACATATCAGTAAATCATGACACATCTTTATTTCATTTTCATAACTAGAATTCAAACACAAGTCAATTATTAAGCATTCCCATTTTTGGCTCAATAGCCACATACAAACAGCATGATTTGGTTTGCTTTATGACATGATCTCTATGCACATACGGCTACACATCATACGTATAGACTAATTAACTCAACATATAATTCAAGTAGAATCATTATATCACCGTATATTTGTTATGATTATACGTCATGACTTAATCAAATCGTAAACTAAGTTTCATTACTCGAAAACTTACCTCGGATGTTGGCGAACGATTTCGACGGCTATTCGATCACTTTTTTCCTTCCCTTTATCGGATTTAGTTCCCCTTTGCTCTTGAGCTTAATTTAACAATAAATTGATTTAATCATTTGAACATCAAAAAGAGAAACTCAAGGTACTTAACCCATATATACATTAGACATTAGAGTCACATATATATGAAATCATGCATCAACTCAACATATTAGCCCACACTCTCTTTTAGCCGATTATCTAAGCCAAGATAAAAGCATCAATATGCTTGCCTCTAACCGAATACATGCAACACCAATCTACCTCATGTGGCCGAATATGCATGTCTATGTTGAGGCCGATTATATGCTTAATACTTCCTACAAATATGGTTACTTGTATTGACTACATACCATTTTGTTTCAAGTTCAAAACTCGGCTAATACACATATATACACTAGTAATCAAATACTAACATTTGCACTTCACCTTACTACCAATTCTCATCTACTTCCTACCATGGCCGAATGCATCAAGACACCATACCATTTCAATTTTGGTCATGGGTTAAACAAAGAACTTAATGTCTAACTCAAAAATGCTAAAAAGAAAATCCAAGAGTCATCAATCACCATCACATGTATCATTACAAAGCTTCACACTTAGCATGCAAATGACATCAACACAAGTCCACCTTAGCCGAAACTTAACTCATCTTCATGCCTCATCACCACAACATCAAACACCAACCAAGAAGACAACACCCATGGCCGAATATCATCTCCATCTCATAGCAAAGATTTAAACCATGGGCTAGGTAGAACTCAAGCTAACAACTAAAAATATGCATGAATCTCATGGAACGACATCAACATACCTTAGTCTAGTGAACCACCATAGCCGATTTTCTCCAAGCTCTTTCCCTTCTTTTTCTTTCTTCTATTCAGCCAAGTTGAGCAACATGAGAACTTTTTTCTTCATCATTTTCCTTTTCATTATTTTATTACCATGCTCCTTATTTTATCATTCCTCCCATGAAACACTAACATAGCATGTTTATAATACCTTTTTACCCATAACATGGCCGGCCACCATCCCAAGTTTTGGGTATTTTGACATGCAAGGACAACATTTTCTAGCATGCATCAATAGGCCACTTCAACATTTGCCTAGCACATTTCGAAATCTTCTCACACAAGTCCTATTTAGCAAAATTCACTTACAATTAACAAAATTCAAACATGAAATTTTCACACATGCCTATATACATATAATAAGCATCAAATATAATGGTTAATTATTTTTATGACTCGGTCTTGTGGTCCCGAAACCACTTTCCGACTAGGGTCAATTTAGGGCTGTCACAACTCTCCCCCACTTAAGAAATTTTCGTCCCCGAAAATCTTACCAGTAAATAGGTTTGGGTATCGTTCTTTCATAGAGTTCTCGGTCTCCCAAGTAGCTTCTTCCATCCCGTGTTTGAGCCATAACACTTTTACTAAAGGAACCTTTTTGTTTCGTAACTCTTTCACTTCACGAGCCAGGATACGAATCGGTTCTTCTTCATAACTCATATCGGGTTGAATTTCAACCTCTGATGGATTAATTATGTGCGATGGATCAGATCTATAACGTCGAAGCATCGAAACATGAAAGACGTCGTGAATCTTTTCAAGTTCAGAGGGCAAAATCAATCTATACGCAACTGGACCGACTCGTTCGGATATTTCATATGGCCCGATGAACCTCAGACTCAATTTGCCCTTACGCCCAAATCTGAGTATCTTTTTCCAAGGTGAAACTTTAAGAAACACTTTATCTCCCACCTGATACTCAATGTCCTTTTGTTTCAAATTCGCGTACGACTTCTGACGATCTGATGCTGCCTTCAGACTTTCACGAATTATTTTTACTTTCTGCTCAGGATCTTTAATCAAATCAACTCCGAAAATTTTACTTTCACCGAGATCGGTCCAAAACAATGGTGTACGGCATTTTCGACCGTACAAAGCCTCGTAAGGCGCCATCTTAATGCTTGACTGAAAACTATTTTTGTAATTGAACTCAATCAAAGGTAGATACCGTTCCCATGAACCACTAAACTCAAGGATGCAGCATCTCAACATATCCTCGAGTATCTGAATTATCCGCTCAGATTGACCATCGATTTGGGGATGAAAAGAAGTGCTAAAATGCAACCTGGTACCCAAAGCTTCTTGCAATTTCTTCCAAAATCGCGAGGTGAATCTCGGATCTCTATCCGACACAATAGAAATGGGTACCCCGTGTAATCTCACAATCTGAGAAACACACAATTCAGCTAGTTTATCCAGTGAATAATCCGTACGTACGGGAATAAAATGAGCCGACTTAGTCAGTCTATCAACAACAACCCAAATCGCATCTTTCTTACTTGTCGACAGTGGCAACCTAGACACAAAATCCATCGTGACTCGATCCCATTTCCATTCAAGTATCATGATCGGCTGGAGTAAACCCGTAGGCACTTGATGTTCCGCTTTCACTTGTTGGCATATTAAACACTTCGAAACAAAATCGGAAATGTCTCGTCTCATACCATGCCACCAAAACTGATGTCTCAGATCGTTGTACATTCATCACTCGTAAAGCAAACAGTGATTTACGACTCAAAGCATCCGCAACCACATTAGCCTTTCCCGGGTGATAGTCAATGACAAGCTCATAATCTTTTAACAACTCAAGCCAACGTCTTTGTCGCAGATTCAAGTCCCTTTGAGTCATCAAATATTTGAGACTTTTGTGATCCGAATATACATGGCACTTCTCACCAAATAAGTAATGTCTCCATATTTTCAAAGCGAATACAATGGCAGCCAGTTCGAGATCATGGGTTGGATAATTTTTCTCATGTGGCTTCAGTTGCCTCGACGCATAAGCTACAACTCGACCTTATTGCATCAATACACAACCCAACCCAAGTAAGGATGCATCACTATAAATGACGAACTCCTTGCCTGATTCGGGCTGCACTAGTACTGGAGCTTCCGTCAAATGAGTTTTCAATTGATCGAAACTTTTCTGACACTTTTCTGTCCATTCAAATTTAACATCTTTCTGAAGTAGTTTCGTCATTGGTGTGGCTATCATCGAGAAACCTTTTACAAACCGTCGGTAGTACCGGCAAGTCCCAAAAAGCTCCGAACCTCAGTAATATTTCTCGGAGGCTTCCAGTTAAGTATGGTTGAAATTTTGCTCGGATCAACTCGAATACCCGATGCGGATACCACATGACCCAAGAAGCTCACCTCTCTTAACCAGAACTCACACTTACTGAACTTAGCATATAACTGCTTATCTCGTAAAATCTGCAACACTAATCTCAGGTGCTCAGCATGCTCGGTTTCATCTCTTGAGTAGACCAAGATGTCATCAATAAACACAACTACAAACCGGTCCAGATATTGTCTGAAGACCCGATTCATCAGATCCATAAATACCGCAGGGGCATTAGTGAGCCCAAACGACATCACTAAGAACTCGTAGTGACAGTATCTCGTTCTGAAAGCTGTTTTGGGTATATCCGAATCTCGAATTCACAACTGATAATAACCCGATCTCAAATCTATCTTTGAAAACACTGAGGCTCCCTTTAGTTGATCAAACAAATCGTCAATGCGCGGTATCGGATATTTATCCTTTATTGTCACCTTATTCAGCTGACGATAGTCGATGCACAACCTCATGGTTCTGTCCTTCTTTTTCACAAACAATACTGGTGCACCCCAAGGTGAGAAACTTGGTCGAGCGAAACCTCTATCCATCAACTCTTGCAACTGAGCTTTCAATTCCTTTAATTCTGTTGGTGCCATACGATACAGAGCTATCAAAATCGGTGTAGTCCCAGGTACAAGCTCAAAACCAAACTCTACCTCCCGAACAGGTGGTAAACCCGGTAATTCTTCGGGAAAAACATCCAGATATTCACAAACCACCGGCACAGATTCAGGCTTCTTTTCTAACTCTTTGTCATCAAGTACATACGCAAGGTATGCTTCGCACCCCTTTCTTACATATTTCTGGGCCAACATCGATGATATTACAGCTGGCGACCCATTCAAGTCAGTAGACTCAACTCGAATCATCTCATTATTTGCACACCTCAAATCGATAGTTTTTCTTTTGCAATTTACAACTACATTGTGAACGGTTAGCCAATCCATACCGAGGATAACATCAAATTCATCAAACGGTAAAAGCATCAAATTGGCCGGAAAGCAGGAACCTCTGATTTCTAAGGGACATTTCTTACACACTTTGTCGACAAGCACATAACGACCCAAGGGATTTGACACCCGAATTACGAACTCAGTAGACTCAACAGGTAAAGTCTTACTGGTTGCTAAGGTTTCACATATATAAGAATGAGTAGAACCAGGGTCAATCAAAGCAATCACATTAGTATCAAAGAGAGTGAAAGTACCGGTAATAACATCAGACGAAGAAGCATCCTCGCGTGCACGTATAGCATAAGCTCTAGCAGGCGCACGAGCCTCAGATCTGGTTGTAGCATCTCTAGATCCTCTCTGACCGCCACTAGCATTGCCCGTGTTTCTAGACAGTCTACCCTGAGCAGTAGTAGCACCTGGTTTCCCACTCTAATTTACATTTTGTTCAGACAGTCTCGGGCAATCCTTGATAAAATGGTTAGCTGATCCGCATTTATAACAGGAGCGGTCATGGAATCTACAACTCCCCGAATGCCATTTACCACAATACTGGCACTCCGTTCTGTCTCGACGATCGTTTCCAACACTGGCGACCGAAGTGACTCGTGTACTCACAGGGGGTCGGTCACGATCTCGTCTAGAAAAACCCGAAGTGTCTCTAGACCGGCCTAAGTCATCTCTAAATTTCTTTGATGACTGTTGGAAGGGCTTTCCCGAAGATCTCTTACGAAACTCCTTTGCTCCCATATCAGCTTTCCTTTTCTCCTTACTGAGCTCCTCGGCTTTGCAAGCTCGCTCGACAAGTACCACAAATTCTCGGATTTCTAAAATGCCAACATACAGCTTTATATCATCATTCAGTCCATCTTCGAAACGTTTACACATCACAGCTTTTGAAGAAATGCATTCTCATGCGTACCGGCTAAGCCTCACAAATTTTCGTTCATAGTCGGTAATCGACATGGAACCTTGTTTAAGTTCAACAAATTCCTTCCGTTTTTGGTCAATGAATCTCTGACTGATATACTTCTTTCGAAACTCGGTTTGGAAAAACTCCCAAGTTACTTGCTCTCTGGGCACAACAGAAATCAACGTATTCCACCAATAGTAGGCAGAATCACGTAGCAAGGAGATAGTACACTTTAAGCATTCATCGGGTGTGCAAGATAGTTCATCAAGTACCCGAATAGTGTTATCCAACCAAAATTCAGCTTGCTCGGCGTTGTCGCTGTCCGTAGCTTTAAATTCAGTAGCCCCGTGTTTTCGGATTCTGTCAACTAGGGGCTTTTTTGACCTTATTTGGTCAGTGACCGGAGGCATTGCACGTGCGGGGGTTGTATTAGTCGGGAATAGGGGTTGTGGAACAGCCGTATTAGTTCGAATGTATTGGTTGAACCAATCATTCATCACGCTATAAAAAGCTTGTCTAGCTTCATCGTTCGGATTACTAGCAATAGGTTGACAGTTCGCCGGCGATGTCCCTTGCGCGGGAGCAGGTGCTACACTCTCAAGATCATCAGCTACTGCTCGGTTGGGATCGGGATCCATTACTATAAATAAACACATTTTCAATTGTCAGAAATCACCACACTATCAAATAATTGCAAAATGGCATGTATAGCTAGACCCAAACGTATTACGGTAGTCCTAGAATCGACTAAACCTGGCTCTGATATCAATAAAATTGTAACACCCCGTACCCGAGACCGTTTCCGGAGTCGAACACGAGGTATTTACGGACTTTTTTCATTGACTTACACAGTTTATTTTTTTTTCCAGACAAGCTGGCTAACTGCATCACAGTCACTTTAAAAATCATATCTCGAGTTCCAAAGCTCGAAAACTGATTCCGTAAATTTTCCCTGAAAATAGACTCATATATCAATCTACAAATGTTTTTCTAGAATTTTTAATTCGGCCAATTAGTACAGTTTATTAGTTAAATTCTCCCCTGTTTCAGGGTTTGACTGCTCTGACCTTCATGCATTACGACTTATATATCTCCCTGTACAGGGATTCAATACTTATGCCGTTTATTTCTAAGGAAACTAGACTCAAAAAGGAATCTATACATATATGGAATGACATCTAATTATCTCTAGTTAATCTATAGTGAATTTCCAAAGTCAGATCAGGGGATCCAGAAATCGCTCTGGCCCTGTTCCACGAAAACTTAAATATCTCTTAAAATATGACTCATATGATCGTTTCGTTTCTTCCATATGAAAGTAGATTCATCAAGGTTATATTAAATATTTTATTCACTATTTAATTCCATTCCTACTATTTTTAGTGATTTGTTAAATTTACATCACTGCTGCTGTCAGCATCTGCCTTTAAGGTAGACTTTACCTATTTCATAGTTTTCATGATTCAACTAGCCCTTTAGCATATATAGCACAAAATATGATCATGATTAACCATTCCAATGGCCAATCATTGCCAAGCATATCCACACCTCTCAATAACCATATACATACAAAATGATTATAACACTATGCTCAAAATATATAAGCCATTTTCGCATGGCTATCCAAATATATACAACACCAAAGTACATGACTAATAACACAAGGGCAGTCCTATACATGCCATTAGTAGAGTTCAGCTAAAAGAGTACCACAAGGGCTTTGATAGTGTGGACGGCTTTGACTTCGACAATCCCGAGCCCGATAGCTGACGAACCAAAATCTATAAAACAGAGAATCAAAGAAACGAAATAAGCATTTAATGCTTAGTAAGTTTTGAGCAATGAAATTAGGCACAATTGAAGTATAGCATTCATATGACTAAACGGATAATTTCATATACACACATTCTCAAAATCATACCTACTTCACATTACCAACCCTTATACTCATACATAAGAGATCAACTTAACCAAAAGCCGGAAGCTCATTAATCGACTGAGCGAATACTATTTAAAAGGAATAACTAACCCAATGCATATATGAAACATACCTCATCGTGGGATTTTACGAGTATATTAATTGAAATTATTACAGCAAGATCGCTCATTCCCAAACCAAGTACCTTCGGGATTTAACCGGATATAGCTACTCGCTCAAATGCCTTCGGGACTTAGCCCGGATATAGTAGTTTGCACAAATGCCTTCGGGACTTAGCCCGGATATAGTAACTCGCACAAATGCCTTCGGGACTTAGCCCAGAATTAGTAACTCGCACAAATGCCTTCGGTACTTAGCCCGGAATTAGTAACTCGCACAAATGCCTTCGGGACTTAGCCCGGAATTAGTCACTAGCACAAATGCCTTCGGGACTTAGCCCGGAATTAGTCACTAGCACAAATGCCTTCGGGACTTAGCCCCATTATCATCCGAATATTCATGCACATATCAGTAAATCATGACACATCTTTATTTCATTTTCATAACTAGAATTCAAACACAAGTCAATTATTAAGCATTCCCATTTTCGGCTCAATAACCACATACAAACAGCATGATTTGGTTTGCTTTATGACATGATCTCTATGCACATACGGCTACCCATCATACGTATAGACTAATTAACTCAACATATAATTCAAGTAGAATCATTATATCACCGTATATTTGTTATGATTATACGTCATGACTTAATCAAATCGTAAACTAAGTTCCATTACTCGAAAACTTACCTCGGATGTTGTCAAACGATTTCGACGGCTATTCGATCACTTTTTTCCTTCCCTTTATCGGATTTAGTTCCCCTTTGCTCTTGAGCTTAATTTAACAATAAATTGATTTAATCATTTGAACATCAAAAAGAGAAACTCAAGGTACTTAACCCATATATACATTAGACATTAGAGTCACATATATATGAAATCATGAATCAACTCAACATATTAGCCCACACTCCCTTTTAGCCGATTATCTAAGCCAAGATAAAAGCATCAATATGCTTGCCTCTAACCGAGTACATGCAACACAAATCTACCTCATGTGGCCGAATATGCATGTCTATGTTGAGGCCGATTATATGCTTAATACTTCCTACAAATATGGTTACTTGTATTGACTACATACCATTTTGTTTCAAGTTCAAAACTCGGCTAATACACATATATACACTAGTAATCAAATACTAACATTTGCACTTCACCTTACTACCAATTCTCATCTACTTCCTACCATGGCCGAATGCATCAAGACACCATACCATTTCAATTTTGGTCATGGGTTAAACAAAGAACTTAATGTCTAACTCAAAAATGCTAAAAAGAAAATCCAAGAGTCATCAATCACCATCACATGTATCATTACAAAGCTTCACACTTAGCATGCAAATGACATCAACACAAGTCCACCTTAGCCGAAACTTAACTCATCTTCATGCCTCATCACCACAACATCAAACACCAACCAAGAAGACAACACCCATGGCCGAATATCATCTCCATCTCATAGCAAAGATTTAAACCATGGGCTAGGTAGAACTCAAGCTAACAACTAAAAATATGCTTGAATCTCATGGAACGACATCAACATACCTTAGTCTAGTGAACCACCATAGCCGATTTTCTCCAAGCTCTTTCCCTTCTTTTTCTTTCTTCTATTCGGCCATGTTGAACAACATGAGAACTTTTTTCTTCATCATTTTCCTTTTCATTATTTTATTACCATGCTCCTTATTTTATCATTCCTCCCATGAAACACTAACATAGCATGTTTATAATACCTTTTTACCCATAGCATGGCCGGCCACCATCCCAAGTTTTGGGTATTTTGACATGCAAGGACAACATTTTCTAGCATGCATCAATAGGTCACTTTAACATTTTCCTAGCACATTTCTAAATTTTCTCACACAAGTCCTATTTAGCAAAATTCACTTACAATTAACAAAATTCAAACATGAAATTTACACACATGCCTATATACATATAATAAGCATCGAATATAATGGTTAATTATTTTTATGACTCGGTCTTGTGGTCCCGAAACCACTTTCCGACTAGGGTCAATTTAGGGCTGTCACAAGGACACGGGCGTGTCATGGCCATGTGAAGGACACGGGCCAGGGACACGGGCGTGTGCCAGGCCATGTGAAAACCCCTGTAGGTATGAAATTGGAATTAATTCTACACAGGTGTCAAACATGTGTATGTCCCTGTATTACTTGGGTTGTGTGAGCCACACGGGCCAACAGCATGACCATGTCAATTGGTCACATGGCCGTGTTGCCCCTCCCACACGAGCGTGTGCCCCTGTGTCAACTGTCATTTTTCTAAAGTTGACTAAAGAACCCGAGTTGTTTTTAAATGATTTCTGATGTGTGTTTTAGGCCTCTAGGCCCATATAAGGATGTGTTGATAAGCTTGAGAAAGTTTTAAATTTGTCCAAATCTTGGAGACTCGGAACTGGTCGTAAGCACGAGTTTAAATTAGGTAACGCCTTGTACTCTGTCCCGGCGTAGGATACTGGTATGGGGTGTTACATTTACTCCCTATTCCAATCCTAACCAAAATTTCACCATAACATTTACAACACATATATTCTACAAAATTTAGAATTTTTCTTTAAATTTCACTACTTTACTTTTTAGTCCCTAAATCATGTTTTCCTCAAAAATCACTTTGTAAAAGTTGTTTATCTATCAACAACCTTTCATTTTCTACCATTAATTTCAAATTTACAATATATTCATCCATGACCCAATTTCCATACATTGATAACTTTTCAAATTAATCCCCCAAATAGATAGATTAAGCTATCCCGGTTTCAAAAATATCAAAATTACTAAAAACGAGACAAGAAAACTTACCCAATTTGGCCAAGAAAGCTAGCTTTCTCTTATTTAGGGTTTCCATGTATTATTTTGGGGAAGAAGATGCTATAAATGATTTTTATTTCTATTTAATTAATTTATCATCTTTAATTATTTTGATTTCTAATTTAGTCCTTAGCCTTTTTCTAATTTTCCATGGTTGAATCATCCAAAAATATCTACTAACTTTTTATTAATGGTCTAATTACCATATAAGGACCTCAAGTTTTGAATTCCATAGCTATTTAATCCTTCTAGCTATTAGAATGTAACTTTTGCATTTTATTCGATTTAGTCCTTTCCCTAATTAAACACATAATCGATAAAATTTTTGTATCAAAATTTTCACATGACATTTTTAACATAATACAGACTATATAATAAAATAATAATTAATTTATTTTTGGCTCGAATTTGTGGTCCCCAAACTACTGTGCCAATTTCACCGAAATTGGGCTGTTACATGAACTCTAGGGTGAAAACTCAGAAACTAGCAGTTTAGAGAGATTTCTAAAAATGGAAAAAAAGAAAAAAGGATATGAGATGCCTTAGAGGATAATGAATATTTCTAGAAGAAATTGATCCTTCGGTACGAGCCTTGAAGTCATCTATTTGAGCGTATTTTAGCACTTTCTTTGGCACCCAAACTCGAGCTGACACTATAACCTTGGAGCAAGTCCTTCTTTGATTGCTTATGGTCAGCTTAAGTTAGGGAATTAATCTACTTGGAGAATGTAAGAGCCTATAGAAAGAACATTTTACTTAAATCAAGAAAAAAACAATAAAAATAAAAAAAGAGACCAAAAAAATAAAGAGAGAGTAAGAGAAAAAAACTATATTGAAGAATATATACTTTAAGAAGAAATTTTGCAAATGAGCATGGTACAAGGTTCATAGTTCGAACAGTCCAAAGTTAGAAAAAGGAAATTTAGGTTCATGAGAATTAACAAGTTGACTCTCGATGCAAGAAATTTATGTTTCAAGGGTGGATTTATGAAATCCATAGTACCAAGTTTTTTAAGTAAATTATCATTTAAGAATTTAATTTACAAGTCATAAAATCATTTTGAAATTTGTTAAGGTGATATCCCATGAAATTTGATTTTCATGATCTGTTATGTATGGATAGAGATTTGATCTTTTTCAACCTAAAAACATGATTCTTAAAATGATTACCTTTTATGAAAAATTCAAGAAAAAAAGTGTAACAGCCCGATTTTGGGCTCAGTCGGAACGGTTGTTTTGAGACCACCAATCTGAAGTCAAAGAAATTATTTTATTATTATTATAGAGTTATAGCATGTTTATATTAGTGCATGAAAATTTTGGTGAAGTAATTTTAGTGATTTCATGCTTAATTATGAAAAAGGACTAAATCGCATATAGTGCAAAAGTCTTAATTTGATAGCTAAGGGTGTTAAATTGCCATGAAACTTAAATCGGAGGTCTTTAAAGGTCAATTAGACCCTTTAGAGAGGCTTGGTTGGCCATAAGACAAAGAAAATAAAATAGTCAAAGTGTTAGGTATTTGATGACCTAATGTGTGATAAAATAATACCCTAAAGCCTAGCCCTCATCTTTTTCATTCATCCTTTCTTCTTGACCGAAAATATCAGCCATAGGAGGGTTTTGGAAGCTTCAAAAATTTCAGCCCTTAATCTCCCTACAAGTAAGTGGTTTTGATGACTTTTCTTGATAATTTTTGTATTTTTGGACCCCTTGTAACATGAACTTTCTAATAAGGGGACTATTTTACAAAATGGTTGAAATTCTAGGGTTTTACCATGAGAGTGTTTATGGTGTTTTCTGAAATTTTATGAAAGAATATGAGTTATGGGTGTGTAATAAACAACTTTTGTGAAGTAGTTTTCATGGAAACCCTAGCTAGGGGCCATTTTGTATAAGTTGAAAATTAGATGATAAATGTGTGAAATAATGAGAATTGCGGGCTACTCCTAGTATAAAAAGTATTTGGTTAGGCTTGATTAAAGAGGAAATGTGATAAAAATCAATTTTTGGGGCTAGGGGTAAAATGGTTATTTTATGAAAGTCTAAAGGCAAAATGGTCATTTTGCCCAATTATGAATTGTTGAGTACCTAAATCAATAAAATGATATTAAATTTTTGAATTTTTATCATTATAGATTAAGAATTACAAAATTTGGGCCTAGACTGGGGAAAAGCAAAACAAGTGGACTAAGCCGAACTAGTCGTCTACATTTTGTAATTTGAGATAAGTTGTATGTAAATAATACAACTACATTATTATTATAAGTATTTGAATTGATATAGCATAAATTGCATGTTTGTGGAAATAATTATATATGATGAATATTGAGATAATAGAACTCCCGTTTGAACCTTAGGGAATAAATCGGATATTCATGTCATGACATTCGAGTTATTTGTGTGCTAGTGTAAGACATGTTTGGGACATGGCATCGACATTGAGACGAGAGCTAGTGTAAGACACTTCTAGGACATGCATCAGCCTCCATATGTAAGCCAGTGTAAGACATATCTAGGACATGCATTGGCTACGAGATGTGCCAGTGTAAAACCATGTCTGGGGCATGGCATCGGCACGTATAGAGGTGTTAGTGTAAGACCATGTCTGGGATATGACATCGGCATGGATATGTGAGAGCTAGTGTAAGACCATGTCTGGGAATGGCGTCGGCCTCGATTTTGATAGTCAGTGTAAGACCATATCTGGGACATGGCATCGACTTGATGGATGAGCCAGTGTAAGACCATGTTTGGGACATGGCATCGGTATTATACCTATGTTTGAGGCTTAGTGAATATTCAATAGTATTCTAAATGGTTCAACTGTGAGAGTTACAGTTTAAGTTAAACGAAAAAAGTATAACCATGTTGTGAGTGGTACAAGTACCTATTTGAAATGTATGATATGTGAGCTCAATATATGCTATGTGAATTCTATTGGATAGTGATGAGTAAGTTGTGCTTATGCCTACTTTTGTATTATGAGCATGATGATGAATGGTAAAGTTGTTGTTATATTTATTTGCATGCAACTTACTAAGCTTTATGCTTACTCCCTCTCCTTTCCATTTTCTTATAGTTCCGCCTAATTAGCTTAAGGATCATCGGACGTTAGAGGCATCGATCACACTATCAATGGAAGCACTTGGTATAGTTGGTTTTATTGTTTCGAATATGGCATGTATAGGACCCTGACTTTTGAGTTTGTGTCATTGTTAATTGGCCAAATGTGTTGGCTTACTTTAGCTTTTAATTCATTTTGTTTAAGGCCATGGAAAATGGCTAATATTGAAAGTTATTGTGTGAATGCAAGCTAGTCTTCCATGAATGTGGAATTGTTGGCATGGTTGAATATATGTAATGTATATAGGTGTTAACTATGGTTGTTTGATTGAGAAATCATATTAAGCTAAACTTTGATATGTTGGTTGATGGTAGATTGTGTTTCAGGGTGGCAAAGGCTTGGTAGATAGCCTTATATTGTCCACACGGGTAGACACACGGGCGTGTGTCTAGGCCGTGTGTGACACACAGTCAACCCCATGGGCGTTTTGTTCAGCCGTGTGTCCCCTGCACGTTAATTTTACAAGTCAGTATGCATGGTTGTAAACACACGGGCAGAGACACGGCCGTGTGTCTCAACTGTACGGAGAACACGGCCTCTGGCCATGGGCTTGTACCTCTTATTGGATGCTAACGATAGAAACAAAATGTCAAGGTTTTTAGACACAGGCTAAGGCACAACATGTCATGGCCGTGTGAGGGACACGAGCCATAAACACGAGCGTGTGTCAGGCCATGTGAAAACCCCTATAGGTTTGAATTTAGAATTTAATTTGCACGAGCTCGAGGCACGGACGTGTCCCCTTGTGCTTAGGCCGTGTGAACCATACGGGCCATCAGAACGACCATGTCATAATGGCCACACGGGCGTGTTGCCCTTCCACACGGATGTGTGCCCTGTTTCAAGGGTTATTTTTTTATTAAGTCGGTTTAAGGATCCGAGTTGGTTCCGAAGGTTTCCAATGAAAGTTTGAGGCCTCGTAAGCCCATATTAAGAAGTTTAAACAAAGTTAGAAAAATTTTTAAATTTGATCAAGTCTTAGTGACTCAGAAACGGTCGAATGCATGTATTAAGTATAGTAAAGCCTCATATTCTATCCCGGCGTAGGGCATGGGTGTGGGGTGTTACAGGAAGAAAGGAAAACATTCATCGCATTTAGAGGCCGAGGAGTGGAGGTCCATTTACTTTTCATTGCATTTAAAAGCTCAGATGTGAAGGTCCATTTACTTTTCATTGCATTTAGAGACCCAGGTGTGGAGGTCCATTCACTTTTCATTGCATCTAGAGACCCAACTATGGAGGTTCGTTTACTTGTCTAGTTTAGCGGCCCAGGTATGGAAGTTTATTTACTTTTCTAGCTTACTTTTCATTGCATTGACTTTTCATTGCATTTAGAGGCCCAAGTTTGGTATCTACTTTTTTAGTTTTGGAGAACGTAATATGCTTTGATCTATTTCTATTTTGGTAAATGCAAAAACTTGTTATTTCTTTTACTGCAATGTTGAGTGGGATTTGTGTGATAGCTCGAATTAGGGCCTAATCGGAATAGTTGTTTCATGACCATAAATCTGAGATAGAAATAATTATTTTATAATTATTTTGAGGTTCATGATATGATTGCATGATTGTGTGAAAATTTCATGATGAAATTTTATGCATAAAGTGCTTAAATTGAAATTAGGGACTAAATCGAATAATTTTCAAAACTTGCATTCTAGAAGTTTTTAGTATGAAATTGCTTTGGAATATTAATGAGGAGCTCTTAAATAGCAATTTGACCAATTTCTAAGTCTATGGACAAAAATTGGACACGGATGGAATTTTTAGAAAGTTTAGTAGTAAGGGCATTTTGGTCATTTGTATATTAAATGAAATAAAATGGGAAACATAACACAAAAATGTGTTCATCTTCATTAAGCTTGGCCGAATTTCACCTCTCTCCATAGCTAGGGTTTCTTCAACTTTCAAGCTTCATAATCAAGAAAGACGTGGAATCGATCGTGGTCGGGGAAAAGAAAAGCTTTCGAACTAAATTATAACATTTCTAAAGTTTGCACCGAAGTAAGTTCGTACATGAATAATTTATCGATTTTTTTATGTTATTTTATGTTGTTATCATATGAATTGGTGACTGTCCATAGAATGATTAAATGATGGAATTTGCAAATTTAATTAGATTATGAATAAGTGTTAACAGTGAAAAAGGAAAGATTTTCCAGTTGAACCTTCGAAACAGGAACAATACGAATGACCCATTGCGAATACACGTGTGTAGTACTAAGTGTAGGCTACTACGTGTATCATACTGTTAAGTAGCATGTTAGTACTAAGTGCAGGCTACTATGCATACTCAATGACTTCGATCACATGTGTAGTACTAAGTGCAGGCAACTACGTGTATCAGATGATGAGGTCATGTGTGTAGTACTAAGTGCAGGCTACTACGTGTACCGGATTGTTGATTGCATGTGTAGTACTAAGTGCAGACTACTATGTGTATCAGATAGCTTCGGCTATAAGTGTGGAAGGGGGAAATATGTGTAAACAATGGTATATTTGTTATTTTCTGTTGAGTTCAACGGGGAAAATCGATAAAGTGGTAATATGTGGAAGTTATTATAAGGTGAATATGTGCAAATTTATGTTTATGAAAATTTAGGAGCTATGTGCTCGATAGTTGAGTGAATTATGGTATAACAAAAAGGACTAGGTGGAATTATGCAAGAGTGAATGTTAGAAATAAAACAGTGTTGGACAACAGCAGTTATATGATTTTAAAAATTTACCAAAAATCGTGGAAGTTGAATAAAAATGAAAATTATATATTAAAATAAATCTTAATCAGTCTATTTTCATATAAAAGAAACAGGGGAAGCAAAATAATTATATATTGTGTGATATTTGAATTCTTGTGAAGCAAGGTCTGAATGAATTCGAGATCCCCTGTTCTGACTTTAGAAATTCACCATAAATTTTGAAAAAATTATTAAGAGTCATAATTTACATGCATGGATTCCTTATTGAGTCTATTTTTAAGGGAAACAAACTACATGGTCGTTGGAATACTTTACAGGGAGAAATTTGGCTCGTAGTGCACAGGGGTCAGAGTAGTCGTACCCTGAAACAGGGGAGATTTAACTAATAAACTGTACTAATTGGCCAAACCAAAAATTTTAGAAAAACATTAGTAAGTATACATATGAGTCTAGTTTTAGGGAAAATTTACAGAATTGGATTTCGAGTTTTGTAGCTCGAGATATGATTTTTTTTAAAACCGGGACTCCAAAAAACAGCCTGTCCTGAATATGTGATTATATACTAGTAGGATTGTTTTACATTGATAAATTGTAAATCAATTTCGTACTTACTTACTAAGCTATATGCTTACCTTTTTTTCTTTTTCTTGTCTTATAGAATTACTAAGCCAGCTTGAGAATTGGAGATCATTGGAGACCCATCCACACTATCAATATTTTTTGGTATTTTGTAAACACTATTTTGGAATTATGGCATGTATAGAGGGCTGAATCATTTTGTTATATGTTATAATTAATTTGGTTTAAAATATTACTTTTCAAAATTTGATAATTTACTTGTATTTATGTATATCTGTTAATGTTATCTATTTTTGTTCAAACTAGAGGAATTAATTATGTAAGATTAGGTAAATGTGTGAATTCATATTTTCGTGATCTGTAATATTCCGTACCTTATTCCGGCTTAGAACATGGGTAAGGAGTGTTACATTTATTGGTATCAGAGCCGAGGTTTAGGCGGTTCTCAGATTTACGTACTATGTGGAAGTCTATCTATACATGCCATAATTATATTATGATAGTGTGATGACTCTTGACAATTTAAAACGTGTTTTTATATAGTAAATGGATCCCGACCGAGCTGTAGCTGATGATGTAGAAAGTAATGCGCCTGCTCCCGCACAAGGGACTGCGCCAGTTGAGAGCAAGCATGAGACACATGATCAAGGAGATGGGGCTCGGGA
Organism: Gossypium hirsutum; assembly: GCF_007990345.1. Classification (NCBI taxonomy): domain Eukaryota; kingdom Viridiplantae; phylum Streptophyta; class Magnoliopsida; order Malvales; family Malvaceae; genus Gossypium; species Gossypium hirsutum. The sequence continues at coordinate 70,485,706 of NC_053429.1, read as the reverse complement.
AGCCTTTCTTAGTATGATGAGTAATTGCTACACATAATTTGTTCGGGCAAATCCGAACGCTTAGCCTCCTCCACCCCCTCCTATTCCTCAACCAGTTCCTGTAGTTCCCCAAGGTGCTGAAATGGTAACATTGAGCAAACCCCCAGTTGATAAAATTTGAAAATAAGAGGCTGAAGAATTTAGGGCTAATATAGATGATGATCCTGAGAAAGCAGAGTTCTGACTTGAAAATCCTATCAAGGTATTCGATGAGCTTTCCTGCATTCCCGAAGAATGTTTGAAATGTGCTATATCTTTACTAATGGATTTAGCATATCATTGGTGGAAGACACTGGTATCTGTGGTTCCGAAAGAAAGGGTTACATGGGATTTCTTCCAAGAGGAGTTTAGAAAGAAGTATATAAGCCAGCGGTTCATTGATAAAAAGAGAAAAGAGTTCCTTGAGCTGAAACAAGGTAAAATGTTTGTGGCAGAATATGAATGTGAATTTGTTAGACTCGCAAGTATGCCTAGTAGTGTGTGTCCACCGAAGCTATTATGTGTAAGAGGTTTGAGGATGGGCTAAATGAAGACATCAAGCTACTAGTTGGGATTCTAGAGTTGAAAGAGTTTGTGGGATTGGTCGATCGAGCTTGTAAAGCTGAAGAACTGAGCAACGAGAAGAGAAAAGCTGTGAATGAATCCAGAGACGCAAGAAAGAGGCCAATGAGTAAGTCATTCCAATCTCAGTCAAAGAAGTCTAAAGAAATAAATCCTTGGTTGACTGTTTCAACTGGACATTCGTATCAGGATCTGGGAGATCATATTTGGGTTCTAAAGCTCAAGCTACTTCAATGGCGAGTGTAGGTAATGTAAGATCTAATAAACCCAAGTGTTAGCACTATGGTAAACAACATTTCGGAGAGTGTTGGATGATTAGCTGGGCTTGTTTCAAATGTGGTTCCCGAGAACATTATATTAAAGATTGTCCAATTGAAGAAGAAAAATTTCAGAGTGTCAGACAGACTAGTGCTGCTAATAGAGGTAGACCTCCGAGAAATACTGGAAGTGGAGCTAGCAGTCGAAGTGTGACAAAGGAATTAACTGGGAGACCGGAAGCTAGAGTACCTGCTAGAGCTTATGCCATACGTGCTCGGGAAGAGGCGTCATCTCCTGATGTGATCACTGGTACATTTTCTCTTTATGATACTATTGTTATTACATTGATTGATCCCGAATCTACTCATTCTTATGTTTGTGTGAATTTGGTATCTAGTAAGAGCTTGCCTCTAGAATCTACTGAATTTGTGATTAAAGTGTCAAACCCTTTAGGCAAATATGTGTTAGTAGATAAGGTTTGCAAAAATTGCCCTTTGATGATTCAAGGTCACTGTTTTCCAGCTAATCTAATGTTGCTACCATTTGACGAGTTTGATGTCATTTTGGGTATGGATTGGCTGATATGACATGATGCCAGACTAAATTCCAGACAGAAAACGCTTGAATTGAAATGTGAAAATGGTAAAATTCTTCAGGTGGAAACAAATGAATCAAATAAATTGCCTATGGTGATTTCGTACATATCTGCTCAGCGATATATGCGAAAAGGGTGTGAAGCTTATCTTGCTTATGTATTAAATACTAAAATGTCTGAGTCGAAGCTTGAATCAGTACCGGTAGTCTGCAAGTTCCCGGATGTATTTCCAGAAGAATTGCTAGGGTTGCCTCCGATCAGAGAGGTAAAGTTTGCTATTGATTTATTACCTAGAACTGCACCAATTTCGATCTCTCCATATAGAATGGCTCTGACTGAATTGAAAGAATTAAAAGCTCAGTTGCAAGAGTTAACAGATAAGGGGTTTGTGAGACCGAATTTCTCCCTGGGGTGCCCCCGTGTTGTTTTTAAAGAAAAAGGATGGATTTATGAGACTTTGTATTGACTATCGACAACTCAACAAGGTGACCATAAAGAACAGGTATTGATGATCTGTTTGACCAGTTAAAAGGAGCGACAGTGTTTTCAAAGATTGATTTGAGATTCGGTTACTATCAGCTAAGAGTTAAAGAGTCGGATGTGCCAAAAATAGCTTTCAAGACGAGGTATGGACACTACGAATTCCTTGTGATGCCTTTCGGTTTAACCAATGCTCCGGCTATCTTCATGGATTTGATGAATCGAATCTTTCGAGCATACTTGGATAGGTTTGTGGTTGTGTTCATAGATGATATCCTGATTTATTCTCGAAATGAGTTCGAGCATGCTGAACATTTAAGAATGGTATTACAGATTTTAAGAGAAAATAAATTGTTTGCTAAATTCAGTAAAAGTGAATTTTGGCTTCATGAAGTCAGATTTTTGGGACATGTAGTTTCGGGTGATGGTATTCGAGTCTATCCGAGCAAAGTTTGGACAATTGTTAATTGGAAACCGTCGAAGGATGTACCTGAGGTTAGAAGCTTTTTGGGCTTAGCTGGTTATTATCGACGCTTTGTCGAGGGATTTTCGATGATCGCCTCTCCTATGACTAAGCTGTTGCAAAAGAATGTTAAGTTTGATTGGATTGAAGAGTGTCAACAAAGTTTTGAGAAGTTGAAAGAGCGGTTGACCAAAGCACCAGTGTTAGTGCAACCCGAGTCGGGGAAAGAATTTGTGATCTATAGTGTCGCGTCATCAATTAGTCTTGGTTGTGTTTTAATGCAAGAAGGTAAAGTAGTAGCTTATGCCTCAAGACAGTTGAAACCGCACGAGAAGAATTACCCGATGCATGATTTAGAGTTGGCCGCCATTGTCTTTGCTTTGAAGATTTGGCGTCATTATTTATACGGTGAGAAATGCCAAATCTTTACTGATCACAAAAGTTTGAAATATTTGATGAATCAAAAAGATTTGAATTTACGACAACATAGATGGCTTGAATTATTAAAGGATTATGAATTAATAATTGATTATCATCCCGGGAAAGCGAATGTAGTCGCAGATGCCTTAAGTAGAAAATCTTTGTTTGCTTTGAGAGCTATGGGTACAGATTTGGCTATGTCTGATGATGGTTTGATTTTGGCTGAGTTAAGAGTTAGGCCGCTATTTCTTTAGCAAATTTGTGAAGCTCATAAGAATGACAGTGAATCGCGAGCCAAACGAGCTTAGTGTGAATGGATTGTAACTCAGATTTTCGAATCGGACCAGAGGATTGCTTAATGTTCCGTGATCGAGTATGTGTACCGAAAGATGCTGAGTTGATTCAGAAGATTTTACATTAGGCACACAGTGGTTGTTTGCAACTTCATCCTGGTAGTACGAAATGTACAATGACCTGAAGAAAATATATTGGTGGAACGGTATGAAGAGAGATATCTCTAAGTTTGTAGCAAAATGCTTGATTTGGTAGAAAGTGAAAGCTGAACACCAAGTACCTTCAGGTTTACTTCAACCAGTGATGATTCCCGAGTGGAAATAGGACAGAATTATGATGGATTTTATGTCAGGGTTACCTCTGACTCCGAAAAAGAAAAATGCCATCTGGGTAATAGTTGACAAACTGACTAAATTGGCTCATTTTATTCCGGTATGTACGGATTATTCTTTTGATAAGTTGGCTGAATTATATATTTCTGAAATTGTGAAATTACACGGAGTACCTATGTCTATTATTTCGGATAGAGATCCGAGATTTACTTCGAGGTTTTGGAAAAAGTTGCAAGAAGCTTTGGGTACGAAATTGAATTTCAGTACCGCATTTCATCCACAAACTGACGGTCAATCCAAAAGAGTAATTCAGGTACTCGAGGATATGCTCCAATGTGTTTTAGAATTTTAGGGCAGTTGGGAGAAATATTTACCCTTGGTCGAATTTGCCCACAACAACAGTTTTCAATCGAGCATACAGATGGCACCGTACGAAGCATTGTATGGTCCCAAGTTTCGGACTCCTTTGTATTGGACCGAGCTCAGTAAGAAATAGATTCACAGAGTTGACTTGATTATAGAAACTGAAGAAAAAGTGAAAGTGATTTGTGATTGTCTGAAAGCTACTTCAGATCGACAAAAGTCATATACGGATTTGAAGATGTAACATCCTGATTGTCGGGTTTTTCGCGATTCTTGATATTTTAAGTAATTTTCTAAAATTTGGTATGTGATTATGGAATTCATAATTTGGGTGTGTAAATGGGCTTGTGGAAGGCTTATGAGTTGGCCAAAACCCGGTAGAATTTTTAAATTTTGGACTTAGGAGTTAGGGGCTCTGGCTAGGTGCCTTATATTAAGTTATGGGTAAAATGTATCCCAAAAAAAGAGCTTTGGTAGAGTGGCAAGGGTGACGCCACTAAGCTCCTAAAAAGGTGGCGTGTGGAGCATAAGGGAAGACCTGGGATCGATTCCCTGTGTTGGCAAATAAGAGTATTTATTTTTATGTGCAGGAAGGGTAAGTGTTGGAACCTAAGTGGATTTTGTAAGAGGAGAGTTGGATCAAGTCAAACGCATGGATTAAGGAGGGATAAAGGGAGAGATTTTAGGGATTTGAGAGAAGGATAGAGCTTAGCCGTTTGGAAGGGGTTAGAGAGGGGAATTCGGCAGAAGGGTATTAGGTTAGTAATTTCGGCATTAGGGTCTTAGCTGTGCCGTTTTCTCCTTTGTTTTAGTTTTCTCTTTTGTTTTTTCTTCCCTAGCCGAATCTACCATCCTTCCTCTCATCTTTTCTCCCTTTTCTTTTTCAAAATCCAGCCTATTACTTCCTCTACTCATTTATTATTTCTTTCTTTAATCTCTACTTCTGCCGAAATACCGCAAAAAGCCAAAATCAGTGAAGATAGGGGGTGCCGATTCTTTGTGACCAGCAACCTTTTCTTTCCTTTTCAATAGTTGGCGTTCAATTCCTTTACCTTTTAGGCATCCGGATTCAAGAGGAGAAAGACTGTGGTAAGTGTTCAAACTCTAAACAATTCCTAGTGTAACTTTGGCCAAAAGCCGAAACCCCTCTAGTTTAGGGAGGTGGCTGAATGTGGGTATAGGCCTTATGGGGTCTTCTTTTAATATTTCTGGTTTATTTATTAGAGGAGCAGCAAGGTGTAGGGCCGACTTGGAGTAGCTTGGATCACCGGAGTGGCTAGACCTAGTCATCAATCGCGACAAAGGTAAGATTCCTAAGGCCATTATGGATGGTGGCCGAATGTGTAAGTATTAGTATTAGATGATTTGAGGTTTTGTTCAATTATGGGAAGCTAATTATTAATGATGGATTATAGGAGAAATCGTGTAGGAGATCTCGTCGAGGAATATCCCCAAACAGGTGTGTAACGAACCCTTTTTCATAAGCTTAAAGCGATAAATGCCGAAAAGCCGAAATGCCGAAATTCTGTCATTTCGAGGACTTGTGAGCAAGCGAACACTCACTAGTTAGTTAGAATCGATGAGATGATGATCGGGAACAATGGAAACGGTAAGAACGTAATTTTTGGCATTCACGGTAGTTGGGCCTCGAGGGGTTGCAATAGGGCCCAATAGGCTTTCGGGCCCATTTGGGTAAATTCAGTAGAAAATGGAAATCTGTTAAATTGCATGTTAAGACTGATAATACCGTTATGGAATATAGGCTAAATGGGTCTAGATGATAAAATCGGCTAAGTAGGGCCCATTAGGAGTTTTTGGCCCAATAACTCGATTTCGCTAAAAACGGGCCAGGATCAGTGTTTGTACCTATGAATTGTTTGTAACCATTAATGGACATGGAAACCCTAATTTTTGGTAAAATTACAAGATTACCCTTATAACATGAAAATGACCGTTTTGCCCCTAGGTAAAAATGACCATTATACCCCTAGGGTTTAATTATGAATTTAATACATGGGATTTTGAAAAACATGGTATGTATGATATGCACATGACATGTATGATATGCACATGATATGTATGATATGCACATGATGTATTCATAAATGCATTGGGTTGGGTTTTTATATGAATGGAGGAAGTGAAAGAGGGCTTATGCCCCAGTTATTAAAGGGCTTATGCCCCAGTTATTAAAGGGCTTATGCCCCAGTTATCAAAAGGGCTTATGCCCCAGTTATTAAAGGGCTTATGCCCCAGTTATTAAAAAGGGCTTTGCCCCAGTCACTAAAAGAGGCTAGGCCTCCAGTTATATGATAAAGCAGCTATGCTGCCAGTGGAGAGTTATGGCGGGGTGGGTCGAGTTAATCCCCACATGGTGTGTTGGTTGGTACGGGTGGAGAGTAGCGGAAGGTGGGTTGAGTAGTCTCCCCAAATGGGTTGCATTCTTTCATTGACATTACATGTGTTATAAAAATGGGCCTTTGGGCCACACCGTTTACAGTAAAGGCTTCGGCCCAGTAATATGAAATATGAAAAGGCTTCGGCCCAGTGTTATGAATTATGAAATCTGAAAAGGGCTATGGCCCAGTACATGTTTGAGATTGGTTTTGGGCTTAGACCCAACAGGCCGTTATTGTTTTGGGCTCTAAAAGGGGCTTGTTGCACACTGAGTTTCCAAACTCACCCCCTTTCCTTAACCTTGCAGGTGAGCCTTGATGTGGGGACTTGGGCCGGAGGGGATTTAGAGTAGCCACGGTGATCGTCTTTGGGCTTTTAAACAAGCGTTGGTTTTCATTAAATTTCCTTTAATTATTATTTATTTTTGGGTTGTAATAAGGCCATTTTAACTTTTCTTTTATTTCTTTTCGGGATTAGTTTATTTTTAATAACTTTAAACCTAGTTGATAATTATTCAAATGGGCTAGACTTAGGACGTGTTTGCAAAACGATACTTGTTTTCAAAATATCTCAACACTACGATTAATCGATTTATCAAAGTCGTCCACTTAAACAAATTTAAACTCGATATAACAAAGTGTGGCTATGGTTGTGGGCATGTCTAGGATTGGATCCAATCAAAGAGCTTGGTACTTAAGCAGCCTTCATGGCTCACCTCCTCTGTCTTGGATACCTACCTGGTGCCCAGCTTCCATACACTTTGTTAACTCAACAAAATATATGGTTTTTAAAACACTAAAACGGAACATGGGTTTTCAACTCCAATGTGGCACGTCATATTCGGCCATAACGTCTGGGCCGGGTTTGGGGTGTTACAGAAGAGAAAAGAGATCGAGTTCCAAGTGGGTGATAATTTTTTCTAAAGATATCTCCGTGAAAGAAAATTTTAAGGTTTGGCTGAAAAGGCAAGTTGAGTCCGCGTTTCATTTGGCCTTATAAGGTTATTGAAAGAGTTGGATCAGTGGCTTATCGGCTAGCCTTGCCAACCGAGTTGAAAAAGATTCATAATGTGTTTCATGTGTCGATGCTGCGACGTTACAGTTCTGATCCTTCACATGTGATTCCTTTAACAGAAATTGAATTTCGACCGGATATGACCTATGAGGAAGAACCAATAAAGATTTTGGCTCGGGAAATTAAACAATTGAGAAATAAAAGTATAGTCTTAGTGAAAGTATTGTGGCACAGACATGGAATAGAAGAGGCTACGTGAGAACCTGAGGAAGCTATGAGGAAACAGTACTCGAACCTCTTTACCGGTAAGATTTTCAGGGACGAAAATCCCTAAAGGAGGGAGAATTGTGACAGCCGAATTAGGGCCTAATCAGAATAGTAGTTTTGTAACCACAAATACGAGATAGAAATAATTATTTTATAATTATTTTGAGGTTCATGATATGATTGCATGATTGTGTGAAAATTTCATGATGAAATTTTATGCATAAAGTGCTTAAATTGAAATTAGGGACTAAATCGAATAATTTGCAAAACTTGCATTCTAGAAGTTTTTAGTATGAAATTGCTTTGGAATATTAATGAGGAGCTCTTAAATAGCAATTTGACCAATTTCTAAGTCTATGGACAAAAATTGGACACGGATGGAATTTTTAGAAATTTTAGTAGTAAGGGCATTTTGGTCATTTGTATATTAAATGAAATAAAATGGGAAAAATAACACAAAAATGTGTTCATCTTCATTAAGCTTGGCCGAATTTCACCTCTCTCCATAGCTAGGGTTTCTTCAACTTTCAAGCTTCATAATCAAGAAAGACGTGGAATCGATCGTGATCGGGGAAAAGAAAAGCTTTTGGACTAAATTATAACATTTCTAAAGTTTGCACCGAAGTAAGTTCGTACATGAATAATTTATCGATTTTTTTATGTTATTTTATGTTGTTATCATATGAATTGGTGACTGTCCATAGAATGATTAAATGATGGAATTTGCAAATTTAATTAGACTATGAATAAGTGTTAACAGTGAAAAAGGAAAGATTTTCCGGTTGAACCTTCAGAATAGGAACAATATGAATGACCCATTGTGAATACACGTGTGTAGTACTAAGTGTAGGCTACTACGTGTATCATACTGTTAAGTCGCATGTGTGGTACTAAGTGTAGGCTACTATGCGTACTCAATGACTTCGATCACGTGTGTAGCACTAAGTGCAGGCTACTACGTGTATCAGATGATGAGGTCACGTGTGTAGTACTAAGTGCAGGCTACTACGTGTACCGGATTGTTGATCGCATGTGTAGTACTAAGTGCAGGCTACTATGCATATCGGATAGCTTCGGCTATAAGTGTGGAAGGGGGAAATATGTGTAAACAATGGTATATTTGTTATTTTCCGTTGAGTTCAACGGGGAAAATCGATAAAGTGGTAATATGCGAAAGTTATTATAAGGTGAATATGTGCAAATTTATGTTTATGAAAAGTTAGGAGCTATGTGCTATATAATTGAGTGAATTATGGTATGACAAAAAGGACTAGGTGGAATTATGCAAGAGTGAATGTTAGAAATAAAACAGTGTTGGACAGCAGCAGTTACATGATTTTAAAAATTTACCAAAAATCGTGGAAGTTGAATAAAAATGCAAATGATATATGTTAAAATAAAGCTTAATGAGTCTATTTTCACATAAAAGAAATAGGGGAAGCAAATGAATTCTATATTGTGTGCTATTTGAATTCTTGTGAAGCAAGGTCTGAATGAATTCGAGATCCCCTTTTCTATCTTTATAAATTCACCATAAATTGTACACAAATTATTAAGAGTCATACTTTACATGCATGGATTCCTTATTGAGTCTATTTTTAAGAGAAACAAACAACATTGTCGTTGGAATTCTGTACAGGGAGAAATTTGGTTCGTAGTGTACAGGGGTCAGAGTAGTCATACCCTAAAATAAGGGAGACTTTAACTAATAAACTGTACTAATTGGCCCCGACCAAAATTCTAGAAAAAAATTAGTCAGTAGAAATATGAGTCTAGTTTTAGAGAAAATTTACGGAATTGGATTTCAAGTTTTGTAGCTCGAGATATATTTTTTTAAAATCGGGACTCCAGAAAATAGCCTGTCCTAAATATGTGATTATATACTAGTAGGATTGTTTTACTTTGATAAATTGTATATCAATTTCATACTTACTTACTAAGCTATATGCTTACCTTCTTTTCTTTTTCTTGTCTTATAGAATTACTAAGCCAGGTCGAGATTTGGAGATCGTCGGAGACCCATCCACACATTAGTACTCTTTGGTATTTTGTAAACACTATTTTGGAATTATGGCATGTATGGAGGGCTGAATCATTTTGTTATATGTTATAATTAATTTGGTTTAAAATATTACTTTTCAAAATTTGATAATTTACTTGTATTTATGTATATCTGTTAATGTTATCTATTTTTGTTCAAACTAGAGGAATTAATTATGTAAGATCAGGTAAATGTGTGAATTCATATTTTCGTGATTTGTAATATTCCGTACCTTGTTCCGGCTTAGAACATGGGTAAGAGGTGTTACAATTTGATAGTGGTTAGGTGTCTACGTCTTTATACGTTTCTTGCTATGCAAGCCATTAACAAAGAGGGGCAGTTGTACACACTCATTTTTTTCTGAGCCCGATTTGGGGGCCATTTAAATTTTTGTTCTCTCTTGGGCCGTTTGAAGCCCACCCGGTTTTGGTCTATTTGAGACCTTTATTTTTCTTTTCTTTTTTTCTTCTTTCCTTTTTGGGTTTGTCAAAGGCCCAAAATATTATTATTATCATCACTACTATTACTATTATTAAATATTATTATTATTATCATTTTTTACAAATAAGCAAGATTAAAAAAACAATATATAAACATGAAAGGAAAAGAAAAAAGAGAGGCTTTTCATTATTTTTGTTCTTAAAAAAAGGTAAAAAAAAAACCACAACAACAACAAGCATTGAATTTTTTTTCTTTTCTTCTATCTATTTTTTGGCCATATGCATGTCATGAGGGATCAGATTTTAGGTTCTGATGAATGGGACGTCACCGGACCGTCGGTCCTCTACCCTAGGAGCCCCTAAAAATCTTGTTTTTTCCCTCCCATTTCTAAAATAAAGGTTTCTTTTTTTTAAAAAAAAAAAAGGCTTGATTTTGGGAAAATTTTGATTTTTTATAAAAAAATAAAAAATTAGATTTTAACAAATAAAAATCTATTTTTTAAGTTATTTTAAAGAAAAGTTTAATTTTTTAAACAAAATTTTAATTTTTTTTCAACTATTTCAAAGAAAAGCTTTAATCTTTAAGAAAAATAGTGTTTTTTTTTAACAAAAAAAAGGAGAAAGTTTAGATTTTGAAAAATAAAAAAAAATTTTTAGTCATTTTAAAGGAAAGTTTAAAATTTTAAAACAAAGTTTTGATTTTTTTCAACTACTTCAAAATAAAAGCTTTAATCTTTAAGAAAAATAGTGTTTTTTTAAAGAATGAAAGAATTTAGATTTTGAAAAATAAAAATAAGTTTTTTTAAGTCATTTTAAAGGAAAATTTAAAATTTTAAAACGAAGTTTTGATTTTTTTAACTATTTCAAAATAAGGTTTTGATTTTTAAGAAAAATAATTATTTTTTTAAAGAAAACTTTGATTTTACAAAAAAAAAATTCTTGCCACTGTACGCGACGGCTCCACCACCGGAGGCCAGGGAGTCGTTGGGCTCTCCGGTGGTGGAGCCATGGCCAACATAGAAATTGGAAGAGAAAAAGGTTTTTTTTTTTTTGAAAACAATTAGGTTAAAATGAAAGAATGAATAGTTTTTTTTTTCATTTATAGGTGCAAAAAATGGGTAATTTAATCCCACCCCTTACCTTTTAAATTTACAAAAAAATACCCCATTTTTTGCAGCATCGCCCTTGCTCTCTGAACTATTTACACCCGTAACCTTTTTATTTATTTAAACATTCAATTTAATCTAAAATTTAAAAATTAAAAGCAAATTAATTGCTACATTAGTCCTTTGTCTTCCACATTTTTTTTATCTTTTAGTCTTAAAATCAAGCTATGTCATTTTGTTTCCAACTTTAATAAATAATTTACACTTTTATATTTCATTTCACTTGCATTTATACATTATATATTTAATGTTAATTATGCAGTTTATTTTAATGTTTTATATTTATTCACACTTGTATAATTTTTATTTATTCTTATTTCATTTTTATTTGTTTTCATGTCTATTTATAGTTTTTTTACACGTTCCCCTTACATACATTTTAATATTATTTATTTATGTTACTTTGATTCTTTTATTGTATTATGAATAAGGTGTATTGTTGTTATTATTATCATCATCATGTTAAGGTCTTATTTATTTCATTTATTTAATTTTTCTATTTATTATTGCCATTTTGAAAGAGTTTTAACTTTTCATTAACTTTAGCCAATTTAATTAATTTTCCTATTTTATTACTATTCATTTTAAAAGAGAGAACTTTAGGTCATTTTTCTATCCGATCATTGTTGACATGAAGTTAGTTAAGTAGGTGTTATATTTTAATGAAACTATAAGGTTTTTACATTTGAATTTAGGTTAGTCCTTATGATCTTACCTACCATTTACCTTAGAAAAATTATAAATCATATGTAAGACATTTTTTTAGGGTTTTAAATTAGTTTTAAATATCGTATACGATTAGAATCTTAAGTTAATATGTAAATATTTTTTAGGACCTTATTCAAGGTTAAAACTAAAGATTTTTGTAGGTGAATTGTAAATCATGAGTAGGTCTTTCTAATTTTTTATTTTAGAATATATTTTAAGAAAGCTAATAAATGTTTTTTAAGATTTATTATTTTTGGATTTTGACGAATTTAAATCTTAGATCAAGAATTTTAAAGTAAGATAAGCCATAAACCCGACATAGGATACTTTATTAATTAAATATTTTATAAAATAATAATAATAAAAGATCGAATAAGTTGTAGATATATTTTAATATTTCTCTTAATTCATTGGTAATTTCTAAATTTTTTTTAGAATTTTAAAATAGAATTAATTTTAGGAATTTGAGGTATTTTACTAGAATTATTTAGGTATCATTTAGGGTTCCCATTAAAAGTAAAAAATCTCTAATTTAAGTTTCAAATTAGATAAGTTTGGTGAACACATCTTAATCGAGCTACAAGTAAACCGAAGGCGTTTCTTTTAGAGTTTTTATTTAAGATTTCCATAAGATTTTAGCATAGATAAAGACATTAATATGTTTAAATAAAAAAAATCTAGCTCTTAAGACCCCATAGGACTATCCCCGGATAGGCATTGTGGGGGTGCTATAACCTTCCCCACATGTAACCGTACTCCTGAACCCGAAATTTGGTGATGAGATCGAGTGTAGATTTTTAGGCTTTTTTGGTAGTATTAATTCTAAATTTTTAGACGATAGGTGGTTAATCAACCTAGCCCTATTTGGTTAGTGGCGACTTTACGTAATTTAGTCCCTCCGTGTCTAGCTTTGCTTACTAGGCCCTTGTACTCTTATGTAGGCAACGTTATGATAGTTATGAGAGGGGGAATAAAAGTTCAATTATGATTTAAGAATTCAATTATGATTTAAGAATTGAATAGGAAAGAAAAATTGAGAATAATAGTGACTAACGACGATGACAACACGTGGTGGTGCGACGGTGGTGCATCGATGGTGCGGTGATGGTATGTAACACCCCTTACCCATGTCCGACACCGGGACAAGGTACGAGGCATTACCGGACTTAAACATACACATACATGCAAAAATCGGGCCGTAAAATTTCTTTTAATTCAAAACTTTTCAAACACATGCATGTCATCCCTTATTTGGGTCTAAGAAACCCAAAACATACATCGGGATTGATTCGGGACTAAACCGAGAACTTTGAGAAGTTTCACAGAAACTTAGGAAATTTTCCCATGAAACAGGGTGACACACCTGCGTGGACATAGGGACATGCCCGTGTGCCTTTGACATGCCTGTGTCCTCAGGCCGTGTAACTCTCTGTTTATAACGCCAGCATGCAAATCCAACCGCATGGCTGGGCCACACGCCCATGTCTCTAGGCCGTCTCCCTCACATGGTTGAGACACACGGCCGTGTCTCAGCCTGTGTGGCCAACACTTAGGCTGTTTTCCAAGCCTTCATGTTTCCCATAATCCCTTACAGCCTTATGCACATCAAAATCACAAATCATGGCATCATTTTAGTGATTAAACACTCTTTAGTAAGACACATTCATAACATTGACATGTCCTCTTACATGTAATGCACCTACCCATAAAGTACCAAGTCTAGATTCATTAATTCACATTCATAAGACCCGTCATTTTGGTGACCACTTTTACCATTATGCTAAGTTACCAACTTACACTCATATTCAACCATCGTCATGTTGTTTTTATAACATACAATTACTACATAGCTATGATCACCTCAAATGGTCATAGAGCATACATCCAATAGACATGTCATATTACCAACCATGCATGGCAACCAAACATAATCACCTCATAAACATTAGACATAACATGAATAGCTAGATTAACAAACTGTAATCAATATGAGCCACATCTCATGGCCATATACATATAACTTAATATAAGCCAATATATTTTGCCAAAATGATAATAAAACATGCCATATAACTAGATCTCTATACATTCCACTCACTTGGAAACGCTAACATATGTATCAATACTCCAAAGGTAATAGCTTGATAGTGTGATGATGCCTTCGACGATCTCTAACCCCGAGCTAACCTGACAACACTAAAGAAGTGGAAAGGAGAGGGTAAGCTTCATAGCTTAGTAAGACCGTATGAAAATAATAAGCAATTTATCAATATGCTTTCACCAATTCTTACAACATGATCTCAAGGTAATACTATCATAATTGCCCTTTTTCTATGTTTAGGTCAAGATGTTTTCTCAAGTCACATTCACTAAATTATTTATATCTGGAGTTACGAAACTCCAAATTAAGATCTGCTAATTTTATCAGAAACTAGACTCACATATATTCTTACCATAAAATTTTCAGAATTTTTAGTTTATCCAATTCGTACAATCTATTCTTCAAAGTCACCCCTATTCTGCTATTTGACAGCTTCAACCTTTCTTTAATAAAAATTAATTATCTCCTCACACGGGATTTGAATGATGTTCCTGTTTGTTTCTTTTAAAAATAGACTCATTAAGGATTCTAATAATATAAATTGTAACCCATATATATTTTTGTACAATTTTTAATGATTTCCCCAAATTCGGTCAGGGGATTTCGAAATCATTCTGACTCTGTCTCACAACAATTTAAATATTTCATAATATGAAACTCTTTTGCTTACACCGTTTCTTCTATGTGAAACTAGACTCATTAAGATTTAATTTAATATTTTATTCAGCCTTTAACTCAGTTTCCACAATTTTTGGTGGATTTTAAAATTTCAAACTGCTACTACTGTCCAAAACTATTTTAGTGTAACTTAATGATACTAAGTTTATTACACCTTATTAATTCATTTTCACCACATTGGTAAAAATACATGTTTATACATCATAAGTATAGACCTATAATCATAAGGTCATCACAAAATCATTCTCATAAGCATGACTTACCTATTTACATCCTCACCAAATGTACATCATAAACCGAAATCATTTCTCAGGAGTTTGGCATACATACTTGTGTTACTCAACATGCTCATATACTTTACTTACTCATATTCATTTCTTATTAATCATACAACATGAATTGAATTCACATCTCATCAATTCATGTAAAATACATAGATCGTCATAAGTATAACTTACTCACTTTCCTTCCTTACTAAACATACCATGTAAATGAAGCTCGTATTTTGTAATTCTCATTTAGGTACATGTACCACTCACCACATGATCATAAGTTCTTTCATTTCTATACAAACCATAAATCTTCTGTTGAACCATTTGGAATACTACAGGATATTCATTAGCCCCAAACATGGGATAAGATGCGACACCATGTCCCAGACATGGTCTTACACTAGCTAGCACATCAAAGTCGATGCCATGTCCCAAACAGGTCTTACACTGACTTTCATATATCGAGGCCGATGCCGTGTCCCAGACAGGTCTTACACTGGATCTCATCTATCAGTGTTGATGCCATGTCCCAAATAGGTCTTACACTGACACATAACAAGCTGACGCCATGTCCCAGACAGGTCTTACACTAGCTTGTATGTAACACCCCGAACCCGAGACCATCGCCGGAGTCGAACACGAGGTGTTAACAGACTTCAAACCACTTATTTGACATTTCCCAGACAAGCTGCCAATCTGCGTACTAGTCGCTTTAAAAATCATATCTTGAGTTCTGAAACTCAAAATCCAGTTCCGTAAATTTTCCCTAGAACTAGACTCATATACCTATATGGTAGAATTTTTGTAGAATTTTTGGTCGGGCCAATTAGTACAGTTTATTAGTTAAATTCTCCCCTATTACAGGGTGCGACTACACTGACCTTCATGCATTACGATTTGGATAACTCCCTGCACAAAGCTTCAATACTGATGCCGTTTGTTTCTATAGAAACTAGACTCAGAGAGGAATCTATAAATATATGGCATGACTCCTAATTATCTCTGGTTAATTTATAATTAATTTCCAAAGTTGGAACAGGGAACCCATAAACAGTTCTGGCCCTGTCTCACGAGAACCTGAATATCTCTTAACATACTGTCTATATGATCATTTCGTTACTTCTATATGAAAATAGACTCATCGATCTTCGATTACATAATTTATTCACTATTTAATTCCATTCCTACTAATTTTTGTAATTTTTCAATCCCACGTCACTGCTGCTGCCAGCATCTGTTACTGAAGCAACTATGCCCATTTCGTGATTTCTCATTGATCTATCTAGTAATTCATCATACATATCACAAAATTATAATCATGACTAGCCATACCAAAGGCTAATCATTGTCAAACATCTCCCTACTACACTATTGCCATATCATGAATCTTAACACCAAAATTAATCAGCCATGACATATGGCATAAAAAGAAAATCGAATTACCAAGACTTACGACCTAACGTTATAAAACCAAATCCAACCGAACATTTATGCCATTTTCGCATGGCTAAAATTTTACATACCAAATTTCAACAAAACATATTAGCCTATACATGCCGAAATGTTATCCTAGACCGACTAAAAAGAAAATACCAAAAGTTGCTAGCCGGTGTGATGACTCCGATGATGGCCCGATCACGCAAAAAGAGACGAGTCCAAGAAACCTAAAATAGGTGACAAGGAAACACCGAGTGAGTATATAACTCAGTAAGTCATAAGCAATGCACTACCATCCATTAATAACATTATCACAAGAGGAAGCAAAATGGAACGAGGTTAGTTACTCCATCCATACCGAACCATACCATAGTTCCTCAAACCTATCGGTTCAAGCTCATACCAAGTCATGCATTCACATTCCATATACTAATCAATAGGATATTTGAGGCATTTTCATACATCATTTATTTTCGTTACAATCATACAACTAAACGACCTTTCACCTATTCCATGATAAATCTTATGTACGTGACTTCAATTATAATTGTCACATAGGTTCAAACTTACCAAGCTCAACTTCAAATATAAACATAGCGCCTATTAGTCACGAACTCGAGGTACTTACCCGATCCGCTGTCCGTGATCAACTCAATAATGTCGCACACTTAGTGTCCATAGTGATTCAAAAGTATATATTAAGTCCGCACACTCAGTGCTATATAATCAAACTCGCACACTTAGTGCTACATAATCAAACTCGCACACTTAGTGCTACATAATCAAACTCGCACACTTAGTGCTGTACAATTTAAACCCGCACACTTAGCGCCAATCTCATGATCATAAATGTTTATACCCGCACTCTTAGTGCCGAGATCAACAACTCAATACATCTCACCTCTTTTCTTTTCATTCAACACTTTCATCACCACATACATACATGTATATATATTTATCATTCCATTCAGCATCATTACATAGACGTTATGACCATTTAAATTAATACAAACTATATGCTTAATGACTTACTTTATGTTGGGTAAAATAATTCCAAGTCGGCTACTCGATGACCTTCGATTTCCACTTGCTGGACGCCTCTCCTTTAGGTTCTTGAGCTTAAATAAATAAATCAACTAGTTTAATTACCTTGCTAGTTATTTATATCCCATAACATTAATAGTTTCATATCAAAAGAAGCATACGGCAACATTTTATTTCAAGGTACATATTCATAATTCAAATTCGACCATATAAACCAATATCATCCACTTGATCAATTATAGAGAATTAAAGTTAATATCACAATGTGTACTCTATATGGCCCATTATACATAATCAAATTTAACATCATCTATATATTTACTCATATGGCCGAATATACATACCCCCATATAATATCATTTTCATTCCATTTAACACTTAATTTCCACCACATAAACACTTGGCCGAATAATCCTAAACTAGCAAAACTCCACATTTGTTCATACCATCTTTTAAATTCACATGTATATTTTATTTTTACATGAACCATAGCCGAATCGTTTTAACCATGAGTAACATAACAAGCATAAATCATACTTATGGATATACCATGGCCGATTCAATCTAATCACATCCAAAATCATCAACCATTTTCAATGCATATAACATATATAAACATGAATAAGTTTCATATAATCTCTTAACACATTAATTTCTTTCATCAACAATCTTTTGTTTCTTTATCCATCAAAACTTAAAGGTAAGAAAAAAATCAAGTTCTTCTCACACATACCATAACCGAAAGTTCCATCCAACACTCTAAATTCAAAATTTTAGTATGGCTAGGTAAGAAAAACGTGATGATTAACCTGAACAAACTAAGATTTCAAAAGAAAGATTAACAAAATTTACTAACCTTCTCTTCATTCAAAAGGCCGAATGCCTTTTCCCCCCCCTTTTTTTCTTCTTCTTGTACGGCTAAGAAGAACAAGGTAATAACCCTTTTTTTTACTTCTTTTATTATCCTTAGTATTTCTTTTATTATTTCCTTTACTTTACATAAAATAATGACCACTTCATGGAAATTTACCACATATTCTAATATATGCTCCATCATGGCCGGCCACTATGTATAAAAAAAGGAGTATTTGACATGCAAAGCCATTATTTTCACTACATGCTTTAATAGGTCCTTATAAATTAACCTATCACATTTCAAAATTTTCTCACATAAGTCCTATTTACTAAAATTCACCTACAATTAAACAAAATTCAAATATGAAATTTTCACACATGCATATATACATATAATAAGCATCAAATATGACAGCTAATTATTTTTATGACTCGGTTTAGCGGTCCCGAAACCACTTCCCGACTAGGGTCAATTTTGGGCTGTCACAACTCTCCCCCACTCAAGAAATTTTCGTCCCCGAAAATTCTTACCGGTAAATAGGTTTGGGTATCGTTCTTTCATTGAGCTCTCGGTTTCCCAAGTAGCTTCCTCGATCCCGTGTTTGAGCCATAACACCTTTACTAACGGAACCCTTTTGTTTCGCAACCCCTTCACTTCACGAGCTAGGATACGCATCGGCTCTTCTTCATAACTCATATCGGCTTGAATTTCAACCTCCGACGGACTAATTATGTGCGAAGGATCAGATCTATAGCGTCGAAGCATCGAAACATGAAAGACGTCGTGAATCTTTTCAAGTTCAGGGGGTAAAATCAATCGATACGCAACTGGACCGACTCGTTCGGATATTTCGTATGGCCCAATGAATCTCGGACTCAACTTGCCCTTTCGGCCAAACCTGAGTACCTTTTTCCAAGGCAAAACTTTAAGAAACACTTTATCTCCCACCTGATATTCAATGTCTTTTCGTTTCAAATCCGCATACGATTTCTGACGATCCGTGGCTGCCTTTAGACTTTCACGGATTACCCTTACTTTCTGTTCGGCATCTTTAATCAAATCGACTCTGAAAATTTTACTTTCACCGAGCTCGGTCCAAAACAATGGTGTACGGCATTTACGACCGTACAAAGCCTCGTAAGGTGCCATCTTAATACTTGATTGAAAACTATTGTTGTAAGCGAATTCAATCAAAGGTAAATACCGTTCCCATAAACCACTAAACTCGAGGATGCAACATCTCAACATATCCTCAAGTATCTGAATTATCCGCTCGGATTGACCATCGGTTTGTAGATGAAAAGCGGTGCTAAAATGCAGCTTGGTACCCAAAGCTTCTTGCAATTTCTTCCAAAATCGTGAGGTGAATCTCGGATCTCTATCCGACACGATAGAAATAGGTACTCCATGTAATCTCACAATCTGAGAAACATACAATTCGGCTAGTTTATCCAATGAAAAATCCGTACGCACGGGGATAAAGTGAGCCGACTTAGTCAGTCTATCAACAACAACCCAAATCGTATCCTTCTTGCTTGCTGACAATGGCAGTCCGGACACAAAGTCCATTGTGACTCGATCCCATTTCCACTCGGGTATCATGATCGGCTGAAGTAATCCTGAAGGCACTTGATGTTCCGCTTTCACTTGTTGACATATTAAACATCTCGAAACAAAGTCGGAGATGTCCCGTTTCATACCATGCCACCAAAACCGACGTTTCAAATCGTTGTACATTTTCGTACTCCCCGGGTGAATTGACATTCGGCTACAATGAGCTTCGTTCAGAATCATCGAAATGAGTTCTGAATTTCTTGGAACACACAACCGACTTCTGAACCTCAAACAATCGTCATCATCAATTTGAAATTCGGATTCCATATTCGGAATACATTCAGCCCGTTTTGCAACCAATTCATCGTCGACTTTCTCAGCTTCACGATTTTGATGAATCAATAATGGTTTGGCCTTTAATTCAGCTACTAACACATTGTCGGGTAGAACAGACAAGTGTACATTCATCGCTCGTAAAGCAAACAACGATTTCCGGCTTAAGGCGTCCGCAACCACATTAGCCTTTCTCGGGTGGTAATCAATGACAAGCTCATAATCTTTCAACAACTCAAGCCAACGTCTTTGTCGCAGATTTAAGTCTCTTTGAGTCATCAAATATTTGAGACTTTTGTGATCCGAAAATACATGGCACTTTTCGCCAAACAAATAATGTCGCCAAATTTTCAAAGCAAATACGATGGCGGCTAGTTCGAGATCATGGGTTGGATAATTTCTCTCGTGTGGCTTCAATTGTCTCGACGCATAGGCCACAACTCGACCTTCTTGCATCAATACGCAACCTAACCCGAGTAGGGATGCGTCACTATAAATGACAAACTCTTTGCCTGATTCGGGTTGCACTAAAATTGGAGCTTCAGTCAAATGAGTTTTCAGTTGATCGAAGCTTTTCTGACATTTCTCCGTCCATTCGAACTTAACATCCTTTTGAAGTAGCTTCGTCATTGGTGTGGCTATCATCGAGAACCCTTTTACAAATCGTCGGTAATAACCGGCGAGCCCCAGGAAGCTCCGAACTTCGGTAACATTTCTTGGAGGCTTCCAGTTAAGTATGGCTGAAATTTTGCTCGGGTCAACTCGAATACCCGATGCGGATACCACATGACCCAAGAAACTAACCTCTCTTAACCAGAACTCACACTTACTGAACTTAGCATATAACTTCTTATCCCGCAAAATTTGCAACACTAATCTCAGGTGCTCAGCATGTTCGGTCTCATCTCCTGAATAGACTAAGATGTCATCAATGAACACAACTACGAACCGGTCCAAATACTGTCTGAAGATCCGATTCATCAAATCCATAAATACCGCAGGGGCATTAGTGAGCCCGAACGGCATCACTAAGAACTCGTAGTGACCGTACCTCGTTCTGAAAGCAGTTTTGGGTACGTCCGAATCTCGAATCCGCAACTGATAATAACCCGATCTCAAATCTATCTTTGAAAACACTGAGGCTCCCTTTAGTTGATCAAACAAATCATCAATGCGCGGTAATGGATATTTATTCTTTATCATCACTTTATTCAGTTGACGATAGTCAATGCACAATCTCATGGTCCCATCCTTCTTTTTCACGAACAAACTGGTGCACCCCAAGGTGAGAAACTTGGTCGAGCGAAACCTCTATCCGTCAACTCTTGCAATTGAGCTTTCAATTCCTTTAACTCGGTTAGTGCCATACGATACGGAGCTATCGAAATTGGCGTAGTTCCAGGTACAAGCTCAATACCAAACTCTATCTCCCGAACAGGTGGCAAACCCGGTAACTCTTCAGGAAAAACATTCGGGTATTCACAAACCACCGGCACAGATTCGGGTTTCTTTTCTAATTCTTTGTCATCAAGTACATACGCAAGGTATGCTTCGCACCCTTTTCTTACATATTTCTGGGCCAACATTGCTGATATTACAGCTGGCAACCCCCTTAAGTCTGTAGACTCAACTTAGATTATCTCGTTATTTGCGCACCTCAAATCAATAGTCTTGCTTTTGCAATTCACAACCGCATCATGCGCGGTCAACCAATCCAAACCAAGAATAACATCAAATTCGTCAAACGGAAAAAGCATCAAATCGGCCGGAAAACAGGATTCTCGGATTATTAGAGGGATCTCTTACACACTTTATCAACAAGTACGCATTGACCCAAAGGGTTTGACACTCGAATTACGAACTCAGTAGACTCAATAGGTAGAGTCTTACTGGATGCTAAGGTTTCGCATACATATGAATGAGTAGAGCCAGGGTCAATCAATGCAATCACATTAGTATCAAAGAGAGTGAAGGTACCAGTGATGACGTCAGGGGAGGATGCCTCCTCTCGTGCGCGAATGGCATATGCTCTAGCAGGAGTACGGTTCTCGGCTCGAACAGCCGTATTAGAGGCCCCTCTCTGACTACCACCCCTACCTCCTAAAATTCTCAGTGGTCTACCTCTAGTTGTCACTCTACTAGGTCTTGCACCTTGAATCTTATTCTTCTCATCAAGCTCCGTGCAATCTCTAATGAAGTGGTCCTTCGAACCGCATCCGTAACAGGCCCTGTTAGTAGACTTACCCCAACATTCACCTAGGTGTCGTCTTCCGCATTGGGGACATTCAGGTTTCTCTTGACAATTATTGCCCACACTAGCTACCGAAGTAGCTCGGGAGTCCGTCGATGGTCGTGCCCTGATGGAAATTCCCGCAGTCGTCCTCGACTTATTAGTGTCCTCCCTGAACTTCTTTACAGCTGAGAACGGAGCTTTACCCGTCGATCTTTTACGATAGTCTCTAGCTTCAAATTCAGCCTTCTTCTTCTCCTTTCCAAGTTCTTCCGCCTTGCAGGCTCGTTCGACTAGTGTTACGAATTCTTTTATCTCCAAAATACCCACTAGTAGCTTTAAATCTTCATTCAATCCTTCTTCGAATCTTTTGCACATAGCAACCTCATCAGCTACACACTCCCGGGCATACCTACTGAGTCTTACGAATTCATGTTCGTATTCAGATACTGTCATACGGCCTTGCTTGAGTTCCAAGAATTCCTTGCGCTTTTGATCAATGAACCGTTGGCTAATATATTTCTTTCGAAATTCCGTTTGAAAGAAGTCCCAAGTAACTCGTTCGTTTGGGACTATGGATATCAGGGTCCTCCACCAATAGTAGGCTGAGTCCCGCAACAAGGATATAACACACTTTAGACATTCATCGGGTGTGCATGACAGTTCATCAAACACCCGAATGGTGTTATCAAGCCAGAACTCGGCCCTTTCAGCATCATCAGTAACTATGGCCCTGAACTCCTCAGCCCCGCGCTTCCTAATCAAGTCTACAGGTGGCTTACTCAGCCTCACAGGATCAATGACTGATGGCATTACGGGCTCTTGGGGTGGATTATTCAAATTCGGGAATTGTTGGACAGCCGGATTGGTTCGGGCATATTGTGCGACCCACTCATTCATCATGGTAAAGAAGGCTTGTTTAGCCCCCTCACCTTGATCATTCACAGATGACTGAGGTTCAACAGGCGGCGTCCCTTGTTCAGGAGCAGCCGCTACACTTTCAACGTCATCCGCCAAGGTTCTCTCTACACCGGGATCCATTTACTAATCAAAACAAAAATTTTAACCGTCAGAAGTCATCACACATTTAAACATTAACATTAAGGCATGTATAGCTAGACTCATACGTGCTATGGTAGTCCTAGAACCGACTAAACCATGGCTCTGATACCAATAAAATTGTAACACCCCGAACCCGAGACCGTCGCCGGAGTCGAACACGAGGTGTTAACAGACTTCAAACCACTTATTTGACATTTCCCAGACAAGCTGCCAATCTGCGTACTAGTCGCTTTAAAAATCATATCTTGAGTTCTGAAACTCAAAATCCAGTTCCGTAAATTTTCCCTGGAACTAGACTCATATACCTATATGGTAGAATTTTTGTAGAATTTTTGGTCAGGCCAATTAGTACAGTTTATTAGTTAAATTCTCCCCTATTACAGGGTGCGACTACACTGACCTTCATGCATTACGATTTGGCTAACTCCCTGCACAAAGCTTCAATACTGATGCCGTTTGTTTCTATAGAAACTATACTCAGAGAGGAATCTATAAATATATGGCATGACTCCTAATTATCTGTGGTTAATTTATAATGAATTTCCAAAGTCGGAATAGGGAACCCAAAAACCGTTCTGGCCCTGTCTCACGAGAACCTGAATATCTCTTAACATACTGTCCATATGATCGTTTCGTTACTTCTATATGAAAATAGACTCATCGAGCTTCGATTACATAATTTATTCACTATTTAATTCCATTCCTACTAATTTTTGTAATTTTTCAATCCCACGTCACTGCTGCTGCCAGCATCTGTTACTGAAGCAACTATGCCCATTTCGTGATTTCTCATTGATCTATCTAGTATTTCATCATACATATCACAAAATTATAATCATGACTAGCCATACCAAAGGCTAATCATTGTCAAACATCTCCCTACTACACTATTGCCATATCATGAATCTTAACACCAAAATTAATCAGCCATGACATATGGCATAAAAAGAAAATCGAATTACCAAGACTTACAACCTAACGTTATAAAACCAAATCCAACCGAACATTTATGCCCTTTTCGCATGGCTAAAATTTTACATACCAAATTTCAACAAAACATATTAGCCTATACATGCCGAAATGTTCTCCTAGACTGACTAAAAAGAAAATACCAAAAGTTGCTAGCCGGTGTGATGACTCCGATGACGGCCCGATCACGCAAAAAGAGACGAGTCCAAGAAACCTAAAATAGGTGACAAGGAAACACCGAGTGAGTATATAACTCAGTAAGTCATAAGCAATGCACTACCATCCATTAATAACATTATCACAAGAGGAAGCAAAATGGAACGAGGTTAGTTACTCCATCCATACCGAACCATACCATAGTTCCTCAAACCTATCGGTTCAAGCTCATACCAAGTCATGCATTCACATTCCATATACTAATCAATAGGATATTTGAGGCATTTTCATACATCATTTATTTTCGTTACAATCATACAACTAAACGACCTTTCACCTATTCCATGATAAATCTTATGTACGTGACTTCAATTATAATTGTCACATAGGTTCAAACTTACCAAGCTCAACTTCAAATATAAACATAGCGCCTATTAGTCACGAACTCGAGGTACTTACCCGATCCGCTGTCCGTGATCAACTCAATAATGTCGCACACTTAGTGTCCATAGTGATTCAAAAGTATATATTAAGTCCGCACACTCAGTGCTATATAATCAACTTGCACACTTAGTGCTATATAATCAAACTCGCACACTTAGTGCTACATAATCAAACTCGCACACTTAGTGCTACATAATCAAACTCGCACACTTAGTGCTGTACAATTTAAACCCGCACACTTAGCGCCAATCTCATGATCATAAATGTTTATACCCGCACTCTTAGTGCCGAGATCAACAACTCAATACATCTCACCTCTTTTCTTTTCATTCAACACTTTCATCACCACATACATACATGTATATATATATTTATCATTCCATTCAGCATCATTACATAGACGTTATGACCATTTAAATTAATACAAACTATATGCTTAATGACTTACTTTATGTTGGGTAAAATAATTCCAAGTCGGCTACTCGATGACCTTCGATTTCCCCTTGTTGGATGCCTCTCCTTTAGGTTCTTGAGCTTAAATAAATAAATCAACTAGTTTAATTACCTTGCTAGTTATTTATATCCCATAACATTAATAGTTTCATATCAAAAGAAGCATACGGCAACATTTTATTTCAAGGTACATATTCATAATTCAAATTCGACCATATAAACCAATATCATCCACTTGATCAATTATAGAGAATTAAAGTTAATATCACAATGTGTACTCTATATGGCCCATTATACATAATCAAATTTAACATCATCTATATATTTACTCATATGGCCGAATATACATACCCCCATATAATATCATTTTCATTCCATTTAACACTTAATTTCCACCACATAAACACTTGGCCGAATAATCCTAAACTAGCAAAACTCCACATTTGTTCATACCATCTTTTAAATTCACATGTATATTTTATTTTTACATGAACCATAGCCGAATCGTTTTAACCATGAGTAACATAACAAGCATAAATCATACTTATGGATATACCATGGCCGATTCAATCTAATCACATCCAAAATCATCAACCATTTTCAATGCATATAACATATATAAACATGAATAAGTTTCATATAATCTCTTAACACATTAATTTCTTTCATCAACAATCTTTTGTTTCTTTATCCATCAAAACTTAAAGGTAAGAAAAAAATCAAGTTCTTCTCACACATACCATAACCGAAAGTTTCATCCAACACTCTAAATTCAAAATTTTAGTATGGCTAGGTAAGAAAAACGTGATGATTAACCTGAACAAACTAAGATTTCAAAAGAAAGATTAACAAAATTTACTAACCTTCTCTTCATTCAAAAGGCCGAATGCCTTTGCCCCCCCCTCTTTTTCTTCTTCTTGTACGGCTAAGAAGAACAAGGTAATAACCCCTTTTTTTTACTTCTTTTATTATCCTTAGTATTTCTTTTATTATTTCCTTTCCTTTACATAAAATAATGACCACTTCATGGAAATTTACCACATATTCTAATATATGCTCCATCATGGCCGGCCACTATGTATAAAAAAGGAGTATTTGACATGCAAAGCCATTATTTTCACTACATGCTTTAATAGGTCCGTATAAATTAACCTATCACATTTCAAAATTTTCTCACATAAGTCCTATTTACTAAAATTCACCTACAATTAAACAAAATTCAAATATGAAATTTTCACACATGCATATATACATATAATAAGCATCAAATATGACAGCTAATTATTTTTATGACTCGGTTTAGCGGTCCCAAAACCACTTCCCGACTAGGGTCAATTTTGGGCTGTCACATTGTATATCTCGAGGCCGATGCATGTCCCAAACATGTGTTACACTAGAACACATATCACCCAATGTCATGGCATGAATATCCAAATCTATTCCTAATGTTCAACCAGAAGTCTTCATTATATAAATTATCATTCACAATGCAAATCAATAATTCATACCATACTAATCGTACAATACATGATAATATTGAATTAGCATTATTTACGTACAACTTACTCGTTTCTATGGAATATCATATTCCATCGAATTTCTAATGTATTCTATCTTCACATAAATGTTATTAACGTTTGGCATCACTTTCGTCATACTCAGTATCATCAATATATATTTCAATATAACCAAAGCAAGATAGATTTCAATTAATTTTAACAATAACATGGATAACATGTTTATTTAGTCACACGGACTTACCTCGAATGCAATTTCGGCTAATTACTCCATTTCAGTCCATAACGTCGTACTTCCCAATTTAAGTCAAAATCTCAATTGTCTTGCTCTATAATGTTAAAATTCATGACTTTAATCATTATATTAATTTAAATTTCATACTTTGGCAAAATGACCATTTTCCCTTAGACTCTCACAAAAATCACGATTTTACCCCTAGGCTCGTAAATCGATTTTTATCAAATTTCGTCCCTTACCAAGCCTAGTCAAATCTTTTTATAACTATAGCAACTCACAATTTCAATTATTTCACACATTTGCAACTTATTTTACAAACTTCACAAAATAGCCCTTTTTAGGTGTTTTCATGCAAACTCCTTTCACAAAAGTTATTTATTACACAACGATGACTCATTTTTTTCCATAAAAAATCAGCAAACAACATAAATACTCTCATGGCCAAACCCTAGACTTTCAACCATTTTGCAAAATAGTTCCCTCATTAGCTAGATTATGCAATAAGGGTCCTAAAAATGCAAAAATCATCAAAAAAAGCTATCTAAATCACTTACTTGCAAGGGATATAAGTGGCTGATATTTTTGAGCTTTCAAAACCCCTTATTCTCTGGTATTTTTGGTGGAGAGGAAGATGAGAAAAGATGATATCATTCTCTCTTTATTTTATTCTTATTTCTAGTCAATATAGGTCACCAACTTCACCTAATTTTGACTTTTCTATTTCCTTTATCTCTATGGCCGGTCAAGCCTTTCTTAAGGGTCTATTTTCTCTTTAAAGAACCCCAATTATGGTTCTCTATCTATATAACACATTTAGCTAGCAAAACAAAGTTTTTTTTCCCTTTATGCGATTTAGTTTTTTTTCTCATTTAAGCAACCAATTGTTAAAATTATTTCACCAAAATTTTCATGCACTCATATAAACATGCTATAACACATAAAATAATATTGAAAATAATTTCTTCGGCCTCAAAATGGTGGTTCCAAAATCATTGTTCTGACTTGACCCAAAATCGGGCTATTACATGGTGCGACATGGAAGAGGTGGAGGTTTTGAGGATGTAAATGTGGTGGTTCTATGAGGAAGGGGTTGCCAACGGTGGTTATTTGGTGGAAAAAAAGTGAAATAAAGGTGGTTGAATGAGGAGGAAAAGAGAAATGAGAGGAAAGAAAAGTTGGGATGAGAAACAAAAGGGATTCTATGGTGTCTAGGTGTATAGGACGGAAATAGCATGGTAAGAGAGGGAAAAATGGTAGCATGGGGGACAAAAGCATGAAAGGTGGATTGGGAGGGAACCAAGGGTACAAGGGTGTGAAAAATAGGCTGTTGAGGGAATGTTGACTAGATAAGCAATCAAATAATCTTCTTTTGTATTGCAAATATGACCCTTCAGCTTGTGAAATTATTCCAAAGAATATTCTGCCTTCAAAGTCTCTGTTCGTAGCACCAAGGTAAGTCTCTATTCTGTTAGGTGATTATCCAAAAAGCTAAGTTCACTTACATAAGTGATTCTATAACTTTATCTATTTTAGTAATCTTTGTGTTTATGTATGCTGCGAACCAATCAAACCATCTACCAACAAGGATAAAGGAAAAGCTAAGCTTGTTTAAGTCTCTTAGTATTTTGATGAGTGATTTGGGATTCTATGAAAATATGTTAATTATCATGTTTTTAACTATTTTACTTTCTAAAGAACTTTGTTTTCAAAGCCAAGTTTCCAAGGTAAGTTTTCTGCAAAACTTTGTCTTGTGAGACAAGAATTTGGTAAACGAATTGGTCTTTTGACAAGAAAAGATTCTGAGTCATTTTGAGGTTTTATAAGGAGATTCGCATAGCCAATGAGACAAGATTCTGGTAAATGAACTAGTCTTGTGACCTAATACAAACATTGTTCATGTTTTTTGAAAACTATGTACAAGTTGGCTTCGTGACCTAAGGCGAACCTAGAATCAAAGTTTTTAAATGTTTTTGTTAAAGTGAAACAAGCCTCGCGACCTAAGGCGTGCTCTGTTCGTAAACTTTGAGATTCGACTTTTAAGTTTTTGAAACTAATTTTATAAAACTTATATTTTCTGACATGATCTGCGAGCTGGGTCTCGCAATCTCATTCGCGAACCTGGCACGTAAAATGCTTTTGACTAAGTTTTTTTTTCTATTTTTAAAGCTATATTTTACAACATACCATGTAGATTTCTAGTTATTCACTGAGTTGTCAATGAACTCACCCACTCCTCTCTTACTTCGTAAGTAAGTAGGTAGCAGGTAGTGGATAGCAGTGCCGAGACCAATGACTTGGCAAGGCACATTCCTCTTTAAATACTTGTGAACCTAGGAAAATAGGCGATGGATTTACTTTATGTAGGTTTTAGATTTATTATATTATGTTATTCAAAACAATTTTTTTACAATATTAGTTACATTGTTTGTAGACCATGACTTAGAATATTTGATTATCTTTTATTATAAATAAAGATGTTTATTCAAGCATGAATGTTACGTATATTTCTTTAACAATTATATGTAAGTTTGATTTGTTATTAAGTACAATTTTTCTACGACCTCGATAATTACATGCATACCCCTATAGTTTGCGAACCTTGCTAAATGTATGTTAACCCTTTCTTGTATGTTTCCTTCACTTGCAAAGTTTGTTATTTATGAAACCATGATGTGTTTTGAGAACTTTAGTACTATGCGAACCTTTGTTTTTTTCCAAAGCTTATACTTAAAGGGTTATGGGAACTCATGTGCTATGCGAAGTCTGACAACTATGCGAACTTATGCCTTATACTGCACTGCGAACATGTAACACCCCATACCTGTAACCCACGTCGGGCGGAGTACAAGGCATTACCTCACTTGTTCTCATGCTTACGATCAATCTCAAGTCATCAAGATTCGGTCAAATTTTAAAACTTTTTCTATATCTACTTTAGACTTCTTATTATGGGCTTACGAGTTCCAAATCAATCATTGAAAACTAATCGGAACCATTCCGGGTCCCTAAACCAACTACGAAAATTTCATCCTTGAACAGGTCACACGCCCGTGTGGAAGGGTAACACGCTCGTGTGACCATTTTAACATGGTCGTGCTGATGGCCCGTATGGCTCACATGGCCTAGGCACCTAGGGACACGCCTGTGTCCAATACCCGTGTGGAATTAAATTCTAATTCACACCTACAGGGTTTTCACACGACCGGACACACGCCCATGTCAATGGCCCGTGTCCCTCACACGGCCATGACATGCCCGTGTTCTAGCCCATGTGAAAAAACTTGGACATTTTGTTTCTGACGTCAGCATCTTTAAAATGTCACACGGCCATGGCACACACCCGTGTACTAAGCTGTGTCCTCCACACGGCTGAGACACACGGCCGTGTCTCTGCCCGTGTGTTTAATACCATGCATATTGGCTTGAAATTTTTACGTGCAAGGGACACACAGTCGAACTACACGCCCATGGGGCAGGCCGTGCGTCACACATAGCCTAGACACACACCTGTGTGTCTATAAGGCTATTTACCAAGCCTCATTACCACCCTTATATACCTAGTTCCATGCAAATGCCAACCAATACCAAGACAATACATCTTTTATAAATCAAAATGAGTATTAGTCATCATTCAAGGCTTAATACAAAATGAAGGGTTCTAAACCCAAGTCATTGTGATTGGCCAATTCTCAAAGACACAAAATGATAAAGTCTAAGCCCTATACATGCCATATTAAAAAATATAAATCCAACTACACCGGTTCTTCGACTGATAGTGTGATCGATATCTCTGACTTCTATTGATCCTTGAACTAATTAGTCGATACTGAAAGGAAATGAAAAGGAAAGGGAGTAAGCATTAAAGCTTTGTAAGTTGCATATAAGTAATATACAACAACAATCACCATGCTCATGATACCAAGGTAGGCATAAGTATAACTTACTCAGTGCCGTCCATACGACCCACAAATCATGTATATAGAGTTTATATCCCATACGTACCAATTAGGTACCTGTACCACTCACAACACGGTTATACTTTTCTTCATTAAGCTAAAATCACTACTCTCACCGTTGAACCATTCGGAACACTATCGGATATTCCATAAGCCTCAAACACGGGTAAGTTGCCGATGCCATGTCCCAAACATGGTTTTACACTAGCTATCATCACCGAGGCTGATGCTATGTCCCAGACATGGTCTTACACTAGCTCTCACATATCCGTGCCGACGCCATGTTCAGACATGGTCTTAGACTGACACATTTCGTAGCCGATGCATGTCCCAGACATGTCTTACACTGGCTAATGTCCCGAATCCGATGCATGTCTCAGACATGTCTTACACTAGCACTCATCTCAATGCCGATGCCATGTCCCAGACATGGTCTTACAGTGGCTCTCATACTGTGGCTGATGCATGTCCCAGATATGTCTTACACTAGCCCACCATACCCCATATGTCATGTCATGAATATCCGATTCATTTCCTAGGTTCAAACTGGAACTCTGCTATCTCTATTATCATCATTGGAACTCTGCTATCTCTATTATCATCATACTTTCTCAATTCCAAAATCAAGCAATTCATGCTATGTTAATTTTATAGTATAATTCAGTACATACATTAACAATGTAGTTGTATTATTTATATACAACTTATACATTAATAATGTAGTTGTATTATTTATATACAACTTACTTCAAATTACAAAACGTACACGACTAGTCGGTTTAGTCGATTTGCATGGCTTTCCCTCGGTCTTGGTTCGGAGTTGGAAATTCTTGATCTATATTAGAAAAATACACTCATTTAGTCACTAATCACAATCAGGCAATTGAAAGTTCAAACCTTCGGTAAAATGACCATTTTTCCCCTAAACTTTGGCAAAATGACTATTTTACCCCTATGCTCAAAAATCGATTTTTACGAATTTCTTCGTATCTCAAGCTTAACTAAACCCTTTTTGCTCTTATAACAACTCCAAATTCTCTCTATTTCACACACTTATCACTTATTTCACAACTTGTGCAAAATAATCCCTTTAGGTGTTTTCATGCTAACACCTTTCACAAAATAAGACTCATTTTCTTCCATAAAGACTCAACAAACAACACAAATCCCTTCATGGAAAAACCTAAACTTTTGATCATTTTGCAAGATAGCACCTTCATTTGAAAGTTCATGCTTCAAGGGTCTCAAAAGTACAAAAATTATCAACAAAGGACATGAAAATCACTTACTTGTGAGTGCTTCAAGTTGCTAAAAATTTTAAGCTCTCAAGCCCCCTACAATGGCTGATATTTTCAGCTAAGAAGGAAGAAAAATGATAGCTTTCCTTTTTTTGTTATTAAAATTACAACTAGTCAAAATTGGTAACATAAGGTTTACCTAATTTTGACCATCTCTCCAATTTTGTCTCCCATGGCCGGCCAAGCTAGTGTCTAAGGGCCTAATTGCCCTTTAAAGACCCCCCAATTTAGGTTCTCTAGCTGTTTAATACATTTAGCTATCAATTTTGGACTTTTACACTTCATGCGATTTAGTCCTTTTCACAATCGGGCTCACAACCGTCAAAATTAACTCACCAAATTTTTCATGTACTAATATAAACATGCTATGACTCAAAACTAATAATAAAATAATTTCTCCAACTTTGGATTTGTGGTCCCGAGACCACTATTCTGACTAGGCCCTAAGTCGGGCTGTTACATTTCTCCCCCCTTAGGGATTTTCGTCCTAAAAAATCTTACCAGTGAATAAGTTCGGGTACTGATCTCTCATAGTCTCCTCAAGTTCCCATGTGGCTTCCTCGACTCCATGTCTATGCCACAAAACTTTCACAAGTGCTATGTTCTTATTTCTCAATTGTTTGACTTCTCGAGCCAAAATCTTGATTAGCTTTTCACCATAAGTCATGTCCGGAAGAATCTCAACCTCTGCCGGCTCAATCACATGCGAAGGGTCTGATCTATATCTGTAACACCCTAAATTTGGGCCTAGAAGTTTTGGGCCTTGAGCATAGGAGCGGTTGAAGGTAGCTTATAATATTCTGTTATGCGTGAAAATTTCGTAGTTGAAGGCTTGTTTTAGTGGTTAAGTGTGCTGAGAAGTGGTGGAGAAGTCCTGGGTTCAAACCTGGACTCTAGCAAAAATTTTGGTTTAAGGTGAATCAAACCCTGGGTGTAGTAGGTAGGCCTTAAGAATATTGTTGGAGAAAGTGACACAAAAAGCCTTGTGGCTTAGTGGCAAGTAGCATGTGGAGCATTTAAGGGGAGGTATGGGTTCGAATCTCATGGCAAGCAAAGAGCATTTATTTTGCTAACAGGGGGCGGCAAGAGTTGGTGTTGAATTTAAACTCTGATGATGGAGGGATCCCACATCGGGAAGCTAACATAAGAGTGGATGCGAAGCTGGCTTTAAATAGAGAGAACCATGAGGAGAGTAAGGTACCTTTCTTGGCTGATCCCTTTCGTTTTATGGCGTGCTCGTTTGGGTTGGGCGTTGGCTAAGAGTGCTCGGAGCGTGGATTAACTCCAGTCTCCAATCAGGTGTGTATTTCTCGCTACTCTAGCTGTAGGATGGCTACTTCGGGTCGCGATGGGTCGAAAAGGGCCATGTGGGCCCAATGGGAAGTTGTTTGATTGTGTAGTAAATATTGGACTAGGCTAGGTGAATCTCATATTTGTGGCTAGATTTGGGCTAAAAGGGCCACTCGAGTGTGTGGGCCCATTTGGGCCGAGAATGGGCTTTAGGGCCATTCGTATTGTTATCCCTGTTTAGAATACTTTAGTTTACCAAATTACTAAAATACCCCGAGTTGTAAAATTACCAAAGTACCCCCGGTTTATAAAATTACCAAAATACTGTCAATTGTAAAATTACTGAAATACCCTCGATTTGTAAAATTACCGAAATACCCTCAGTTTGCAAAATTACTGAAATACCCTTGATTTGTAAAATTACTAAAATACCCTTGACTTGTAAAATTACCAAAGTACCCCCGATTTATAAAATTGCCCAAATATCTCTCGATTTGTAAAATTACCGAAATACCCTCAATTTGCAAAATTACTGAAATACCCTCGATTTGTAAAATTACTGAAATACTCCTATAAGATAGAATTACCATTTTACCCTCGATTTACAGAATTATCATTTTACCCTCGATTTATAGAATTACCATTTTACCCTCGATTTATAGAATTACCATTTTACCCTCGATTTACAGAATTACCGTCTTACCCTCGATTTACAGAATTACCATTTTACCCTCGATTTACAAAATTACTGAAATACCCTTGGTTTACAAAATTATCAAAATACCCTCGATCAATAAAATTACCAAAATACCCCTAATTTATAAAATTACCAAAATACCCCTGATTTGTGAAATTACCGAAATACCCTTGTAGGGTAGAATTACTAAAATACCCCTGTAGGGTAGAATTACCGGAATACCCCTGTAGGGTAGAATTATCGGAATACCCCTGTAGAGTAGAATTACCGGAATGCCCCTGTGGGGTAGAATTATCGCAATACCCCTGTAGGGTAGAATTACTGAAATACCCCTGTAGGGTAGAATTACCAAAATACCCCTGTAGGGTAGAATTACCAGAATACCTCTATAAGGTAGAATTACCGAAATACCCCTGTAGGGTAGAATTACTAAAATACCCCTGTAGGGTGGAATTACCGAGATACCTTGTGGGGTAAAATTACCATTTTGCCCTTAGGGTGTTAAATGACTGTTTTTCCCTTGTGGGCAAGTGACTGACTTGGACTGTGTGGTTGACGAATTTGATTGTGAATATATGTTGGTGATATGAATGACTTGACTGTAACTGTTTGATTCAAATATGGGCATGATATTCTGATTCTGTATGTTGTATGTCATGACATTTATATCTGTTGCATGGGTTATGGGTTATATTGATGGAGGAAGTACTGAAAGTGGCTTGCCCACGTACTGGAGGCTTTGCCTCAACTTACTGATAACTGAGTAGCAATGCTGCAACTGTGGAGTGTAGGGCTTGGTGGGTTGAGCTATTCCCCACATGGAGTGTAGGGCTGGTACGGGTGGAGTGTAGCGGTTGGTTATAGGCTGGATTGGGTTGGGATTGCATTCACATTCTGATTTTTTATTCTGTTACCTGATACTGATTCTGATTTTGATTCTGTTACCTGATACTGATTCTGATTCTGATTCTGATTCTGATTTTGTCACCTAATTCTTATTCTGATTCTGATTCTGATTCTAGTTCTGATAATGTTTCTTATTCTATAATGGGTTAAAGCCCATCTGGTACTGTCTGTTATAATGAGCTAAGGCCCAATTGGTATTGAAACTGTAAGTAAGGCTGGGGCCAGACTTTTAATTCTTTTATATGACTGACTGTTCCCTTTATAGTAGGGATTTCACACTGAGTTTTCGTAAACTCACCCCGTTTATTAACCTTTCAGGTAATTTCTATCCTTAGATGGATCGGAGCTACGAGGGGCTCGGAGGAAGCCACACACACTGTTTATGTTACAATTTTGATTATTACTTTTAAATGTTTTATGTGGGTTGTAGTAAAGCCGTTGCAATTTTATGGATTTCAAATTTGGAATTTTATTTATTGTTCTTATAATTGCTAGTATTAGAACACGGTTTTCCAAAGCAACTACTGTTCAAAACATCACGTAACCGCAATTGTTTTTAAATTAAGCTTCCGCAACTGCCAGGATTTATAAAAGTTGTTAAGAATGTTATTCAGCTGAGGCTTTCTAACAAGGTTTAAAAAGGGTATAAGTTTTTAATTATTAAGAAGGGTTTTTAATGGAAACATGGTTTTCAAAAAACACTTCAATGTGACACGCCAGATTCGAGCCAAACTTCCAGGTCGGGTTTGGGGTGTTACAATATCGATATAGCATAGACACATGAAACATGTCGTGAACCTTTTCCAATTCCAGTGGTAAATCCAATCGGTAGGCAATTGGCCGCACTCTCTCGGTAACCACACAAGGTCCTATGAAACAAGGACTCAACTTGCCTTTTCTACCAAATCTGAGGATTTTCCTCCACGGAGATACTTTTAAAAATAACTTGAAACTCAATTTCCTTTCGTTTCAAATCTGTATATGATTTCTATCTATCTAAGGTGGCCCTCAAGTAGTCACGAATCACTTTAACTTTCTCTTTAGTCACTTTGACTAAATTGACCCCGTGAATCTGACCCTCTCTAAGCTCGGTCCAATATAAGTGCGTTTGGCACTTTTGCCCATATAATGCCTCATAGGTAAATTCAACCAACGGTCGATACTTTTCCCAACTACCTTGGAACTCAATGATGTAACACCGTAGCATGTCCTCTAATATCTAAATTACTCTCTCTGACTGACCGTCGGTTTGCGGATGGAAAGCTGTGATTAAACTCAACTTTGTTCCCAGAACCCATTTACAAACCATCTATAGTATCCGGCCAAACCCAAAAAGCTTCTAACCTCTATCATATTCTTCGAAGGTTTCCATTTAATAATAGCCGAGATCTTACTTGGGTTAACTCGGATCTCGTCTCCTGACATAAGATGTCCTACAAAATTGACATCCTTAAGCCAAAATTCACTCTTACAGAACTTGGCTTACAATCTCTTGTCTCTCAAGATTTGCAACACAACTCTCAGATGCTCTGCGTGTTCGCTCTCATCACGCAAATAAATCAATATGTCATCGATAAAGACAACGAAAAACTTATCCAAATATGGCCTGAAAATGATGTTCATCAGATCCATAAATATCGCCAAGGCATTAATCAAAACAAAAGGCATAACGAGGAATTCATTATGCCCAAATCTCGTCTGAAAAGCAGTCTTTGGTACATCTTGCTCTTTTACTCTCAACTGGTAGTACCCGGATCTTAGATCAATCTTGGAAAATACAGTGGCCCCTTTCAACTGATCAAACAGATCATCGATTCTTAGCAAAGGATATTTGTTATTCACTGTTACCTTGTTGAGTTGCCTATAGTCGATGCATAATCTCATCGATGCATCTTTCTTTCTCACAAAGAGTACTGGAGCACCCCACGGTGAAAAACTCGGTCTTGCAAAGCCCTTATCCGTTAGCTCTTGCAACTGTGCTTTCAACTCTTTTAGCTCGGTTGGAGCCATCCTATACGGACCAATTGAGATGGGCGTCGTATCGAGAACCAACTCAATTCCAAACTCAATTTCCCTCATTGGAGGTAATCCGGGCAATTCTCCCAGGAACACATCTGTAAACTCACAAACCACTGGTACCGATTCAATCTTCAACTTAGACACTTTAGTATTCAACACAAAAGCTAGATAGGCCTCATATCCTTTCCTTAAATATTTCTCAGCAGTTAAAGATGATATTACTATAGGCAGATTATCTGATCCATCTGGTCCAACTAGAAGAACATTCTCGCCTTTACATTTCAACTCAATAACTTTCCTCCCACAGTCCACTACAACACTACGAGAAATCAACCAATCCATCCCAAGGATTACGGTAGATTCATTAAACAACAATAACATCAAGTTAGTTGAAAAACAATAACCTCTAATTGTCAAAGGACAATTCTTACACACTTGGTCCACTAATACATATTTGCCTAAAGGGTTAGACACTTTGATCACAAACTCAGTGGACTCTACTAGCATGCTCATACGAGGTACAAATTCCATACAAATATATGAGCAGGTAGATCCCGGGTCAATTAAAGCAACAACAGTTATATCATGAATAGAAAAAGTACCCGTGGTCACATCGGGAGACTCTGCCTCTTCCTGAGCTCGAATAGCATAAGTTCTTGCAGGCACTCTACCCTTGGACCTCACTGCAGCGTCTCTGGATGCACCTCTACTAGAAGCCTCGCTCCCCGGATTCTTTTGTGGTCTACCCCTCAATAGAGCACTGCTTGCCTTTACTTATTGCTTTCTCTCTCCCATCTCAGAGAAATTATGAATAAAGTGGTCTAGTGACCCACACTTATAGCAACCCCTCTCGTTTCCTCGACACTCACCAAAATGACACCTGCCACACTGCGAGCATTCTGGCCTATTTGGCTGAGCACTACCTACACTCGCGACAGAAGTAGTCTGGGCTCTAGAAGTTGCTTTCTGTCGGTTCTTGTTTCTATTTGAAAACCCCACTGAAACATTCGATCGGGTAGCAAACTCTTTTTATCTTTTAGGCAAGAATTGATATGATTTCCCCATCTGTCTTTTCTTTGAATCCTGCGACTCAATAGCTTCTTTTCTCCTTTATT
Source organism: Gossypium hirsutum (assembly GCF_007990345.1). Taxonomy (NCBI): domain Eukaryota; kingdom Viridiplantae; phylum Streptophyta; class Magnoliopsida; order Malvales; family Malvaceae; genus Gossypium; species Gossypium hirsutum. Next base: position 70,447,243 of record NC_053429.1, on the reverse strand, counting down.
TTACTAGCTCCTCAGCCTTGCATGCTCTCTCGACGAGTACTACAAATTCTCTTATCTCTAAGATGCCAAAAAAGACTCGGATGTCTTCATTAAGTCCATCCTCAAACCTCTTACACATGGTAGCTTCAGTGGATACGCATTCCCGCGCATATTTGCTGAGTTTCACGAACTCACGTTCATACTCCATCACAATCTTATTACCTTGCTTCAACTCTAAAAATTCCCTCATTTTTTTATCCATGAGCCTCTGGCTAATATACATTTTTTGAAACTCTTCTTGGAAAAATTCCCAAGTTACTTTTTCTCTCGGTACCACAGACACGAGAGTATCCCACCACTGATATGCCGAATCCTGTAAAAGTGACACCGCACACTTCACGCATTCTTCAGGTGTGCATGATAATTTATCAAATACCCTGATGGCATTTTCTAGCCAAAATTCTGCTATCTCTGAATCATCATCTACGCTAGCCCGAAATTTCTCGGCCCCTTGTTTCTGGATCTTGTCTACCGGAGGCTTCTCTCTTCTAAACATGTACATGCCTTGTAGAGCTACTGGGGCATACTGAGGAATCGGGGGAGGTAGGGGAGGTGGAGTGTTCGAGTTGGCACGAACGAACTCTGTGTACCAAGCATCCATCACCTGAAGGTAGGCTTCTCTAGCCCCTCCATCCTGGCCCATGGTTACGGGCTCACTCTCTACTGTCGGTCCCTTCAGCAGGAGCCGGTGCATTACTTTCCACAACATCCACCGTGGCCCTATCAGGATCCATTTACTATACATAAAAACATAATTTATAATCATCAGAGATCATCACACTATCAGTATACAATTATGGCATGTATAGCTAGACTCGTACTCTCACTAGGTTAGTTTTACAACCGACTAAATCATAGCTCTAATACCACTAAATGTAACACCCCATACCCATAACCCACGCCGGGCGGACTACAAGGCATTACCTTGGTTGTTCTCATGCTTACAATCAATCTCAAGTCACCAAGATTCAGTCAAATTTTAAAACTTTTTCTATATCTACTTTAGACTTCTTATTATGGGCCTATGAGTCCCAAATCGATCATTGAAAACTAATCGGAACCATTCCGGGTCCCTAAACCAACTATGAAAATTTCATCCTTGAAGAGGTCACATGCTCGTGTGGAAGGGTAACATGCCCGTGTGACCATTTTAACATGGTCGCACTGATGGCCCATGTGGCTCACACGGCTTAGGCACATAGGGACACTCCCGTGTCCAATAGTTGTGTGGAATTAAATTCTAATTCACACCTAAAGGGGTTTTCACACAGCTGAACACACGCCCGTGTCAATGGCCCGTGTCCCTCACACGGCCATGACACGCCCGTGTTCTAGCCCGTGTGCAAAAACTTGGACATGTTGTTTCTGACGTCAGCATCTTTAAAATGTCACACGGCCACGACACACGCCTGTGTACTAGACCGTGTCCTCCACATAGTTGAGACACACGGCTATGTCTCCGCCTGTGTATTTAATACCATGCTTATTGACTTGAAATTTTTACGTGCAAGGGACACAGGACCGAACTACACGCCCATGGGACAGACCGTGCGTCATACACGGCCTAGACAAACGCCCATGTGTCTACTCATGTGGACAATATAAGGCTATTTGCCAAGCCTCATTACCATCTTTATATACCTAGTTCCATGCAAATACCAATCAATACTAAGAAAATACATATTTTATAAATCAAAATGAGCATTATCCATCATTCAAGGCTTAATACAAAATGAAGGGTTCTAAACCCGAGTCATTGCGATTGGCTAATTCTCAAAGACACAAAATGATAAAGTCTAAGCCCTATACATGCCATATTCAAAAATATAAATCCAACTATATCGATTCTTCAGCTGATAGTGTGATCGATATCTCTGACTTCCGCTGATCCTTGAGTTAATTAGGCGGCACTGAAAGGAAATGAAAAGGAAAGGGAGTAAACATTAAAGCTTAGTAAGTTGCATATAAGTAATATACAACAACAATCACCATGCTCATGATACCAAGGTAGGCATAAGTACAACTTACTCATTGCCGTCTATGCAACCCACAAGTCATGAATATAGAGTTTATATCTCATACGTACCAATTAGGTACCTGTACCACTCACAACACGGTTATAGTTTTCTTTATTAAGCTAAAATCACTACTCTCACTGTTGAACCATTCGGAACACTATCGGATATCCATAAGCCTCAAACAAGGGCAAGTTACCGATGCCATGTCCTAGACATAGTCTTACACTGGCTATCATCACCATGGCCGATGCCATGTCCCAGACATGGTCTTACACTGACACATTTCGTAGCCGATGCATGTCCCAGACATGTCTTACACTAGCACTCGTCTCAATGCCGATGCCATGTCCCAGACATGGTCTTAAAGTGGCTCTCATAATGTGGCTGATGTATGTCCAAGACATGTCTTACACTAGCCCACCATACCCCATTTGTCATGGCATGAATATCCGATTCATTTCCTAGGTTCAAACTGGAACTCTGCTATCTTTATTATCATCATACTTTCTCAATTCCAAAATCAAGCAATTCATGCTATGTTAATTTCAAGTATAATTCAGTACATACATTAACAATGTAGTTGTATTATTTATATACAACTTACCTCAAATTACAAAACGTACACGACTAGTCGGTTTAGTCGATTTGCTTGGCTTTCCCCCGGTGTTGGCTCGGAATTGGAAATTCTTGATCTATATTAGCAAAATACACTCATTTAGTCACTAATCACAAGTAGGCAATTGAAAATTCACACCTTCGGTAAAATGACCATTTTGCCCCTAGACTTTGGTAAAATGACCATTTTACCCCTGTGCTCGAAAATTAATTTTTATCAAATTTCTTCGCATCTCACGCTTAACTAAATCTTTTTTCTCTTATAGCAACTCCAAATTCTCTCTATTTCATATACTTATCACTTATTTTGCAACTTGTGCAAAATAGCCCTTTTAGGTGTTTTCATGTTAACACCTTTCACAAAAGTTGTTTATGAGATAACTAAGACTCATTTGCTTCCATAAAAACTCAGAAACCAACACAAATCCCTTCATGGCAAGACCCTAAACTCTTGATCATTTTTCGAGATAATACCTTCATTTGAAAGCTCATGCTTTAAGGGTCTGAAAAGCACAAAAATTATCAACAATGGACATAAAAATCACTTACTTGTGAGTGCTTCAAGTTGCTGAAAATTTTAAGCTCTCAAGCCTCCTACAATGGCTGATATTTTCATCTAAGAAGGAAGAAAAATGATAGGTTTTCCTTTTTTTGTTATTAAAATTACAACTAGTCAAAATTGGTGAACTTCACCTAATTTTGACCATCTCTCCAATTTTGTCTCCCATGGCCGTCCAAGCTAGTGTTGAAGGGCCTAATTGCCCTTTAAAGACACCCAATTTAGGTCTCTAGCTATTTAATACCTTTACCTATCAATTTAGGACTTTTACACTTTATGCGATTTAATCTTTTTTCACAATCGGGCTCACAACCGTTAAAATTAGGTCACCAAATTTTTCATGTACTAGTATAAACATGCTATGAATCCAAAATAATAATAAAATAATTTCTCCAAATTCAAATTTGTGGTCCCGAGACCACTATTCCGATTAGGCCCTAAGTTGGGTTGTTATAGAACTCATGTGATTTCTTGTTGTGCAAATTGTGTTGTTGTATGCTAAGTCTAAGTTGTGTTTACGAACTCTTAAGTCTTGTTGCTATTAGTCATGCAAACATTTCTTTGTAGTTTTGTAAGCCCGTATTTTTACATAATGATTTTTTGAACAATTTTTGCTGTTGTGTTATTATTATGCACAATATATGTTATTTCTATGCAGTATGTTGGAGGTTAAGTTGGGAGTTAACTGATACTCACTTCAGTGGCTAATGTAGCTCGCTAGATTTAGGTCAAACCTATGTCGCGTGTGAATGTTTAGTGCAAATGTGCAAGTATACACGTCTAATTTAGTAATATAGTAATGAGTGAGTATCATCTTAACAGGGATCATAATTGATTAAAATAATTGGCTATTACTAATAAATTGACTAATTAAATTGTGCAAAAGAAAAAAAATGACAAATTGATAAAGAAATTTCATAAATGACTTAATAAAAGCAATTAGGAATGAAAATATGTTAGGGCAATTTAAATACTGTGGCAATTCGCAAAGAATAAATGAGAAATATTTGTAATATTGAATAATAATGATAAGATTTACTAATGCTTTATTTTTATATTAGAATAATGCCATGGAAAAATCTTGACCATTCTAATACTCAAGGACTCACTACTACAGTCTGCTTCTTTCGAGAGCCAGACTTTAAGCTATCATTTTAAGTTTTTGTATGTCTATAGAACTCTAGAATGATATACAAATTGTTTTTCCTTCCCCTTTACAGATTGCAAGTTCTATGTCTAGTGTGCTGCAAATATTTTTTCGAATACTTGCCTGTATCATCCGATAATAATCCAATCTATTTAATCTTTCCAAAATTAAATCAGATCTAATAACATAACATAACATAACATAAATTCATCTATGCCTAGAGCTTGCATACAGGGATTTAAAATAATCACAAATTGAATGAAACAATAATCTACTCAAAATAAAACCGTGGGCATTAAAAATAATAAGAAAACTTGAAGGGCCCGTATGTTCAAGGTTGTATCACAGCCCATGGTCTTGAAAGGTTAGTGGAGAATGTCCATGAATTGAACCCAACTAAACTGAGTGAACCAATAGAACCAAAAACTAATGAGTTATCGAACAAGTTTGAAATAGAAGATAATTTAGTTACTGAAATAGAAGAAGCAGAATCTGAGGAAAAAATGAATGATCCTGAACTAACAAAGGAACCGAAAATCTCTAAACCATGAGAGGAGTTGAATGTTGATGAGCCAGTTGAACCAAGTGTTGATCCTGAGTTGACTATTCCTATGCCCATTTCTTCAAACACTGTAAAGAAATTGGAATTGTCAATTATGATGGATATGATGAAATTTATGCGTAACCAACAATAAACTTATTAGAAATATGCGAAAGTTAGAGATGATTCTGTAAGCAATACTTTTAAAACTATCTCTAAAAAATTTGTTCCTGAGTTCCCAGATTATATCTTTGATTCATGGAAGGAAGATAAGAATGCAAGTAAGGATGAAACATGAAAGGAGGAAGATGAGGAGGATAAGTCAAATATATAAAAGGGTGGAATTTATTGTCTTTAGTTTTTACTTCATTTTAGATGTTTATTTTTATTTCCTAATTAGAATTTTTACTTCTGTATAATAAAATATCAAGCATGAATAAATAAAATCAATGCGTCTTCAATAGGAAAAAACATAAAGTGATGTGGTAATGGGAATGAACATGTCTGGGATTGGATTGTGAAGAAAGACTTGGTACTTAATCGGTCTTTATGACTCACCTCTCTTTTCTTGCAACCCTACCTAGTGTTCAGTTTTTATTCATTATTTTGTTTTCAAAATGAGGACATTGCTTCTTTTTAAGTAAGGCATTTTGCATGAATTTTAAAGTATGTTTATTTTGCATGAATTTTAAAGTATGTTTCAATCTTTTTACTTAAGTATGCTGAAATAAATGAATGTTCAAAAAGAATTTTTGTTCATAAGTTTGTTCAAATGCAAGCATGATTTCTGATTTTATCTAATTTATTTGTATGTTATCTTGAGTGATGGAATGCTTGTATGATATTTATTCTTATGTCGTATTTGCCATGAAAATTTGATTTCTTTAGAAATGGACATGTATAAAGGTTTAAGTCTTTAGAATTGACTTAGTAATTTCTTGAGGCAAAATCCTAGGAGGTATAAGAGTCTATTTTGATATAGGCATACTTTCTTTGGATCGTTTGAACCTTTCAAGCCGACCTTATTAAATTAACCCTTGATACTTAATTTTTGAGCTTAATGGCTTATTTTTGCAAAGTACCTACATTATAAACTACATTATCATCTTTTTTTATTTTATCCTATTTTTTGTACATACCTTAACTGAATTTGTCTTACTGATCAAAGTTTGAGGAAAAATATGAAAAGAAGATATGCATACTCTTCATATTATTAAAAAAAAAGAATTAATGAAAGAACAAAGGTAAGTTTGTTCAAAAGAATAAAAAGCACAGAAAAGATTGCTCATATTCTCAAAAATAAAGAGCAAAGTTTGCCCAAAGTTTGAAAACTGAAGGTTGAGCATGAGCTCGAAATAAGTTTTGGGGTATTCCAAAGACCCAATTGTATGAAGGTTGTGACACAGAAAGATCCAAGACAAGTTAGGGTTAAGATGATTGAACCTCAAAATTCACTTCTCTTTATCCCTACCTTTAGCCTAGCTCCATTACAACCTAATAAAAGACCTATATTGATTGGATGGTTATACCGACTATATTAGTGGAGAGGAATTACTAAGCTCAACTTATGAAGACCCCTAATTAAACCTTGAGATTGTTGTGTTTAGTTCATAAGGAAAGCATATTGATCAGTGAATGTTATGCATGACTTTGAAAATGCATGCAAACTATGATTCATGTTAATACTATGATGTGCTTAGTATAAAGATGGAAATAATATTTGCATTCAAGCTACTTATTAATAAAAAGTATTTTTTAGCATGATTTTGTTGATGCATGATTATGTGCAAAGATTGATGCCACTTTATTCATTTTTGCAAAATTGCCTTAGCAAAAGTTGTGTTGTGCATGAACATTACTCGTGACAAGAAATTGTCTAAGTTTGGGGGTATGTAAACTTGAAATTATATAGGGTTTTTTCTATATATTTTTACCACCTTTTTACTTAATAAATATGTTAATCTTGAGTAATTGTTATTAAAATAAGTAAATTTTACTTAATTAGTAATATTGGGCATGAATTTATAAAGTATGTGAAATTGTGCTTAAATACATGATTTTTGTACATAATTTATATTATTTCATTTAATTTATTAATATATGATTTTCACTATGTAGGAGGACCATTTAAGATATGATTAATGTGAATTAAATATAAACATGGACAAATCAATTCATGTGGATGGGAAGACCATGCAACTTGGGTCGTGAGGTTGATAATTTGACCTAGTAAAAGAGGTGTTAAAATATGGATATATCTGCTAAATTATTGGACTGAGAAATTGTCCAACAAGGGGGAACTAAAGCTCAATTTTAGCACAAGTAGATGGCTGCCCAAAAGTAAGCTTTGGGTATTTATTTAAGGTCCTTACAGTTGAAAAATAATCAGAAATCAGCCCAACAACTTAATATTGAAACCATCCACCCTATGGCTATTAATAGCATTGGTTTGAATTCAAAATGAGGGGACTAAGTCATCCCCTTGTCCTTGAAATATGGTTGGTCATGTTGATAGAAAAAGAAGGAATTTGAAATCTATTTTCAGCAAACTCTACCCTTTACCTTCACTTATAAATTCCATGCATCAATCCTTCATCCCTTATTTCTCTTCTCTCATTAGCACTGTGTCTACATTCTATTTCCCTTTTCCTTTCCCTTGCATAGCCATCATCTCCCTTTCCATCCTTTAGCCACAAAATCTTGTCAAAAGCATTCCTTGGTCAGCCACATTGAAACCTTTAGCAATGAAGCATTGAGCAGAACGGAGGAGTGCATCAATCATAATAGATCAGAAAGACTGCTGAACTGAATAGAGTTTATCTTTCCTCTTGTTATTTATTTTAATTATGTTTGCTTTTAGTTTATTGTTTTTGACATCAATTATGATATTTTAAATCTATTTTCTAGGATGATTATGTTAATTCAATAAGATTTATTTTATTCATGTTTAACATGTTTGGGGCTCAGTTGATCATGTTTTCAGTTAATATCACGATACATTTCATTCATAAGTGATTAGGTGCACTCAGATTAGATGAGAGATCCTAACCAAACGATGGCTAGTAGGCACATAATTGAAAAGTGCAATGCTCAATTTAGATCGTTAAACCTGACTAAGTTGAGGTTCATAATATCTTTAGTTAGCTCTATTATCTTGTATAGTTTTTAGATTTATGTAATTAAACTGTTGCAAACATAAATGTCCCTATGACCTTGCATAAATGCTAAGAAACCCTTAGTTAATATGATTAGTAAAATGCATATTTTACTAAGTAAAAGACTCTAAAAGGACTTAATACGGTTTCCAAACTCATGAAAGACCGAGTTTCCGTGGAAGTATTTCCAAACATTATTTAGCGTGATAAAGTAAATTGAATTGATTAATATAATTGTCCTAGACCATTTAATGTTGATTGTTTTTGTTGGTAAAGCCATTCATTCATATATTTAGATAAATTGCATCTATATTAAAATTGCATTAGGGATCACACTTTGCATTTAGTTAATTTAAACACTATCCAAAATTTATTGAGTTTTTTACATCAAATTGTGAATTTATAATTTTGCAATTAATCGGTTAAGCTTATATAATCCCTGTGGAGACGAGAACTCATTTTTACTTACTTATTACTTGAACGACTATGTACACTTGCACAAATACCGTTACATGCCGCTTCCAGCACCTCCATGTCCTCAAAATCTTGTGACCACAACTTTTATTCACCTATTAGTGGATAAGATTCTTAAATGTGGAGCTAGGGAATCCAAAGTAAAGGTTGACAATGATCCTGCAAAAGCCAAATATTGGTTAGTAAATACGAAGAGAGTTTTCTCAGAATTGATGTGCTCACTTGATGATTGTCTGTGATGTGTGGTTTCATTTTTGAAAGATGAAGCATACTTGTGGTGGGATACCTTGACTACAATGAGAGCTAGTGATCATATTAACTAGGACTTCTTTCAGACAGAATTTAGAATGAAATATGTTAGATAATTGTACCTCGACAAAAAAAAATGAGAAGCTTCTTGAGTTGAAATAAGGGAACTGATCAATAGCTGAGTATGAATGAGAATTTGTATAGTTAAGCAAGTATGCTCATAATATTGTATCAAATGAAGAAGAAATGTGCATTAGATTCAAAGATGGCTTAAATGATGATATTTGAATGTCAGTTGCAGTATTAAAGTTACGTGAATTTGTAGAACTCCCAGAACGAGCTCAGAAAATTGAAGAAATTTGCAAGAGTAAACGATAGTCTGATTTGAGATCTTGATATTTCAACAAACGTGGGTCGTCCAAGTTAGCTTAGAGTTTTCCATTAAAGAAATTTAATAATGATGCAAATTGATTGACTACACCTTCAGAGTTCTCTGGTGGAGATAGCCCGAGGCAAAGTAACTTAAAATCTATTAATTCTCCGATGGCTAATGGTGGAAGTGTGAGAAATGTTGAAAAGACTATTTGTGATGAATGCAAAAAAAAGGCATTTCGGCAAGCATCGATCTAAGTTAGGAACTTGTTTTTTGATGTAAATCTCCTTATCATTTTCTTAGATATTGTATTAAATGGCAAGGTGATTCGGGAAATCAAAATAATAAGCCTGAAGCAACTTCACAGAGAGGAAGATGTCCGGGAAATGATAGAAGTGCTACAACTGGTCAAGAAAAGACTAGAGATACCACTGAACGATCCGAAGCTTGGGCACTTGCTAGAACGTACGCAATTAGAGCTCGAGAATAAACTATTACCCCCAATGTTATTGCTGGTACTTTCTCTATTTTTTATATTGATGTATATACATTTATTGACCCTGGGTCAAGACACTCATATAAATGCACTGCATTAACAAACAAAAAGATTTTACATGTTGTGTCAACTGATTTTACTATTAAGGTAACTATTCCACATGACAATGTCTCCTAGTTAATTAGATTTATAAGTCATGTCCATTAAAAGTTTGGGGTTACGACTTTCCTACTAGTTTGATTGTATTACCATTTGATGATTTTGATCTCATTTTAGGAATGGATTGGTTGTGTGAACATGACGCTATTGTGAATTGTAAAAGGAAAGAAGTTAGTTTGAAACATCTGAATGGTGAATTTATTTGTGTTAAGGAAAATGGAATCGATTGTGTGACAAATGTGATTTTGGCAACAATAGCTCACAAACTAATTAGAAAAGGGTGCGAAACTTTTTTAGCTTATGTTCTCGATTTGAAAGTGGCAAAATTGTAACGCCCCAAAAACCCAAATCCTGAAAACTCTATTAAAATTTTTTTTGTGTGCTTATGATGTGGATGTATGTTTGCTTTAGTGGTTTAGTGCTCTGGGAGTGTCTAGGAAGCCATGGGTTCAAGCTTTGACCTGAGCAAAATTTTTCTCCTAATTGAGTAACTTTTCTCCAGCTAGTAGACTCTTAAATTGATAAGAGTGTTGCATGACATAAAAGGCTTGCTAGTGTAGTGGCAAGGGGCGTGTGGACTGTTAAGGAGGGATCTGGGGTTTGAGGCCTGTTAACGCAAAAGAGTATTTTTGTTTTGTTTTACTCCTGACGTGGGAAGGTGTTGTAGTGGAATTGGAATTGGAGTGTTGGAGGAGTGTGAGGAGATGTGGTCGAATTCTAGGGAGTGTTTGGAGGGATTTTCGGTTGGTAGGGATTTGGATGAGTGGGTTATGGTTGAATGATCTTAGGAGCGATAGGGGGAGAAAAATTAGGAGTTTTGTGTGAAGTGTAGTGAGTGTGCCAATTTTGGACTCTCACTTTTGGCTTTTTCGGCTTTTGAGCAAAAGCTGGGGGGTTTGGTCATTTTTTTTGGTTCTTTTGTAACACCCCTCGCCCGTATCCATCGCCGGAACAGAGTTCGAGGTGTTACCCGACTTAAACTTAGTCAATCACACAAAAACCGTGTCGAAAAATTTCAATCAATTTAAAATTTTTCTTTTCACATGCAATCTGTCCCATATATGGGATTACGAGGTCCAAAACATTAAAACCCTATACATGCCATAGACTCGAAATACTAAGATTTACTTACACCATTAGCGTGAGCTCGACAGTGTGATAATATCTCCAGCGAACTCCAACCCGAGCAAGTAACTGGAGCCAACAATCTATAAAACAGAGGAATGTAACAACGGAGTAAGCTTTCATAAGCTTAGTAAGTTTTAAGCAATGCAAACAAACAAATGCAATTATACTTCGATTATTCAATTTCTCAAAAGGCCATTTTCTAGATATATTACCATTTGGCCGAATATACACAAGCACATACTGCACATTCAGCATTCTTATAATATTTAATCTGAATTCATATAACATAAATAAATTAAATGCTCTCACTTACTTTCACACATTGACCGAATGTATCATGGTCATAGATATAATTATAACATTTATTCACATATGTATCACATTATACACTTGTGATTTTTCATTCAAATCGAACTCACATATGAGTACATAGTGCGTGCCTGGCTCACTTAATGTATTGAATGTATTCATTTGTCAATCTAATACGAGGTGCCTTAACCTTAGACTTTTATTCATTCACTGGCATTTCGCCTGTTAGGCTCGAGGCCCGATATCGAAAGCCCGAATAGTATCTCACTAGCATTATAGCATGCTAGGCTCAAAGGCCCGAATACACATCACCGGCACGAAGCCTGCTAGGCACGAAGGCCCGAATACACATCACCGGCACAAAGCATGCTAGGCACGAAGGCCCGAATATAATACCAGCACTAGGCCTGCGTGATTTATCTCAGATATAATTCCAGCATATAGCCTACGGGTCTTGAAGCTCGGATACACATCAAATATCATGCATATTAAATCATATATTAACACATCTCATTCAATATATCACATTAGTAGCCATTTGCTACATTCGGATATAAGCTCCATATGAACACCATCATTTACATTTTCAAAAGTCATACATAAATATCACACATCCATTTCACCATTCAAACTTAACCCATAGTGACCATTCGACTATAAGTCATATACATAAATTATTTATCGCACAACTTAATTCCAGTAGAACCAAAAGGTCACAATTCATCTAATATGTTCATATTGCTCACTAATTCATACACAACCTTTCAAATTAGCAATTATAAGATGGTTCCGCACATAGTCCGTCCTTATCAATAATTTACGATGGTTTTACCCTTACTCACATATAGGCATTTTTACCTATGCTTCTCAATTCACATTCGTAATTCAATTCCAATCGATTTAACATGCATAAGTACATATCGCATACCTGGCCAACTTAATGTATTTGAACGAATTCGATTGTCAATTTAACACAAGGTCTCATAGTTGAACATAAACATGAAACCATTTCTTATACGTTCTATTCACATCAATCATCAAATTCATTTAATTCACATGTACTTTATTAGGTTGTTCGTACTTGAATAATTTACTATACGGAACAAATCCACATATCGTATTAGCCCATAGTCTTATAGCACTACACTTTTGATAGTTTACCTCATCGAAGTTCACATTTAATCACTTTAGTACCAAGCCACCTTCGACTACCACAACGGACTAAATATAATAATTTTATACACATCATGGTTTCCTTTAGATATTCAATAATCACAAATCGTGATATCTCCACCAGCACATATACGACATAGTTTATTCGTTGTAACACTCATTTAGTGCATCAAATTTCCAAATCCAATTCAACTTAGGCATAATAGCCATAATCGGCTTATAGCCTTAAATCATTACATATTCGGCACATTAACTAAATAAAATTTACATTCCCTTTACCATATTAATTTAACTCTTAGGCATATAAAAAGGAATCAAGCTTAAACACTTAAGAACTTACCTTGAATGTTGCCGAACGATTACAACGGCTATTCGATTACTTTGTCTTTTCCCTTATCCATATTTTGCCCCTCTATGCTCTTGAGCTTCAATTCAAAGATTTTAAACTAGTCATTATTCGACTATTCGAGCATCACTTTCAAAATATAATATATATATATAATATTCGACTTTCACACCTACTAATCATAGTAAGCTTATAAGAAATCAATAAGCAACTCATTAACAAATTTTTGTCAATGTTTACCACATAATCAAAATTTCACTGCAAGCTGTCTTCCTGAGCAACAGTCACTAAATCATTTATAAATGGAGCTACAAAACTCCAAATTAAGTTCTGTTAATTTTCCCTGAAAATAGACTCATATATATTCCATTCATAAAATTTTCAGAATTTTTGGTTTGGTCAATCAATACCAGATTTTTCTTAAAGTTTCCCCTGTTTCATTCTTTGACTAATCTGACCACTCCTCACTACGAATCAAATTTCTCATTGTACAGAATTCAAAATATGTTCTTGTTTATTTTATTTTAAATTAGGAGTCTAAGCATATAAATTTCATCTTATGACCATTTTTTTACAATTTATAATGATTTTATAAAGACAGAACAGAGGATCTAGAAGTCATTCTGACCCTGTCCCACATCACTTCAAATATCTCATTATCAGCAATTCTTTTGCTTACACGGTTTCTTTTATAAGAAACTAGACTCATTAATATTATGCTTCTAACTCATCTCCCACAATTTATGGTGATTTTCAAAAATCACATTACTGCTGCTGTCCCAAGCAGATTTATTTCCAAATCACTCTTTCACACATACCTTGCATGCATGTTATTTAAACATGCATATCACAAATCAATCATCACATACCTATAACTTCATCTATCTTCCATTTTTCATCAAAATAACATGAAACAACAACCATTTCCTTCATGCATAAATTTATCATGTTTGCTAGTAAATTTAAAGATAAAACCGAAAGTGTAAAGGTTTAAGTACCTTACGGCAACAGCATGGAAGTAATCAATTTAGGTCATAAAACAACAATAGAATTCATATTTGAACAGCATAAATTTGCTTACATTAGAACAATAAATCAGCAGCTATAATTCTTGTTTGAACAATATAAAAACCCAAAATTTTGGACATTAAGGCAGCAACAAAAATTCATATTTGCTCACCACAAAACACATGATTTTGGTCATCAACAACCCAACTATTCATCTCATAAACTCAAGCCGAAAATCGAGAATCATGCATGGGGTTTGCATGCTATAACAACTTACTCAATAATCCAAAACCATCAAATTTTATTTCATTTCACTTACCAGCCAAAAGAATAGCAACGTACCAGTCGAATCCCATTCCGAGCCTAGCCTTGTGCAAGCTCCTTCCCTTTCTTCCTACTACATTTTGCCTTTCCCTTAGCAAGTTTCTTGAGGAAATCAGCCCCTAAAGCAAACATGTAATAAGCTATCCCATCACCTTACCCTTGTAATGAACAAAGAAATTCCAGCTGAAAAATTCTCTCCTCCCCTATTTTTTTTTCCTAACTTTCGGCTATCAAGAACAAGGATGGACAACCTTGTTCTTTTCACCCTTTTCTTCTTTTTTTTTTTCCACATTTTTTCCACCATGCATTATTTGCCCACTACAATTTAACCTATCACATTTCCGAAGTTTCACACATAAGTCCTTTCTAATAACTTTCACATACAATTGACAAAATCAAAGCATGAAATTTTCACGCATGCACTTTCACATATATTAAACACAAAATATAACATCTAATTATTTCTGTGACTCAGTTTTGTGATCCCGAAACCACTTTTCAACTAGGGCCAAATTAGGGTTGTTACATCTTTTCTCCTTGGTGCGAATTGCAACCTTTTTGTTTTGGTCGTTTTATTTTTGGTCATTTTTTATCTTTCTCAGATTGTTCTCTACTAACATTTTGGTCACCAATTTCCTTTGCTTCACTTCTCTCTAGTATCAAGTTCTTTGGCCGAATATCTCCCTTTCTTCCTCCCCCTCACTCCAACGCTACCCCTTTTGGCTGAATACACTTTCTTCATTCACCTTTCCTCTCTTCTTCTCACTTGACCGAATATACCATCACCCTCTCTTTCGGCTCTTGAGTTCATCAAAGTTTATTTTTGTCCATCTGGCTAGTGAAACCTAATACTCCATCCCTTTTGGGTTGCAGTTTGGTGTTGTTCTTCAACAGGTCGGTATATACTCTTACACTGCTAAAAGTCGAATACTTTTCCCTTCTTGTCGATTCTTACCCTCCTTTTCCTAACTGTGGTGTTTCTTTCTGTTTCTAGAGTTCTTGGAGAGTGAAGGAGTTGCTAGTGATTACTGAGCAATCGAACCTTTTCCTTTTTACTCGATCAAGGTAATTCTATTTACGATTATGGTGTTCAACTGGTACATGACTTGTTTAGGAAGATGATGGTCGATTGCCTATTTTCTCTTATCCTTAGGTTGCGTTTCAATAAGCTGTATTTTAATCTCATATCATGTGTTTTTGGTGGTCATCATTAATGGGTTTTGTTGTCAATGCAGCTATTTGATTAGGAGAGTGAACCAGCCTTCGTCAATGATTCTAGCAGGGCTAAAAACTCTCACGATCAAGGCAAGTATCGAATGTTATTTTAAGTTGGGATTAAGGAAGGGTGATTAACCCTAGTATTAATCGACTAACAGATTATCGTGACTGAATGTAGGTTTGGGAAACTCTTGGGCTAGGCGCACATTTCGCAACGGGTGTGTAATCATAATGCTTTAATCAAAATTCGGCAAAAGCCAAAAAATATGGCTAGTGCAGCTACATGAGCGTGCGCTCACTCGTGTGGTGAACTGAATGCAGAAAATGTGAGCGTTCGATCATAAAAGCCACCATGAGTGTTTTCATAGGCTCAGGCCGTTTTGAGCCACGTTGGGCCGCAATAGGCCGTGTGGGCCCCATGGGTTCATGGGCCCCACACGGTAAACCACACAGACATGTGGAGAATAGTGGGCCAGGCTGTGCAATTCACACGAACAAGGTCATTTTTGGGCTTATTGGGCCACACGAGAGTGTGGGCCCACATGGGCTATATTGTGGGCTTGAGCCATTTTCACTGTTTGACTATTAAGGTTGCAGGAGTCGCCCGAGATGACTGTGGACCTACTATTGGGTCGGTAAGTATACCTAGACCCTAATTTGATGATATGACTATTATACCCCTATAAGGTAAAATGACTGGCATGCCCCTATACTATGTTTGACCTTATTTGAGCATGACGTGATTTGCATATACGTATAATCTTATGACATGACATATTGCATGGGGATGGGTTATTATATTTGGAAGAAGTGTATTGTACTGGCAGCTCTGCTGTAAATACTGTTAATGTCGCAACCGGTGCTATATTTTGGAGTGTAGGGATGGGTGGGTCAATTTTATCCCCACATGGAGTGTAGGGCTAGATGGAGTGGAGTGTAGAGGACATATGGGTAGGATTATCTGATTGCATTTCTATTACTGATACTGAGATGGGCTAAGGCCCACACTGATACTGTTACTGTATTGGACTAAAGCCCTAACTGAGATTGAACTGCTACTAAATCGGGTTTAGGCCCAGACTGTATCTGTTTACTGTACGATTGATTGCTGTTGGAGGATTACACACTGAGTTATCATAACTCACCCTTCTGCTTTTCTACACAGGAAATCCTTAGATAGGCCGGTGCTGCGAGGGACTCGATGGTGGCCACACAACCGTGCTTGTTTCCACTTCTTAATTTCTCTTTTATAAGTAATTTAATTTGGATTTTAGTTATGTAATAAGGCCTCTTAAAGTTTTTCCTTGGTTTGGGATTTTATTTACTTTAAATCATATCTGCTAGCAATAGGCCGCGGTTTTATTAAAAAGAATACATGTTTTCAAAACACTACGCTCTTGTAACCAATTTAAACCAACTTGTTTTAAAAGTACAATTACAAACTAATATGAGTAACACTTTGCTATATCAACTTGGGTTTTAACAATGATCAAATGATGATAAGTTTTCATAAAGATCACGACGAGGTTTTATGTAGAACGGGCTTTTCAACGGAACCACGTTTTTCTGAAACTCACTTCAGTGTGACATGACAGATTCGGCCATAACGTCTAGGCCAGGTTTGGGGTGTTACAAAAATCCAAAATCGACAAAGGATTGATAGTTTGGGAATATGTTGATGTATTTCCTAAAGAACACCAACTCGAGGAGTTGAATTTGTAATTGAACTTTCACCAGGAACAACTCCATATAAAATGGCTCCTACCAAGTTAAAAGAGTTGAAAGCACCGTTACAAGAATTTTTAGACCATGGATTTATTCCACCAAGAGTGTCTCCTTGGGGTGTTCCAGTTTTATTCGTGAAAAAGAAAGATGGGTTGCTGAGATTATGTACAAATTATCGGTAGCTGAATCGGCCTACTATTAAGAATAAATATATGTTACTTCATATTAATGATTTATTCAATCAGTTGAAGAGAGCTATAGTATTTTCAAAGATTGACTTAAGATCCATATATTATCAATTGCGAGTTAAAGAGCCAGAAGTATGAAAAAAAGCATTCAAAAGTAGATATGGTCACTATGAATTTCGAGTGATGCCATTTGATTTGACTAATCCTCTTACAACATTCATGGACTTGATGAATCGAGTATTTCAGCCATATTTAGATCAGTTTGTTGTGGTGTTCATTGATGAAATCCAGATTGATTCGCTAAATGAGCCAGATCAGGCAGAGCATTTGAAAATTGTGTTGCAAACTCTGCTTGAAAAACAACATTATGCGAAATTCAGTAAATATGAATTTTGGTTACGAGAAGTTGATTTTCTGCGACATGTTATCTCTGTTGATGGAATCAGGGTTGATCCAAATAAAATATATACGATTATTGATTTGAAAGTTCTAAAGAATGTTTCCAAGGTTCGTAGTTTCTTAGGCTTTGTAGAATATTATTGGTGTTTTTGTTAAAAACTTCTCTATTATAGCAAATCCAATGACTAAGCTACTGTAGGAAGATGGTAATTTTGTTTGGACTAAGAAATGCTAGAAAAGTTCGAGCAGTTGAAGAGTATGTTAATCGTAGCTCCAATATTTACTCAACCTGAAACTGGTAAAGAATTTATTGTGTACAATGATAAGTCTTTTTGTGGTTTAGGTTGTGTTCTGATGCAGAGTGGAAAAGTAATCACTTATGCCTTGAGGCAACTGAAGCCTAAAGAGTGAAACTATCCGACACACGACTTAGAGTTGAGAAATGCCATATTTTTACTGATCATAAAAGCTTGAAATACTTAATGACTCATAAGGAATTGAATTTGCGTCAGCGTAGATGGCTTGAATTACTAAAAGATTATGATTTAATAATTGATTATCATTCCAGGAATGCTAATATTGTTGTAGTTGTTTTGAGTTAGAAATCTTTGTTTTTTCTAAGAGCTATGAATGCAAACTTAACAATGGTACGTGATGATTCTATTCTTGTTGAGTTGATAGTAAAGTCAGTATTTTTATCAAAAATTCAGGAACTTTATAAAAATTATTTAGACTTATTATCAAAGCTTGAACTAGTGAAAAGCAGTCAAAAGACAGATTTTTGCACTAGGGTTGATGATTATTTATATTTTTGAAATCAATTGTGTGTACTGAATGATTCAGGATTGAAACAATGGTTGTTGAATGAAACTCACAATAGTGTTTACTCGATTCACCAGCTGAGTACGAAAATATATAATGATTTGAAACAATGTTATTAGAGGCCTAGTATGAAATGTGAAATAACAGAGTCTGTGTCTAGATGCCTAGTTTGCCAGCAGGTGAAAGCCGAACATCATGTTTTTTTAGGTTTATTACAATTTATGATGATTTCAGACTGGAAATGGGAACGAGTCACAATGGATTTTTTTCATGATTACCTGTAACTCCGAAAAAAAAAGATTTGATCTAGGTTATCATTGATAGATTAATGAAATTGGATTATTTTATACCCGTTCGAATTGACTATCCGCTCGAGAAATTGGCGAAATTGTATGGTTCAGAAATTGTGAGATTACACGGTGTACCACTATTGACTATATCTGATTATGATTCAAGGTTTACTTCTAGATTTTGGGGGTAAATTACACGATGCTCTAGGTTCCAGGTTGAACTTCAGTACCGCTTTTCATCAAAAACAGATGGTCAGTCAGAGCGAATAATTCAAATTTTGAGAGATATGTTGTGGAGTTGTGTTTTTGAGTTCGAAGGTAGCTGGAAAAAATATTTTTCAGTGGTTAAATTTACGTACAATAATAGCTATCAATTGAGCATAAAAAAGACTCTGTAGGAGGCTTTATACGGACGTAAATGTAAAAGTCTGTTGTATTGGTCTGAATTGAATAAGAGAAAAGTTAGCTAGAGTTGATTTACTTCGAGAAAGAGAAGAAAAAATTTAAATGATTTAAGATAACTTGAAAGTTGCATCTGATCGTCAAAAATCTTATTCTGATTTGAAACATAAAGATATAGAATTTTCTATCTGTGAGAAAGTGTTCTTGCAAGTCTCTCATTGGAAGAAAGTGTTACATTTCAAAAAAGGAAAACTCAGTCCTAGATTTATCAGACCGTATAAAGTTCTAGAAAGAATTGGACTCGTAGAGTATCACTTGGCATTACCCCCATAACTCAACAGAATTCATAAAGTTTTTCACACATTGATGCTTCAACGTTATTGTTTTTATCCATCGCATGTTTTATCTATGGATGAAATTGAGTTACAACCTAATTTTACTTATGATCACGAGCCAGTGAAAATATTAGCTCAAAGAAATGAGAAATAAGTTTGTACCATTAATTAAAGTATTGTGGCATCGGCTTGGGATTGAAGAAGCGATGTGGGAAACTGATAAACTGTAAATTATACATATTTTTACCCCATGTTTAATGCATTTTATGGATGATTTCCCATTAGAATTGGTGAATTAGATGCTCCTAATGCTTTAATTTCATGTTTTATACTTAGGAGAGCATAGGAGAGTGAAAGGAACGATAAATGGGCCACAAACGGAGAAAATGGGCCAAAGTACGAAATCAACACGGCTTGAACCTCCTCATATAGGCAGACCACACGGCCGTGTCAATTTGGCAGGCTCAAACACGGCTTGAAGTAATCGAACACGGGCGTGTGCCACGGGCGTGTCCCTGCCAAGCCCAAGCTGAGTCCAATTCGAAAAAGGCTAATTTTTAGGGCTTTTAGGCATTCCAAAGCTTATAAATACACCCTAGAGAATGAAAAAAAGGACACGGAGAATAGGGAGTAAGGAATTACTCCAAGAAAGCCGATTGATCCATCTTAGAGGCCAGATTCATCATTAAGACTAAAGATCTCTCCTCAATTTCCCTTCAGGAGTTTTGGGTTTTCTTTATGTTTTGCATTCTTTATTCTTCTGAGATGTTGTCTTATTTATTTATGAACTAAAACCCCTAAATACCTAAGGGGAATGAAACCTAAGACGAATCTTGTTATTATTTTCTGAATTGTATGATAAATATTTAACTTGTTCTTAATTATGTGTTCTTAATTCTTGTTTTGATATCCCAAGATACTGATTCAAGACAAGCTCTTATTCAGAGGAGGAATAGACCCTGTCTAAGAGTACATTTGTCATAATTAAGCGGAGTTGATTGCGCGCCTAGACATAGGGTGACAAGATTTTGCCGGATTAGGGTGAAACCTAATAAAGGGATCCATAGACCGAGTTAATGCAACCCTAGAGTTTTAATTAGAGAAAAGTCTCAGTTATTCAATCTAGGGATTAGACGTTATTAGTCTTGAATAGGGATAATAACATAACTTAGGGATCTCTACAGAACAAGTTGAATGAAAAAATCGTCCGATTTGGAGCCAGAATAACAAGTAAAGACTAGGTGGATTTTTCCTTAGGTATTGTCTTAAGTCAATCGATTTTCTCCAAAAGCAATTTCCCATTTCTTTTCTTTGTGAGTACTTAGTTTAGATAATTAGTTAATTAAAACAAAACCTCTTTATTCTTAGGCTAGATAATAAAAAAACAGTCATTACTAGTACTTTTAGTTCCTTTGGGTTCGACAATCTAGTCTTGCTAAAACTATACTACTGTTCAATAGGTACACTTGCCTACATCGCAATAATAGTTAGTTCAAGAATGAGTAATTATAAATATTTAAAACCTATCACGAAATCACACGATCAAGTTTTTGGCGCCGTTGCTGGGGAGCTAAGATATTAGGAACGCTCAATTTTTATTACTTTAGCCATTTATTTTTCTTGCAATTTAATTTAATTTAATTTTATTATTATTATTTATTAACTTACTTTTTCTTTCTCTTGGCAGGTTTTTATAGTTTATGACTGGAAGAAACCCGTCAGGACCATTACTTTTTGACGAAGAAATCGATCATACAATTCGCAGAAATCAAAGAGAAATAAAGCGAAGCTTATGATACACAGAGAACGAGCAAGAAGACGATACTCAACCCCCAATCGAAGAGATGGCTGAAAACCAAGACAATCAGCTACCTCCTGCAATTGCGGCTAATCAAAATCCTGCTCTACACACTATGTATGATTATGCTAAACCTTCTTTAACAGGAACTAAATCTAGCATAGTTAGACCTGCTGTAGCTGCAAATACTTTTGAATTTAAACCTAACACTATTCAGATGATACAACAATTTGTTCAGTTTGATGGTTTGCAGGATGAAGATCCCAACGTTCACTTAGCAAACTTTCTGGAATTTTGCGATACATTTAAAATTAGTGGTGTTTCTGATGATGCCATTCGTATTCGGTTATTCCCTTTTTCATTAAGGAACAAAGCTAAACAGTGGTTGAACTCATTACCACGAGGGTCAATTACTACTTGGGAACAGATGACCGAAAAATTTTTACTAAAATATTTTCTGCCGGCTAAAATGACTAAATTACGTAATGATATCTCTTCTTTTGTGCAGATAGATTTAGAAACCCTCTACGATGCATGGAAGAGATACAATGACTTACTAAGAATGTGCCCTCACCATGGGTTACCGCTTTGGCTCCAAGTTCAAACAATCCACAATGGTTTGAATCCTTCGACTCGGCAAATGGTTGACGTAGCTACTAGCGGAACCATCAATAATAAAACACCTGAAGATGCCTATGAGTTTATTGAGGAGATGGCACTGAATAACTATCAGTGGCAAGTCATGAGGACAAAGCCAATGAAAATAGCCGGTGTTTATAACGTTGATTCGATCATCATGCTGTCAAATCAGGTAGAACTCTTGAATAAAAATATTGATGGTTTTCTTAGTTCTTCACAGGTTCACCCAGTAATGCAGTGCGAAGCAAGTAGCGGTGGAACAAGCCATTCGAAATACCAACCTTATGGCCATAACATGGATAACGAGCAACTAAACTACATGGGTAATAATCTTCGACCTCAAAACAATCCATTTAGTAACACTTACAATGCAGGTTGGAGGAACTATCCCAATTTTTCGTGGGGAGGCCAAGGAAATCAAAGACCACAACATCCTCCGGGTTTTCAGCAACCACCCTACCAACAAGAAAAGAATCTGAACCTTGAAGAGATGCTCTCAAAGTCTATATCGATGTCAGAAACTCATTTCCAGAACACCGAGACAGCACTTAAGAATCAACAAGCTTTGATCCAAGGGCTCAAAACTCAGATAGGCCAGCTTTCCAAACTAATCTCCGAACGACCACAAGGTAGTTTGCCAAGTAATACTGAACCCAACCCAAGGGAACAGCTCAACGCAATTAATGTTCAAGATGAAGCAGGATTTGTGGAGCCTGAACCAGAATCGCGGCAAGAAACTGTGGTAAGCAAAGGTCAAGGTGAGGTAGATCAAAATACAGACAAATCAGTGAATGTCGAATATAAACCTCGTGTACCATACCCCAACGCAACAAGAAAAGACCGCTCAGATGAACAATTTGGTAAATTCCTTAAACTCTTAAAAAAAATTACATATTAACTTACCGTTTATTGAAGCTCTGTCGCAGATGCCAAACGCAATGAAATTTTTAAAAGAGCTTTTAGCAAATAAGTGAAAGTTGAACGAGGCATCGCATGTGGAGCTAAACGCAGTGTGCTCAGCTGTTCTGAAAAATAAGCTACCGAACAAACTAAAAGATCCAGGGAGTTTTACGATTCCTTGCTGAATTGGTAGTTTAGATGTTAATAATGCATTAGCTGATTTAGGGGCTAGTATCAACGTCATGCCTTTTAAAATATTCAAGCAACTATGTCTCGGGAAACCCAAACAGACTAGGATGAGCATTTAATTAGCAGATAAAATTATAAGATTTCCTAGGGGTATTATTGAAGATGTGCTAGTCAAAACCGATAAATTTATATTTCCCGTTGATTTCATTGTTTTAGACATAGAGGAGGATAACAATACTCCTTTAATCCTAGGAAGGCCCTTTTTAGTAGCTGCTAAAAAAATTATTGATGTTGGCACAGGTGAGCTAACGCTTCGCGTAGGAGATGAAACACTCATCCTTCAAGCTCGCAATTCTGACAACACATCGAAAATTGAAAGTGATCGTCTAAACCATTCTATTAAAACTGACCACATGATACAACCCACTTTGCAGGAGATAAGTCTGAAGGAAGTACATGAGCCACTCTCAAACAACAGTAGAGGTTCTATTCATGAAGAACAAAGGCTGCAAATAGAGGAGCTAGATGAATGGCGAACACATAAATCGAGAACACATGATAAACCGAAACTATGCCCGAACGAGCTCGATACCTCTCCAAATCAACTTAAGGTTGGTGATAAAGTCTTATTAGATGCCGCAGATCCCCACATTGTCACTACCAC
Source organism: Gossypium hirsutum (assembly GCF_007990345.1). NCBI lineage: Eukaryota > Viridiplantae > Streptophyta > Magnoliopsida > Malvales > Malvaceae > Gossypium > Gossypium hirsutum. Next base: position 70,423,561 of record NC_053429.1, on the reverse strand, counting down.
ACCGAATGAGGAAACCCCTCTTACGGTACTCAGTATTTTTCCATTTGGTACGGTGGAGGTGAGTCATCCCAAGTTCGGCACTTTTAAGGTAAACAATACCCGTTTAAAGCCTTACTTTAAGATTTATAGTAGGAATGAGGAGTATAAACTCCTCGAACCACCATGATCATTCAACGGAGAGGTAAGTCGAGCTTAGACTATAAATAAGCACTTCTCGGGAGGCAACCCGAGCACTAACTATACTAACTTCTTCCAAAATTTAGTCTTCAACACCTAACTTACTAACAGAGCTCTTTAATACAGGTTTTCCACAGGGACACGGCCAAGCACACGGGTGTGCTTATGGCCGTGTGAAAACAGGGCAAGGATTTTCCCAACACGAGCTACGATACAACGCCACGGTCGTGTGATATAACCATGGTCCAGCCTGCCAAAACAACACGGGTGTACGACACGCCCGTGTGGAAGACCCGTGGTTGAAACAGAGAAACTAGCACGGGCGTGCGGCACGCCCGTGTCCAAAACTCGTGGTTGAAACTGTCAAATTAACAAGGGCGTGGGGCTTTCACACATGGGTGTGGGAGAAGCAAATGAAGCTAGACATGGTCATGCAACACAGTCGTGTGAACCCACACGCCCGAGGTACACGAGCGTGGGACAAATTTCAGACGCGCCCAAATAGGAAAAAATGAGAAACACATGGGCAAAAATTGGGGAAGAAGGGCGTGTGCCATGACCGTGTGGCCCAAAATCTATAAATAGCATAGGAAGAGGGTCATCTCCATCGGCCCCTACGTGACTCGGCTGGCACGACACTTCGGGCTCCTCAACATTGCGGGCCAAGAATCATCCCTCACATTCATCGACCAGATGTCTCCACAAGGCATCTTGAGCACGCTTAGCATGAGGATGATCGAGAGGCACCGAGGAACCTACCCTCCCCAGTATCGTCTCGCCCAATATACCGAGGAGGAAGCCTATAAGGACATTCCTGATGATGTCCCCCACAGCACGAGGATCCACCGACCCAGCCACCACGACCCTCTTGTCCAGTTCATGCGGTGGCTTCACACGCTGACATCTCTGAGCGCCTCATTCGATTCGAGCAACAATGTTTTCAATGATTTGACAACATTGATGCTACTCTACAACAGATTTGTCAGCACCTCCACATCTCATCGCCAGTCCCACCTCGCGAACCATCCAGCGATGAAGATGTTTAAAAACATTTATTTATAATTTTATGTTTTTATGTTAATTTTTATTAAAACTACTTTTATTTTCTTTTAGATTTTAGAATTTTAGTTTTAATTATTAATTTTGGTTATTTCTTTATGAGTAATTATTCTTCCTAATATCCCCTAAAAAGTTCCTGATTTTATCACAGTTATATCGAGCTCTTAAACTCATCATCACATAGGAACTAAAACTCCACCGGGAAAGGTTCTCCACGATTGCCATGTCCTGCTCGACCACAACCATAGCTACCACTAGATATAATATTCTTGTGGCGCAAGACTTATGGATTAATGAACCTCTACGACCGCCGGAGTATCCTCCTCCACTCTCGAACCAATTACTCTTCAAAAACTCCAGTTTGAGGAATTCATCATACATGAAGTTTCACTTCTCCCCCTATCTTTTTTTTTTTACTTTAATGTCTATCTCTGTATATTGAGGGCAATGTACATCTTAAGTGTGGGGGGTATTTATTTCATTATCAGAAAAATCCCTGAATGATTGTCTTATTCTCTTGAAAAGCTTTCATATCATATTTTGGATAAATTTTAATTAATTTATGATTTTGATTGATATATCTTGAATTAAAACATAGGCAAGTATGCATTGATTGTTTAAACTTTAAGACATTAGAGAATCAAGCATGATGAGTTGATTTTTAAGAATTCAAAATCTTAGGCTATTTCCCCAAAGTTTAGATATTACTTTGAATTGTAATTCACAAGTTTTTAACATCAAAAACCCATAATTTTTGTGAGATTTTTGAGCCTTTTGAGCATCTATTAATTCTTTCATGCTCACTTTTATTATTGCTTTGAGTGCATCAGTATTGAACTATTATTCTAGAACTTGTTTGATTATGCATGTCGAGACCACACCATTTGATTTGATATGTCAAAATGATTAAGGCACTTAGGATTAACCCACTCATGCCATGAAAAGCCTACCTCCACGATTAACCCCTAGTAAACCCCCTTGAGCCTAACAAACCATTCTTTGTATTACCCTTAATATTAACCCTTAACCCATTATTGTTGAAATCCCTTAAATTAATATTTATTTTTGTCGAGATTTGAGTTGAATGGATTGCTTAGCTATGTTTTGTTCTTAATAGTTAGTCTATGTTATTTAACTTGTTCTTAAATTAAAAAGAAACTATGTATATTTATTAGTAATTCCATATTCTAAGAAGAAGCTCTGTTGTACGCAAGTGAAGATTAACTCTTTTTCTAGTTAGGCAATTTTTCAATTCAACCTCGATTCTAACCCTTTATTTCAGCTTGTGACCATACCTCCTAACCAAGCCTCATTACAACCCTCTAAAGACCTTTTGATTGATGTATCATCTTAAATTATAGTGGTGGAGATTTGATTTTCATGCAAGCCTATGGTAATGACTTTTCATTATTAACTATTGAGTGCTTCATTTATTGTCCTTAAACACCTCGAGTGATTTGAGTGAACCTTTAGTGAGGATGTAAAACTCTGTGATATTCTGAATCAAAAGTAATTACTTAGATGAGGGGAGACACCTATGTTTGCATGAATAAAATGCTCAACTTGGAATGTTTGGAACTTTTATGTTCTTTTAGTTGAATTCTCAATGTATGATTACTTATGGATTAATGTGAGATAGTATCAATAGAAATTATAAGTTGAGAAGAATTTATTTAGATTATGAGTTGAGAATTTTGCTTGAGGACAAGCAAATGCTTAAGTGTGGAGGTATTTGATAAACCGTAAATTATACATATTTTTACCCCATGTTTAATGCATTTTATGGATGATTGCCCATTAGAATTGGTGAATTCGATGCTCCTAATGTTTTAATTTCATGTTTTATACCTAGGAGAGCATAGGAGAGCGAATGGAACAAGAAACGGGACAAAAATGGAGAAAATGGGCCAAAGTATGAAATCAACACGGCCTGGACCTCCTCACACGGGCAGACCACACGACCGTGTCAATTTGGCAGGCTCGAACACGGCCTGAAGTAATCGAACACAGGCGTTGTGACAGCCCTAAATTGACCCTAGTCAGAAAGTGGTTTCGGGATCGCTAAACCGAGTCACCGAAGTATTTGAATATGATATTTATTGTCTAAAATATGTGAATATGAATGTGTGAAAGTTTTAAGCTTCGATTTAGTCGATTGCATGTGAATTTAATTAATAGGACTTATGTGTGGCACTTTTAAAAGGTGATAGGTTAATCTATAAGGACCTATTAATGCATGTTATATAAATGAGGGGTTTGCATGTCAAATTTCCATTTATAATAGCTAGTGGCCGGCCATGGTATGGGCCATGAATGATAATATGTATTTTCTATTAGCATTATTAGTTTACAAAATAAAATAAGGAATTAAGAATAATAAAACATGTGGTAATGGGAGGAGAAACCAAAGTTGTCATCTTTGCTCCTCATTGCCGTGACTAGAAGAGAAAAAGCTTGGAAAAAATTCAGCTATGGTGGTTAGCTAAATCAAGGTAAGTTTAAGGATGATTCTTGGATTTCTAGCATTTTTTTTTTGAGTTAGTCATTAAGCTCTTTGCTTAACCCATGACCAAACTTGAAATGGTAGGGTGTCTTGAGCATTCGACCATGGTAGGAAGTAGAAGAGAAATATGGTTGTTGTTCATGTTATTTGGATGAAAAAAAATTGGTAGTTAGATGGAGAGGATATGATTTTGGATATTATTGGGCAATGTATGTGCTTTGAATTGAAGGAATGGAGAGGATGCTTTAATTGTGTTATGAACAATTATATGTTAAATTAAGGTTTGCTAAGCTAGCTATTAAGGTGATTTTGGAAAATCTCCATAAATTGTAGGAGTTGAGTTAGAGGCTGAATGAATTATGTCATTAAAGCTTGAAGAGTCTAGTTTCTTAGAAAAGAAACCATAAAAACAAAAGAGTTACCGATCTTGAGATATTTGAAGTATTGTGGGGCTGAGTCAAAACGACTACTAGATTCCCTGTTCTGTTTTTATAAAATCAGTATAAATTGTACAAAAATGGCCCTAAGATAAAATTTATATGCTTAGACCCCTTAATGAGTCTAGTTTCAAATGAAATAAACAAGAACATATTTTGAATTCTGTACAATGAGAAATTTGATTCGTAGTGAAGAGTAGTCAGTTTAGTCAAACAGTGAAACAAGGTGAGCTTTAAGAAAAATCTGGTATTGTTGGGCTAAACTAAAAATTTTTAAAATTTTATGGATAATAGATAAATGAGTCTTCTATCAAGAAAAATTTACGGTAATTGATTTGGAGTTTCGTAGCTCCAGTTATAAAAACTTTAGTGACTGTTGTTCAGGAAGTCAGCTTATAGGGAAATTGTAATTATATTGTAAACATTAATGAAAATTTGCTAATGAATTAATTATTGATTTTTATAAAGCTTACTATAAACTATATGTGTGAAAGTCGAATCCATATGTATTATATTCTGAAAGTAATGCTTGAATAGTCGATTAATGACTAGTTAAAATTTGTTGAACTTAAGCTCAAGAGCTTGGAGGATCAAAGTTGGATAAGGGAAAGGAAAAAGTGATCGAATAGCCGTTGAAATCATTCGACAACATCCGAGGTAAGTCGTCGAGTAATGAAACTTAGTTTATGATTTGATTAAGTCATGACATACAAGCATAACAAATAAACGGTGATATAATGATTCTACTTGAATTATATATTGAGGTGATTAGTTTATGCGTATGACGGGTAGCCGAATGTGTATAGAGATCATGTTATAAAGCCAATCAAAATCATGCTCTTTGTATGTGGCTATTGAGCCGAAATTGGTAAGTGTGATAAGTGTCTTGTGTTTGAGCTTTAGTAATGAAAATGAAATATGGATGTGTCATGATTTATTGATATATGTGCATGGTTATTCGAATGATATCCGGGCTAAGTCCCGAAGGCTTTTGTGCTAGTGACTATATCCGGACTAAGATCCGAAGGCATTTGTGCGAGTTGCTATATCCGGGCTAAGACCCGAAGGCATTTGTGCTAGCGACTACATCCGGGCTAAGACCCGAAGGCATTTATGCTAGTGACTATATCCGGGCTAAGACCCGAAGGCATTTGTGCGAGTTGTTATATCCGGCTAAATCTCGAAGATACTTGGGTTTGGAAGTGAGCGATCTTGCTGTAATAATTTCAATTAATACGCTCGTAAAATCCCAACGATGAGGTATGTTTCGTATATGCATTGGAATGGTTGATTCCTTTTAAATAGTATTCGCTCAGTCGATTAATAAGCTTCCGGCCTTTGGTTAAGTTGATCCCTTATGTATGAATATAAGGGTTGGAAATGTGAAGTAGGTATGATTTTGAGAATATGTGTATATGAAATTATCCGTTTAGTCATATGAATGCTATACTTTAGTTGTGCCTAATTTCATTGCTCAAAACTTACTAAGCATTAAATGCTTATTCCGTTTCTTTGATTCTCTGTTTTATAGATTTTGGTTCGTCAGCTATCGGACTCGAGAGTGTCAAAGTCGAAGTCGCCCACACTATCAAAGCCCTTTTGGTACTCTTTTAGTTGAACTCTGATAATGGCATGTATAGGGCTGCCCTTTAGTTGTTAGTCAAGTACTTTGGTATTGTATATATTTGGATAGCCATGCGAAAATGGCTTATATATTTTGAGCATAGCGTTATAATCATTTTGTATATATATGGTTATTGAGAGGTGTGGAAATGCTTGGCAATGATTAGCCATTGGAATGGTTAATCACGATCATATTTTTGTGCTATGTATGTTAAAGGGCTAGTTGAATCATGGAAATTATGAAATAGGTAAAGTCTACCTTAAAAACAGATGCCGACAGCAGCAGTGATGTGAATTTGAAAAATCACTAAAAATAGTAGGAATAGAATTAAATAGTGAATAAATTATGTAATAGAACCTTGATGAGTATATTTTCATATGGATGAAACGAAATGATCATATGAATCGTAATTTAAGAGATGTTTAAGTTTTCGTAAAACAGGGCCAGAACGATTTCTGGATCCCCTTATCTGACTTTGGAAATTCACTATAAATTAACCAGAGATAATTAGAAGTCATGCCCTATATGTACAGATTCCTATTCTAGTCTAGTTTCATTAGAAACAAACGGCATAAGTATTGAATCCCTGTACATGGAGATATCTAAGTCGTAATGCATGAAGGTCAGAGTAGTTGAACCCTGAAACAGGGGAGACTTTAACTAATAAACTGTACTAATTGGCCCAACCAAAAATCCTAGAAAACAATTTGTAGATAGCTATATGAGTCTAGTTTCAGGAAACATTTACGGAATCGGTTTTCGAGCTTCGAAACTCGAGATATGATTTTTAAAGTGAATGTGATGCAGTTAACCAGCATGTCTGGAAATTTAAAAATGAACTGTGTAAGTAAATGAAATAAGTCCGTAAATACCTCGTGTTCGACTCTGGCAACGGTCTCGGGTACGGGGCGTTACAGGCGTGTCCCTACCGAGCCCAAGTTGAGTCCAATTCGGAAAAGGCTAATTTTGAGGGCTTTTAGGCATTCCAAAGCTTATAAATACACCCTAGAGAAGGAAAAAAGGACATGGAGAATAGAGAGTAAGGAATTACTCCAAGGAAGCCGATTGATCCATCTCAGAAGCCAAATTCATCATCAAAACTGAAGATCTCTCCTCAATTTCCCTTTAAGAGTTTTGGGTTTTCTTTATGTTTTGTATTCTTTATTCTTCTAAGATGTTGTCTTATTTAGTTATGAACTAAAACCCCTAAATACCTAAGGGGAATGAAACCTAAGACGAATCTTATTATTATTTTCTGAATCGTATAATAAATATTTAACTTGTTCTTAATTATATGTTCTTAATTCTTGTTTTGATATCCCAGGATACTGATTCAAGACAAGCTCTTATTCAGAGGAGGAATAGACCCTGTCTAAGAGTACATTTGTCATAATTAAGCGGAGTTGATTGCGCCCCTAGACATAGGGTGAGAAGATTTTGCCAGATTAGCGTGAAACCTAATAAGGGAATCCATAGATCGAGTTAATGCAAGCTTAGAATGTTAATTAGAGAAAAGTATTGGTTATTCAATCTAGGGATTAGACATTATTAGTATTGAATAGGGATAAAAACATAACTTAGGGATCTCTACGGAACAAGTTGAATGAAAAAATCGTCCGATTCGGAGCCAGAATAACAAGTAAAGACTAGGTGGATTTTTCCTTAGGATTGTCTTAAGTCAATCGATTTTCCCCAAAAGCAATTCCCCAATTCTTTTCTTTGTGAGTTCTTAGTTTAGATAATTAGTTAATTAAAACAAAACCTCTTTATTCTTAGGCTATATAATAAAAAGACAGTCATTACTAGTACTTTTAGTTCCTTTGGGTTCGACAATCCAGTCTTGCTAAAACTATACTACTGTTCGATAGGTACACTTGCCTACATCGCAATAATAGTTAGTTCAAGAATGAGTAATTATAAATATTTAAAACCTATCACGAAATCACGCGATCAAAAACAAAAGAAATCATGAAATCTCAGTATATGAATCTTTTCTATGGTAAGATTTTCAAGGACGAAAATTTCTTTAGGGAGAGTTGTAATATCTTATTTTTAAGTAATGTCAAAAACAATGGATTTAGGACTACAATTTTGATATGTGAGATCGTGTTTTATTTTTTAGTTAATGTTTTTGGAGTTATATGAGGGTTATATTAAATTTTGGTGAATAAATTTTATTGTTTTGTTAGTTAACTAAGTAAAAAGGGTTAAATTGTAAATGTTGAGAAAGTTAGTTGCTATTAGTAAATTGGGTTCAATAGCTTTAGAAATTTAATTTGGTGGCCTTAGAAGGTAATTAGACCATGACTATATATGATGGATGGTAATGGGTATTAAGTAAGCTTAAGTCAATGTTTTATTAAAGGACAAAAAAAGTAGATTAGTAAATAAAACTTAAGAAAAATGACAAAATAATGCTATCATCTTCTTTAGTGCAATGTTTCATCGAAAATTAAAGGAGGAACCACCATTTTTATCAAGCTTGAGGTTCGGTTATATTCATAGCTTGCATGTAAGTAATTTCGAAATCGTTTCTTGTAATTTTTGTGTTTTTGAGATCATTGCAACTAGGTCCAGCTAACCTGTACCTTCATTTTCAAAACTATCAAAGATTTTAATTTTTTCCATTGATGAAACCTTGTTATTTTTCAATGTTAAGTGATGGAGTAGAAGTTTTAGTTGTTGATTTTGATTATTTGCTAATTGATTTTTTGTAGTTTTAGTAAATGGAGTAAATTGATTAAATACTTAAAATTTCATGGAAATTGTGTAATTAGTGAATAAAAGTGGACTGTCCTAGCTTAGACTGAAATTCGGCTAGCTTTGGAAAGTTGTAAAAATTTGTTCATTAGGAAACTTTAAGTATAGAGATTAAATTGTGATAAATGAAAAAGTTTTGAGAAAATGTGTAATTAATATGCATTAAATTGAGTGTGAAATGCATGTAAATTTAATAGATTGTATTTAATTATTACATAGATCAAGGCATGAGTCATAAAGACAATAACCGAGGAAAGGGGAAAATTGTAGAGTAGTCCCTACATTTGAATCGGGAATGGATCGTAGGTAACTTCATAGCTAATTGTTATATATATGTGTGTGTGTGTGTATGTGTGTTTTACTTATGACTATATTATTGTGTTCTAGTTAATTAATGATTTTATGTGAGATTACATTAGTTAATTATGTATTATGGAGAATTTCAAATAAATATGCATGTATGAAATTGAAAGAATTGATAGTAGCATTTCTTGGAGTTGCATAATACATATATATATGAATGTATTGAGCTTATAGTTTGTGTACAAAAATAATAAGATGTCTCGACATGAGAAACATGTTTCAAAGTAAAAAAATTATGTATATTGCTCGGTTAAACCTAGTAATTGTATAGGATATGATTGGAATGCCAGTAAGGTTAGGATGCATACTTGTATAGGATTTACAGTTGGGTGCCTACGTATACATTTTGATTTCTCTGTTCGCACTTTGGTGCCTCGGTATACACTTCAGTGTCCTTGTTTGCACCACAGTGCCTCTACTTGCACAATCGTGCCTCTGTTTGCACTTCAGTACCTCTATTAGCATATATGATGCCTTTGGTGCAGTGTAGTCAAGTTACTTAGTTCAAGGGGAATAATGTTAATAGAATTTACAATGCATTTAAGTGCTTAAATGTTGGTGTATATTCAAGTTTTTAGTAAGTATTAAATGAACAATGAACTACTTTTTTATATGTGAATACATTTACAATGATGAAATGTTCTTGTGGAAATGATAAGTTATTATGAAGTGGATTATTGTGACATATTTGATATGAGAAAAAGAACTAATGTATTTTGGTGAATTTGTATTTGGATATCAAGAAATTGTAAGTTATCTAGCTGTTTATTGTTGAACAAAGTATGTTAGTTTGATGTTTAAGCTATGAGCTTGCTAAGCTTTTTAAGCTTTCTTGTTTTATATATGTTCTTTTGTAATTATCACAGTTGCGGATTGACCAGACGGGTTGACTGAAGGTTCACATTATCCAGTCATTTGGTATTTTTTTTGTTTTGGGTTGTGGCATGTATATAGACTTTAAGTTGTTAATATGTTAAATGTTTTGATGCAAGGTTATATTAAGTTTAATGGTTAGACTTGGATGTTTATTTAAGATGATTGGTGGTTAGATGAATCTTTAAGGTTAAGATATGATATTAGTGCTTTTTACGGTAAGCTTTTATGTATACTTTCATTTGGTAATTTGGTTGATGATTGAATTATGAATAGGTGGCTAATGTTAAAATTTTTTAATATCTTTGTTATTTAAAGGAATAATCTTAATTGTGGTGACTTTGAATGGCATATTGGTTAGTTATTTAGGTGTTTGAATGGATAAAATTATTGTCTTTTGTGATTAGGTAACTTTTTGGCATGAATTGAATTTGCTAAGATGAGATTTTTATCATTATTGGGATAAGTATCGATGCTTTAGCATTTGGTATCAATACTTGACCAAATGAACAGTACTTAAACAAAACAGAATGCCAGAATGGTATTGTAACAACCCATTTTGAGTGAAACCGAAATAGTGGTTTCGGGACCACAAATTCGAGCCAGAAAGAAAATTTATTTTAATATTATTGCATGGTCTGCATTATGATAGGAATGTCATATGAAAATTATGATAAGAAAATTTTATCGATTATGTGTTTAATTATGGAAATGATCAAATTGCATAAATTGCAAAAGTTGAATTCTAGTAGCTAAAAGGATCAAATAGCTATGGAATTCAAAATAAGAGGTCCTTATATGGTAATTAGCCCATCAAAGAAAAGTTACCAGATATTTTTGGTGATTCATCCATGGAAAAACTAGAAAAGGCTAAGGACTAAATTGGAAATCAAATTAATTAAAAGAAGATAATAGAAAATATCATCTTATTTTTCATCATCTTCCCAACAATTTGCATGGAAACCTTAGGAGAGAGAAAGGAAACTAATCAAGCTTAATTAGGAATGTTTTCTTGTCTTGTTTTTAGTAATTTTTATATTTTTGAGATCAGGATAGTTTAATCTATCTATTTTGGGTATTAATTTGAAAAGATATCAAAATATAGAAATTTTTCCATGGATGAATAAGCTGAAAATTTGAAATTTATGGTATAAAATGAAAGGTTGTTGATAAATAAAAAACTTTTACAAAGAGAATTTTGATGAAATTGTGATTTTGGAATTAAATTGTAAAGATGTAAAAGTTATGGAAAAATTCTAAATTTTTTGAAATACATGTGTTGTAAATGTTATATTAAAATTTTGGTTAGGCTTGGAATAAGGATTAAATTGCATGAATTTCATTTTTCGAGCCTAGGGACGGAATTGGAATTTATAAAAAGTTTAGGGGCAAAATGGTAATTTTGCCTCGGGTGTAAATTGAATCCAATTGCGTATGAAATGGATTAAATTGATGACTAAATCATTTATATAAATCCGGATTGTAACATCCCAAACCCGGCCTAGACTCTATGACCGAATCTATAATGTCACATTGGAGTGTTTTTCCAAAACACAAATTGCGTGAAAATTCGTTCTACATAAAACCTCTTAAGGTTCTTAACAAAAGTTTAGGATGTCCGGTTTATTGTGAAAACTCAAGTTATCTTAGGAAAATATTAATTACATGGGTTTGTTATTAAATTTTAAAACAATGATCATTGCGGAAGCTTTCAAAATATGTTGCGCAAATGTGGTGTTTTAAGAAAAACATTTGTTTATATTTTCTTGAAAATCTGAGACCTACTACTATCAGATTAAAATTCAAGTAAGTAAGTCCGCAAATTAAAATAAAAATAAAAATAAGATTAAAGAGGCCTTATTACATAATGAAAACCTAAAATAAAATCCTAATTATAATATTAAAAGAAACTTTGTCGAGTGGCCACCACTGAGTCCTCCGTCGCCTCGATCCGTCTAAGCCTGGGGATTTCCTGCTCAGATAAAAAATGGGTGAATTTATGTAAACTCAGTGTGTGAAATCCCATAAAAGCATACAGTCAGAGTAAACACAATTTGGGCCTAAGCCCCTTCAGTTTCAGTTAGGGGCCTTAGCCCTTCTGTCAGTAGTAGTAGCAGTTTGGGCCTTAGCCTATTTTAGTAACAGTGGCAGTCTGGGCCTTAGCCCATTTCAGTACAGTATGCACACAAAGAATCCTACCCAGTAACACCCTGAATTTTGGGCCTAGAAGTAATGGGCCTTGAGTTTGGGATTGGTTAGAAGGCCGCTTTAATAACTTAAATGTGTTTAAATATTTTATAATTGCATGTTTAGTTTAATTGTTAAGTGATTTAGGAAGGGTTGGTAGTGTGGAAAAAGTCTTGGGTTCGATCTAGGGCTTTAGCAAAATTTTGCATTTTTTTCTAAAAGACCCTGAGCATTAGGTGGTAAGCTTATTAATGAGGCTCGGTAAAATTTGACACAAGGAAACGCTTGGCCTAGTGGCAAAAGGCGTTGGTAGCAAGCAGGAAGTCCAGGGTTCAAGTCCTGGCCTTTGTGAAAATTTTTATTGCGCATATGATTAGTAAGGAAGCTAGCGTTTAGGCCTTATAAATATGTTTGGTGGAAATATGGCACAAGAGCGCCTGGGGGATAGTGGGGAGAAGCATGCTATGGATCTGAGAGGTTGCAGGTTCGAATCCCAGGCCTGGCAAAGTTTTAAATTTTTATTCTTTAAGGAAACTGAAACTTAGGCATATAAGCCTTGTAATTAATTGTGACCGAATGGTAGCAAAAGATAGGTGGCGGTGCAGTGGCCAGCAGCGTGTTGGGAAGTTGGAGGGCTGGAGTTCGAGTGGTTTCATGCACAAAAGGGAATTCAATTTTGTTGTGCAACGCAAGGAAGGAAATTTTGTTGTGCAACGCAAGGCAGGATTGTCATTCGGTGGAAGCAATTTGAATGCAATTGTTGGCTAAAATCAAGGTTACAGTGGAGATAAGGATAAGGATTAAGTGTGGATATGATGGTGATAAAATTGGAGAAATTGAAGGGAATTTAACTTGACGAGTTTAAGTCGATTGAGGAGTGTAAGTTTGTATTTTTTTAGTATATATACATGTGTCATATGGGCAAGTAAGGGCATTTGTTGTTTTTGTGTGCTTCAGTCGCATATTCTTAGGGGAAATTTCTTCCAACCTCTTGACTCTTTTGTTTTTTTTTTTGCAAATACCTGAGTAATCTCAAACCCTTCATCTCCTCTTTCTTTTAAGCCAAACTTTTGATCTTTTCTTCCCTATTTTAATCAAATCAACCTCTTCCCTTTTTAACTTAGTTGGTTGCTTCTTTTTCATTTAAAAGCTGATTCATACTCTTTGGGGATTGATTTCTTGTTGGCAAGCGATCTCGTGATCGGTAAGTGAATTAGATCTTCTTCTTATGCTTTTGTTAAATATTTCTAAATTCTTTCATTTCTACACTCTTAAAAGCCGATTTTTCTTTATCCTTTCCAATATCATTACTTTCGTTAACCTATAGTTTCTTCATTTATTTCTCTTTCACCCTCTCATTCAAGAGTGTGATCGCTGGCTAAGTATTAGTTGATGGAAAAAGGGGGTTCTAGCAGAGAGATTGGGATAGAGGCTCCCAAGTTTAAGCGACGTAAGGTGTCAGCCGTTAGGGACTTTCCGCCTGGATGCGGAAGGGGGACTACGTCAGATTTCGAGTTACGTAGGCAGATCGCGACTGATCAATCTAGTCAAGGCAAGTATAGGTTGTTCTTCGGTAAGTAGTGGATTTATTTTGAATTAATGGGATGTGACTAATGGAGTATAATGTTGAATATAGGTTCGGGTGATTATGAATACTTAGTACTCTAGGTGATACCCTGTGATAGCTTGATATAAAACCGAAGGTGTGTACATACAATGCACACACACTAGATCGGCAAATCCCGAAATGCCAAAAAGCCAAAATGTCGAAAAGCTGAAAGTTTGGCTACGATAGTATTGCGAGTGCGCGAACACTCGTAAGAGGGAAATCGATACGTTGACAGAGGCCCCATAAGCGATCTCATGGATCTTGGCCGTTGGTTACATGGCTTGAATTGATTTGGGCCTAAAGGGCTATATGAATGAGATTGGGCCTAGTGGGCCATATGCATGTATGTAGACTTGTTTGGGCTTTGTAAGGGGTTTTGGGCCTAGTATCTGATAACTGCTTAAATAGACATAAAATTTAATTAATTAAATAATTAATCGTGACTGTGGACAAGTTATAGGGTTAAAGTGTGGCAATGGGTATATGCATGTCTAGGATTGGATCTAGGGAGAGCTTGGTACTTAAGCGGTCTTAATAACTCACCTCCTCTTCGCTGGAATCCTACCTGGCGCATAGTATATATTCACTTTAGCCAACGGGGACTTGTTAACGGGCCGAGATAGGTAATAAACCCATAATCAAGAGAAATTACTGAAATGCCCCTAAAAGGAAAATGACTAAAATACCCCTATGTGTTGAATGTAAGATGGATGTTACATGTAAACCTGCTGCACTCATATGATATTCTGTTTAGGTTGTAGATGGGTTGGGAATTATGAACGAAGGAAGTATATGAGGATCGCATGGTTGCTTGACAACCGTGGATCCACCGATGGCTATTAAGCCCAATATTTGATTAGCAGCTTATTGCATTAAAGGTAGTACCGCAACCGGGCTACCATTGATGTGTATTAGATGGGAGGGTCGGTATTTATATCACCACATAATGTGTACCGAGGGACTGAGTTGGTGTGTAGCGGTTGGATTATTAGGGTGGGTTCCACAGCATTACGTGTATGATATTATTGTGATATTATTGGGATGTGGGCTTCGGCCTAACTGAGGCTAATATGGGCTAAGGCCCAAAGGCCACCGTTATTGAATTGGGCGCAGGCCCAGAATGACTGATGATTGCTTTATACTCATTGAGGGTTGTACACACTGAGTTTTCGAAACTCACCCCCTCCTTTTAAATTTTTCATGTGATCCTCAGTAGGCGGTTCGACGGATGGAGGGACTCGAATATGGCCAACAAGCAAAAAGTTTAGACTTAGTCTTTTATGTAATTTTTAATATATTGATTTTAATTCTTTTTTTTATTTGGGGTGTAATAAGGCCTTTCCTCTGGTTATTATTTCGAATTAGGATTATTACTATTTCTATTCTTTATATTTGTTAGAAGTAGAACATGGTTTTTCCTAAACAATAACTTTTTTTTAAAATACTACATTTTCGCAACTTAATTTTTAAATGACAAGTTTTCATAGATCATCTATTGTAAATAAAGCTTCCGCAACTGAAAAGAGGTTTTACAAAGTAATTATTATCATACAAGAAGGAATAGTTTTTTTTAAATACACCTCGCTTTTAAGCAACAAATACAAGCTGGGATATTACTCAAGGTTTTTATTTTAAAGAATGGTTTTCAATGAAAACAGGGTTTTCGAAAAACACTTCAATGTATACGCCAGATTCGGTCATAACGTCTAGGTCAAGTTTCAGTGTTACATACCCAATCTATCCGCTACACACCATCTCCGTACCAGCCCTACACACCATGTGGGGATAAAATCGACCCACCTAACCCTACACACCAAGTCGTGCTGGTTACAACACTAAAATAGTATTTGTAGCAGCTGCCAGTAATAGGCTTATAGCCTTTGAGAATACTTCCTCCAAAATCATATATCCCACCCCATGCAATGCAACACAATATAAATGTACATATAGTAAAAAAAATGGCATGCTCAAACAGGCATACATCACATATGGGTAAAACAATCATCTTACCAAAATAAGGGCCTAGGTATACTTACCTGCCCAACAGAAGGTCCACAGTCATCTTGGGCGACCCATGCAACCTTAACAGTCAATCAGTGATAATGGGCCCACAACCCATATCGCGAGCCCGTGTGGGTCCACACGCCCGTGTGGCCTACATAGCCCAAACTTGGCCTTAGCCATGTGGTTTACACAGCCTGGCCTACTAACTACCACACTTTTGTGCTATTTTCCTGTGTGAGGCCCACAGGCCCATTGGGCCTACACGGCCTAGTTCGGCCCAAAATGGCCCAATATCGTTTTAGTCCATGAAAGAGCTCATGGCCATCTCATTGACCATACGGCCATGTTTTGTCACATGACCTGCCATACGGGCAGTCACATGCCCGAGTGGTGTCGTCTATTCACCTTTCAGCTTTTCGGCTTTTGTCGGTTCACATCTAATGGCAGTGATGCGCATACACACCTGTTATGAAGTTGTAGCCGAAATGCCTCTGACATCGAGAACCTATGGTCAACCACAACCTCTCATTAGTCTAAAACCCTCGTTAATCTAAAAACATAATAATATTGAAAAGTGTCTTAACCAAATGATCGCTACTTACTAATCAACAATCGTAGGCCCTTCTTGTTCCAAACCACGTATTCTACCCAATGCTTTACCCTTCACAAGAATAGTTAACTGATTCATAAGAATCTATAATCCCACACAAATACAACTAGAACTTAAACACTTACCAATAAAGGAACTATCACTTTTAAAGGAAAAGCAATTGGCCCCACACCTTGTTTAAAGAAATTGAGCCCTTAGTAACATTTGTACAAAAAGAGAAGTGTTAGAAGGATATCTCCCCATGGTAAAAAGCAAAAATACAACCGTACGGCTTAAGAGATACATAAGCTGAACCTTTGAGAGGAAAGCCTAATAAGGTTTGGCTAGGGAGCACAAACCGTATAACACTTACCAATAAAACAAGTGGATTTCGGCAGTCCCAAAGCAAGAAACAGTCAAAGCATAGAAATGAGAAGAAGTGGAGGAAGATATTTAGGCCTTGACAAAGTTTGGCCAAAGCAAAATAAAAGAGTTGAGCGAGAGAGAGGGGAAGGAGTAATCGTTTAAAACAAGTCAATTGGAAGCAAGGAAGAAGAAAGAAAGAATCGGTCCCCAAGCAAGGCTAAAAACCGAAAAGGGATTGTAAGACGAAGGACTAGCGATATTCGACCAAAGAGAAGGATACCAATTGAGAAAAATGGAAGTGATGGACAGAAATCAGTGAATTAGAGGCTAAAGAGAAGAGTACAATCCAATCACCTAAAGAACCGAAAGGTACCCCAAACCAAAATCCAAGTAGTGTATGGCTTTAGAAACAAAGGTGAAAAGAAGCAACAGTTGCGAAGAACCAAAATGAATAGCAAGAGAAGCTCTCTAAGCTCAAAGCAGAATTCTCTAGAGTTCCTAGAGTCCACCAACGACACTAACACCCCCTCTTCACCACATCTCATTGATTTCCTCCTACAATCTCTCCCCACATCCTCAAATTGATTACCATTCAAATTCCCCCTTCTTCTCCTAATTTTCGGTTATACACTCCCCTACACCTCTCAAACTCCTCAACAGTCCAAGCTACAGAGTTCCACTAACACACAAATTCTTACACGGTAATAAGTAAAATAAAACACCCTTTTGAATGCAGTAGGACTCGAACTCAAATTTCTTGGCAATAGAAACATGACATTAACCCTTGGACCAACAAGTTTTTTTGTGACATGCTTTACCCACATTAATTTAAGAAGCCTACTATCAGAAAACAAGGGTTTATTCAAGTAGGAGCAAAATTTTACTCAAGCCAAGGCTTGAACCCAAGACTTCCTAGACACTCCTAGAGCACTAAACCACTAAGTCAGACATGCATCCACACCACAACACACAAAAATAATTTTAAGAGGGTTTTTGGGATTTAGGGCGTTACAATTCTACCCTCCTTAAAGAAAATTTCAGCCTCAAAATTTACCTAGTCAGAAGAGGTGAGGGTATTGCTGTCGCATCCCTCCTCGGGTTCCCACGTAGCCTTTTCAGAACTGTGGTTCTGCCAAAGAACTTTCACTAATGGGATTGATTTCCTTCTCAAAACTTTCACCTCTTGATCCACTTGTTCCTCTTTGAAAGTTAGATCTGGTCTAACTTCAATCTCCTCAACCGCTACCACATGTGTAGGATCAGAACGGTAAAGTCTCAGCATCGAGACGTGGAACATATCATGAATCCCCTCTAATTCTGGAAGTAGCTCTAACTGGTAGGCAACTGGTCCTCCTCGCCTCAATATGCAGTAAGGCCCAATAAAACTTGGGCTCAACTTGCCCTTACGCCCAAATCTCAGCACCTTCTTCCATAGTGAGACCTTCAGAAAAATAAAATCTCCTATAAAATACTCAATTTCCTTATGCTTCAGATCCGCAAATGACTTCTGTTTGTGTGATGCTGCCTTTAGTCGATCCCGTATTAATCTGACCTTATCCTCAGTATCAGATACTAACTTAGGACCCAGAGCATGTCGCTCACCCAACTCAGTCCAACATGACGGAGTGCGACACTTAGGACCCAGAGCACGTCGCTCACCCAACTCAGTCCAACATGACGGAGTGCGACACCTACGACCATAAGGTGCTTCATAAGGTGCCATTTGTATGCTAGACTGGTAGCTATTGTTGTAAGCAAACTCTGCTAATGGCAAGTAATCCTCCCAACTACCTTAGAAGTCAATTACATAACTCCTTAACATGTCCTCCAGTATCTTAATCACCCTCTCCAATTGACCATCTGTCTAAGGATGGAACGCAGTACTGAAGTCCAATCGTGTACCCAGAGCTTCATGTAACTTCTTCTAGAACCGAGACGTGAAGCAAAGATCTCTGTTAGATATTATGGAAACTAGTACCCCATGTAGTCTCACTATCTCGGATACATACAGCTCAGCCAGTTTTTGTAACGAATAATCTGTGGAAACTGGTATGAAATGGGTAGTTTTAGTCAATCGATCCACGATGACCCACACTGAATCTTTCTTAGAAGGCGTTAGGGGTAGCCCACTCACAAAGTTCATGGTAACTCTTTCCCACTTCCATAGCGGAATCTTAACTGGCTGAAGCAACCTAGGAGGCGACCGATGTTTCACTTTAACCTGTTGGCAAGTCAGACATTTCCCCACAAAGTCGATAATCTCACGCTTAAGACCCAGCCACAAATAAATCTCACGGAGATCTATGTACATCTTATTTCCACCTGGGTGCATAGCATAAGGGCTAATATGCGTCTCTCGTAGTAAAGTCTGTCCCAAATCAGTATCCTTAGGTACACAAATTCTACCTCGGAAACAGAGTACCCCTTCATTATGAAGCCCAAAATCTACAGTACTACCATTCTCGATCTGATGGAACCGAAGACCCAATGACTCATCTTCCTGCTGTTTACTCTTAATCTGTTCAATCCACACTGGTTTAACTTGGAGCTCAATCAACAAGCTACCATCATCAAATAAGCTAAGACGAGAAAACATTGCTCTCAGATCAGTTATAGCCCTACGGCTCAGTGCGTCAGCCACCATGTTGGTCTTACGAGGGTGGTATTCAATCGAATAGTCATAATCCTTAAGCAACTCAATCCATCTATGCTGCCTAAGATTTAACTCCTTTTAAGTGAGGAGATACATGAGGCTCTTGTGATCCGTGTAAATGATACACTTCTCACCGTACAAGTAACACCTCTAAATTTTCAATGCGAATACCACTACGGCCAACTCCAAGCCATGTGTTGGGTAATTCCCCTCATGAGTCTTAAGCTGGCGAGACGCATAAGCTACCACCTTACCCTTTTGCATCAACACACAACCCAACCCAACATGTAATGCATCATTGTAAATAGTAAATTCTTTCCCAGACTCCAACTAAATCAAGATAGGGGCCTCAGTTGAACTTTCTTGAGCTTTTCAAAGCTCTCTTGTTGCTCATTAGTCCAGTTAAATGACACGCCTTTACGTAGGAGCTTAGTTAAGGGCGCAGCAATCAGTGAGAACCCCTCTAAAAATCTTAGATAGTACCCAGCCAGTCCCAGAAAACTACGAATTTCTCACACAGTTCTACGCTACTTCCAATCTAAAATAGCCTCAATTTTCCAAGGATCAACCTTAATCCCCTAAGCAGATACCACATGACCCAGAAATGTTACCTCACATAACCAGAATTCACACTTTCTGAACTTGGCGTACAGTTGCTTCTCCATCAAAATTTGCAGAACTACTCATAGATGTTCATCATGTTCATATTCAGTCTCGAATATATCAGTATGTCGTCAATAAATACTACAACAAACCAATCCAGTTATGGTTGAAACACTCTGTTCATCAGATCCATAAAAGCTGCCGGTGCATTTTTTAGTCCAAAAGGCATTACCAGGAACTCGTAATGACCATAATAAGTCCTAAACGCCGTCTTGTGCACATCGGCCTCTTTAACTCTCAATTAGTGATACCCCAATCAGAGATCTATTTTAGAGAAAACCGATGCTCCTTGCAGTTGGTCGAACAGATCATCAATCTTTGGCAGAGGGTATTTGTTCTTAATGGTCAGTTTATTCAATTGTCTGTAGTCGATGCACATACGCATGAATCCATACTTCTTTTTCACAAACAAGACTGGTGCTTCCCACGGAGATACACTATTTCGGATAAACCCACAATCCAGTAGCTCTTGAATCTGGGCCTTAAGCTTCACAAGCTCTTTCATTGCCATTCTGTAAGAGGCAATGGACACTGGAGCCATACTAGGAAGGAGCTCAATCCCAAACTCCACTTCAAGTTCTAGAGGTAACCCTGGTAGCTCTTCAGGAAAGACGTCAGGAAAATCCTTAACTATTCTGATATCCTTCACCGAAGAGTCCCCAACATCTGAAACACTGACATAGGCCAAGAATGCCTCACAACCTTTGCAAACCAATTTCTTGGCCCTTAGCGCAGAGATTACATTACTCAAATAATTTAGTCGCTCCCTAATTACCACAACCTCCTCATCTGCCTCAGTTCTCAGTACAACCCGTTTAGTGGCACAATCCAAGCTTACCCGATGTTTAACTAACCAATCCATGCCTAGTATTAGGTCAAATTCTCCGAAAGGCAACTTCATAAGATCGGCCAGAAAGATAACTCCTTGTATCTCCAAGGGAACATCTCTAAACATCTTATTGATTCGAACAGACTACCCCAGCAGACTTAGAACAGTAATCTCATTCATAGTCTTTTCAGCCATAAAACCCAATATCTTAGACACAGAGCATGCTATGTATGAATGAGTAGACCCCACATCAATCAACGTAGTATAAGGTACATTATGGATAAAGAACGTACCCGAAATGACATCAAGAGCATCCACGTCCTCTCGGTGACGTGCAGCATAAACTAACGCCGGCTGCCTTGCCTCAGTATGACCAGCACCTCTGCCTGGTGCTTCACGACCATGACCCATACCATTTCCACCTTTGGCCTAACCACGTGTAACACCCCTCACCTGTTCCCAATACCGGGAAAGGGTTCGAGGCGTTACCGGCTTACACATTCACAAACACACTAAATCGGGTCACTGAATTTCACCCAAAATTAAAACTTTTCAAACACATGCACACAGTTTCTTATACAGGCCTTCGAGACCTAAAACATATATCGGGGCGGTTCGGGACAAAACTGAGAACATTCGATAACCTTTGGGCAACTTGTTAAATTTCCTTGCTTTAGTGAGTCACACGCCCGTGTGGGTGAGGCCGTGTGGTTGCACACGACCGTGTCCTCAGCCCGTGTAACTCTCTGTTTATGACATTAGCATACATTTAGGGGCACACGGCAAGACACCCACTCGTGTGTCTAGCCCGTGCTCGACACTAACTTAAAATTTTAAGTCCAGGGGACGCATGACCATACCATACGCCCATGGGGGCAATCTCGTTGTCACACACGACTTAGACACACGCTTGTGTGTCTACTCGTGTGGACCTTGTTAGGCTGATTTCTAAGCCTTTGGTCACCCTCTATCAACCAATCACACTTATAGGTTACCTTAATATATAATAAGGCCAGATTATATACTTACATATATCCTTGATAAACCTCATTGCATGTAAACCTCATATCATCGGTTTTATACATGCTAGGTTATTTCCTTTGTATTAAGGATTTTCCATGCCTCATTAACACCTTTAAGATTGGCTCATTATTGTAACTCATTGCCAATTATGGGCAAGCCACTCCATGTAAACATAAACATGCATAGATTTGTAGGTCATAGCCTACTTCAATATAAGCCAATTTCCATGGCCAAATACAAGAAGATATGTAAACTTTTACAAGCTTTCATGTGGGCAATTAAAATTACACATATCACAAAATGAACCAAAGCCCTATACATGCCATTGAACAAAATAAGAGTATCTATATACCAAAGCTGGACTAATTGATAGTGTGTTGATTCTCCAACCATCTTCCAATCTTTACGAGTCCTCGAGCTCTATAAGACAGGGAAAATAGAGGGGTAAGCATTTACATGCTTAGTAAGCCCGAATAACTGGAAAGTAAACTTACCAAGTAATTAGCATACAACCATATTTAGCAAATATACCAACAAGAGTGAAATGGTTTCCCTATCACATGCACTTAACCAACAAGTTAGTCACAATAATAATACACCATGTAATTTGTCTTAGATGAGCTCATCATCCAATATTTTCATTTTTATATCTCATGTTAATCCCGTTGAGTTTCTTGGAAATCTCGATGGATTATCTATTTACTGTCAAGTCATAAGAGCGATCATCTCATGTACGCACTCCTGCGAACCTCACATCTTACGGCGGGATTACCAGTCCGGCTAAATCCCCTGTGTTTAAACTGATAAGGTGATGTCGGGATTACCAGTCCATGCCAAATCCCTTATAGCGACAAACACCCTTAATGAGCTCGAATCTGAAATACCAGTCCAGGCTATATTCAGACCCTAGTCGGATTACCCATCCGGGCTAAATCCAAAATGCACACATATTCTTTGGGAGGCTCGATCACTCAAGGAACACCCATCCGGGCTAGATCCTTTTTATATTTGAGATCAACGGATTACCCGTCCGGGCTAAATCCTTTCTGCAACACATGTAGGATCTCAAGTCATGTAAGCCATGGTTTATCCATCAGATTCCCTTTTCAGCCTCAACCGGGACATTTATCAACATGTCATTATTAAGGACGTATTTCATAGATTTTCATGCCATCATCAAATGCAATTACCATACATTCATAAATCATGCAATTAAGCATACTATGAGTTTACTTTAAGTTATCCGAACTTACCTGGTATTCGTCTCGGAATCATGTTTCGGTTATTCTGAAACTTTTTATTTTCCTCGATCGACCTCCGAAATTTGCTCCTTAGGGTCTATAATAATAAAATTAAATTATTAACACCTCAAATTATACCTTTTCAAGTCTAAATGTCAACCCCGGTCCAAATGACTGTTTTGCCCTTAACCTTTCACATTTTTACGTTTTAGTCCCTAGGCTGGTATAATGAAATGCATGTTATTTCTACCTTACCCAAGCCTAGCCGAACACTTTTCCCTCTTATGGAAGCCCACATTTTTTCCATTATTTCACATTTCTACCTCATACTTTACACCTTTTGCAAAAAGGTCCTTTTAGGGATTTTCCATGAAAATCACCTAGGAAAAGATGTTAACACACATCCAACTTTCATATTCCTCCATAAAACATCAAAATACAAGTAACTCATGCATGGGTAAATTGCTAAACATGAACCCTAGCATGAAATATGGGTAGAAATAGAGAGAGTAAGCTACTGAGATTTCAAAAATACGAAGAACATTAAGGACGGGGCTTGGGAGCACTTACTATTGAGCTTGAAAAGCTTGAAAACCCTAGCTATGGAGAACCCAAATTTTTGGTAGCAACATGAAAGAAATGAGCTGATTTTTGTCTTATTTTTCCCATTTTATTTCATTAAAATGCCAAATGACCAAAATGCCCAAGCCCCCTTTCTTTAAAATTTCATCCATACAAGCCCATTTTTGTCCAAAAACTTAGAAATATGGTAAATTACTCTCTAAGGACCTCTAATTAATGATCTAAAGCAATTTTATACAAATTTCTTCTAGAATCCAAGTTTTACAATTTATTCAATTTAGTCCCTAATTTCCAATTGGACACTTTCTCAAAGAATTTCTTCATGAAACTTTAACACACGCATATTCTCATATTCTAGACCTCATAATACTTATAAAATAAATATTTTAATGTCAGATTTGTGGTCCCAAAACCACTATTCTAACTAGGCTCTATTTTGGGATGTTACACCATGGCCTCTCAGTGGCTGCTGATCACCCCGATGAACATTACCAAAACCAGTAGCTTGCATTTTCTCGGGCCTCCATGGACAATCCTTGACATGGTGCTCCAATGATTCACATCTCAAACATGCACCCATCTTTTTCCAATATTCACCCTGATGGCATTTCCTGCAATCAGCACAAAATTGTGGTCCAGTAGTAGCAACAGTAGGGGTCCTAAATTTGGTTGGCCCTTTAGCTCTTGGCTTTTTCTTAAATCTCTAAAAAGAATTTGAGGGCTCAGCATCCCTCATACCTTTACCTTTCTCTCTGTTCTGGCGCTTAGCGCACGTCACATCCTCGTCGATTTTTGCCTTGTCAACCAGTGCTGCGAAATCTCGCTCCCTCTGAGGAGCTATCAGAACCATTAAACCATCTCTGAGGCCATCCTCGAATCGAACACACCGCTCATATTATATTGCCACCATCCCACGTGCATAGCGGCTCAATTGTAAAAATTCGGCCTCATATTCAGCCAATGTCTTATCTCCCTGAGTTAAATTCAGAAATTCCCTCATACGGGCATCCACATAGTTGGCACCCACATATCTAGCCTGGAAAGTAGTCTTAAAAAACTCTCAGGTTAAATGATTGGCTTGAGTGCCCTCTTTTATAGTAAGCCACCACTGGTAAGCCTGTCTCTCAGTAGAGATACTGCACCTTTTAACTTCTAATTAGGGGTGCAGTCAAGGTCATCCATGATCCTTTTTGCGGCCTCAATCCAATATTCAGCTACATTAGGGGCAACTTTAGAAATACCCCTAAATATCTCTACCATATTAGACCTGAGTCGTTCCATAACTGACCCACGACCCACAATACCAGTACTAGGCCCAGCGACCCTTTCTAGAATCTTCAACATTGCTTGGGACAGTGCGTCATCCCCAACTGCTCGATTTTGAGACCCTGTCTCTACCATAAGTGAATCTGGTGCCTCTCTAACTTCCTCATTAGGCTGGTGTCTAGAAGACGAAGACCAAGCCCGAGCACCTCCTCGGCCTCTACCATGAGTACTTCTAGTGCTCATTATCCAATCACGTTCTTATCTATATTAAAAGTTTTATGCCAGTCAGTTTATTATTCTAGTGTTTATTACCTATATCTTATGAACAATATTATCTCAGAGTTTTGTTTTCGCAGTTCGTATTCTTACTACAGTTCGTAGTTTACTCTAACTAAAGAGGTTCAATACAATTTAACTATCTAAAGTAGTCTCAGTAATAACATTTCAATATTATCCTTTCAAAATAAATAATCAGAAAACTTACAGGATCGGATCGGAGACTCGGTGTACCACTCCTTTAGTAGAACATTCTCAAATAATCATTTTTAAACCATTTTAAAACAATGTTGTTGAAATTTTCACTTTTTTTGAAAAACCCAAATCCACAGCCTCATTTTGCAACCTGACTCTGATACCACTAAATGTAACACCCCAAACCCAGCTTAGACATTATGGCTGAATTTGTGATGTCACATTGGAGTGTTTTTCTAAAACACAAATTGCATGAAAATTCGTTCTACATAAAACTTCTTAAGGTTCTTAACAAAAGTTTAGGATGTCCAGTTCATTGTGAAAATTCAAGTTATCTTAGAAAAATATTAATTACATGGTTTGTTATTAAATTTTAAAACAGTGATCATTGCGAAAGCTTTTAAAATATGTTGCGTAAACATGGTGTTTTCAGAAAAACATTTGTGTCTATTTTCTTGAAAATCCGAGACCTACTACTATCAGATTAAAATTCAAGTAACTAAGTCCCCAAATTAAAATAAAATTAAAATTAAAATTAAAGGGGGCTTATTACATAATGAAAACCCAAAATAAAATCTTAATTATAATATTAAAAGAAACTTTGTCGAGTGGCCACCTCTAAGTCATCCAATGCCTTAATCCATCTAGGCTTGGGGATTTCCTGCATAGATAACAAATAGGCGAGTTTACGTGAACTCAGCGTGTGAAATCCCATAAAAGCATACAATCAGAGTAAACACAATTTGGGCCTAAGCCCTTTCAATTTTAGTTAGGGGCCTTAGCCCCTCTTTCAATAGTAGCAGCAATCTAGGCCTGAACCCATTTCAGTAACAGCGGAAGTCTGGGCCTTAGCCTATTTCAGAACAGTATGGACACAAAGAATCCTACCCAATCCATCCACTACACACCATCTTTGTACCAGCCCTACACACCATGTGAGGATAAAATCGACCCATCCAACCCTACACACCAAGTCGTGTCGGTTGCAGCACTAAAACAGTATTTGCAGCAAAGCTGCTAGTAATAGGCTTATAACCTTTCAGAACACTTCCTCCAAAATCATATATCCCACCCCATGCAATGCAACATAATATAAATATACATACAGTAAAACAAATGGCATGTTCAAACAGTCATACACCACATAGGGGTAAAATAATCATTTTACCAAAATAAGGGCCTAGGTATACTTACCGGCCCAACAGAAGGTCCACAGTCATCTTGGGCGACCTGTGCAACCTTAACACTCAATCAGTGATAATGGGCCCACAACCTATATTGTGGACCCATATGGGCCTACACGCCTGTGTGGCCCACATAGCCCAAACTTGGCCTTAGCCATGTGGTTTACACAGCCTAGCTTACTAACTACCACACTTTTGTGCAATTTTCCTGTGTGGGGCCCAAGGCCCATTGGGCCTACACAGCCCACTTCTACCCAAAATGGCCCAATATTGTTTTAGTCGATGAAAGTGCTCACGGCCATCTCATCGACCATACGACCATGTTTTGTCACATAGCCTGCCACACGGGAGGTCACTCGCCCGAGTGTCGTCGTTTGTTCACCTTTTGGCTATTCTGCTTTTGCTGGTTTCACATCTAATGGCAGTAATGTTATGGAGTTGTAGCAGAAATGCCTCTGAGATTGAGAACTTATGGTCAACCACAACATCTCATTAGTCTAAAACCCCTGTTAATCCAAAAACATAATAATATTGAAAAGTGTTTTAACCAAACAATTGCTACTTACCAATTAACAATCGTAGCCCCTCCTTGTTCAAAACCACGTATTCTTCCCAATACTTTACCCTTCATAAGAACAGTTATCCGATTCATAAGAATCTATAATCCCAGACAAATACAACTAGCACATAAACACTTACCAATAAAGGACTTATCACTTGTATAGGAAAAGCAATCGGCCCCATACATTGTTTAAAGAAATTATGCCCCTAACAACATTTGTACAAAAAGAGAAGTGTTAAAAGGATATCTCTCCATGGTAAAAAGTGAAAAAGCAACCGTACGGCCTAAGAGATACATAAGCTGAACCTTTGAGAGGAAAGCCTAATAAGGTTCGACTAGGGAGCAGAAACCGTATAACACTTACTAATAAAAGAAGGGGATTTCAGCAGTCTCACAGCAAGAAACGGTCAAAGCATAGAAAAGAGGAGAAGAGGAGGAAGATATTTAGGCCTTGACAAAGTTCGGCCAAAGAAAGAATAAAAGAGTTGAGAGAGAGAGGAGGAGGAGGAGTAATCGCTCAATACAAGTCAATTGGGAGCAAGGAAGAGGAAAGAAAGAATCGATCCCCAGGTAAGGCTAAAAACTGAAAAGGGATTATGAGATGAAGGACTAGTGATATTTGGCCAAAGAATCGATCCCCGATAATGCTCACTTGAACTTCCAGATATTGGCTATCTGGAGCTTCCTGATATAGTTTTTTGTGAACTTCCCAATTATGGCTCTTATGAGCTTCCCGTTATATAGCCCGGATAAGCTTCCTGATAGGCTCTTTATAAGCTTCCCGAAAGGGCTCTGTGTGAGCTTCCCGTTATTTGGCTCGAGAGTGTGCTTCCCGATTATGTGCCTTAAATTGAGTACCTCTGGAAATGAATTGACGAATTATAGTAGTGTACACTAAAGTGTACTATATGAGTATATCCATCGATATTTCAAAAAATTAAACTGGTAAAGTTCTGACATGGCTAAATTTAATTTGAAATGATTTGTCATTAAAGTGTACATGTAATATGGAAAAATGTTATGGAAAGCATATGTATATGAAAGAAATTAAATGATGAGCTTATCCATGTTCTTGGTATTATGTGAATTACTTGACTAACATGATTGGTGAAGTTGTGTTTTTAGGCTATAAACCAAATTGCTTGGATGTATTATTGTATGCTTATCTTAAATGTAAATATATGGTAAGCTAAATTATTGTTATACGAACTTACTAAGCATTAAATGCTTACTAGGTTTTCTTTTCTTTGTTTTATAGTGCTCAAAAGCTTGTAAAGGTTAGAGATCAGTCAGAGTATCATCACTCTATCCTTCAGCTTGTTTTGGTATAAAAAGTAATCTTATTTTGATATAAGGGCATGTATAGGTTAACTTGGTCTATGTTGGCATTTAAATAGTTGCTTGTAACTTAGCTATTAGAATGGCTAAAAATGGATTGTTTTGGTATGTTATTATAAGGTTATATATATCATGTTTAACTTATATGTATGTAGTTTGGTTAAATTGAATTAGGGTAAAATATAAACCATTACAAGAAGGTAAATTTGATCATTTGAATATGTGATACTATTTCATACTATGTTAATGATGTTTGCTTGATATATATGACTTGAATTGGTTGGCAAATGTATGCAAATGTTATTGTAGGTTGAAGGTTAAATTTGAGTGAGAAATAAGTCTAAGAAATGGCCTTATTTTGTCCACACAGGTAGACACACGGGTGTGTGTCTTTACCGTGTGTGACACAGCCTGGCACATGGGCATGTGATTTGGTCGTGTGTCCCCTGCATCTTAAAATTGAGAATAGAATGCTCAGAATTGGGCACACAGGTAGAGACACGGGCGTGTGCCTCAACTGTGTGTGATACACGGCCTAGAACACAGGCGTGTGTCTTGGTGATGTGAAACTTGCACCTAATTTGTGAAAATTAAATTGACCACACGGCCAAGCACACGGACGTGTGGCAGGTCGAGTGGAACAAGTCAAAAAGTTACACGGGTAAGGACACGGGCTAGGATACAGTCGTGTGCCTCACATCGAATGCTTGCACGACCTGAGACATGGGCATGCCACTTGGCCGTGTGACCCCTGTATTAAAGAAAAATTTTTAAATTTCGCAAAAAATTCTTTTAGATTCTAATTTAGTTCCAACTTGATTCTAATGTTTAAATTCGGCCTCGAAGGTCCATTCAAGGGACAAGATAATTATTTTTGGATATGAATAGTAAATTATATGGATTATCTGTATTTGTTCTGTAAACTTTGGTAATGCTCTATAACCCTGTTTTGGCGACGGTTATGGGTTAGGGTGTTACAAGTATCGATTTTAAATTGAGTATCGATCCTTTTTCTAATTTTAAATGATATGAATTATCTGTATTTGTTCTGTAAACTTCGGTAATGCTCTATAACCCAAGGGAGGCGAGCACTAAATTAATTCTAATTTAAACATAAAGAGATCTAATTAATACTTTAATTAAATTATAGTACAAAAGACCAAAAGAAAATTTTTAATAAACTATACTAAGAATATAAGAGGAAATTAAATAATCGCAAGAAATCAAAAAAGGAAATATGTTTTAAATCTAGGCATAGGTGTTTAGCTTGCTTCGATAATCATAATCAACTATCATCTCGGGCTTTCTTGTTCAATCACCTAGTCAATACCCTAGAATGTTCTTCCGAGACGTCCACTGATGTAGCACCTCTTACCCGTATTCGACGCCAGAATAGGGTGCGAGGCATTACCGGACTTAAACACAAGCAAACATACATTTTCAAGTCATGAATTTTCATTCAAATTAACACTTTTTGTATTTAATCATAAAGTCCCTAATATGAGCCTACGAGGCCTAAAACATCATTAGAAGTGGTTCGGGACTACACCGAGAACTTTAGAAAATTTTTTCCCTAAACAGGGGTCACATGCCCATGTGGATATGGGACACGCCTGTGTGGGCAGGCCGTGTGGTCACACACGCCCGTGTCTCGACCCCGTGTCTGTTTGTCACCCAAGAAAAAATTGAAGACACACAGCCAAGTCACATGCCCGTGTGCTAGGCCGTGTGGTCGATTTAAAATTTATGATTTTCATTAAATAGGTGCAGACTTCACACGCCCAAGACACACGCTTGTGCCTGAGGTCGTGTCTCCACACGGCAGAGACACAGGTCTATGTCTCTACCCGTGTACTCAATTCTGAGCATTCTGTTTCTCAAAATTAAGGTGCAGGGGACACACGGCCTAGACACATGCTCGTGGGGCAAGCCATGTGTCACACACGGCCTAGACACACGCCCGTATGGACAAAAAAAAAGGCTATTTACCAAGTCATTTTGCCACCCTTTAATGCACACACCTACACAACATAACATAGCACCAATCCAAGCACATATATACAACCAAATCAGCCACAACCAAGGCATTAACTCATCATTCACATGCTACCATCTTTCATACACAAACATCACATACTCATCAACCCAAATCATGTAAATTTCCACTTCCATGAAAGGAATTATCATATAAATTACTTATACCAATAGTAGCCAATTTCAAATGGCCTTATACAAAATGAACTTTCAACCAATATAAGCCAACACATTTGGCCAAATCAATTTTGACTCATAACAAAATAACCAAGTCCCCTATACATGCTATAACTCAAAATGTTGAAATCATTGATACCAAAATAATTGTTGATAGTGTGAGTGGATCTCCGATGATCTCTGATCCCTGAACTAGCTTGGTGACACTATTGATAAGGGAAAGGAAGGGGAGTAAGCTATAAAGCTTAGTAAGTCCCTATGCAAATAATAAGCATCATAACTACACATTTAACATGCAATTAACATGATGAAAATTGGCACGAATGTTATTAAAATCTTATAGTCATAACTTACTCAATCAAAACCTTACGAAGGGTTCATCACATATCGAGCTCATTACGTATGATTTTTACGTACATACCTGTACCAACTTGCAACATAACCATAGTCTTTAACAACTTCGATGTTCCCGTTGAACATTCAGAATATTAATGGATACTTGGAAATCTTTGCACATAAGTGCCATAAATGTAGCCAAAGCTACCTCATATCTCATTAAACATATAGGCTTGTTTTTTAGCTACTCACGGGCCTACTCACACAAGTTGTCAGGTATCCACAACATATGCTGGTATACGTAGCCACTAGTAGTGTAACACCCCTAGCCCGTATCCGTCGTCGGATGAGGTTTATGAGGTATTACCAATCATACTATTATTCATACAAATGTTTCTTATAAATTGTATTTCGAGATTCAGATCACATATATGCTTATAACTCAATCCAATATCAAATCTTAAAAAAATTAACATGCACGACGCAGCATAAATAATGTATGACCCAAAATGTATATATATAAGTTAAACATTTTATACATATAGAGAACATGGAACACATCCATAACTTCATTATTGAATATTAGACTTGTTTTATAAATGTCGCACGTATGCACAAATTTTACATCAATTAAAACAAATGTCATTACCTTCCTTTTTATTTATTCATGTGGCATTACTTTATTAATTATTATGTTGTTCATAGGTCATACATTAAGGCTATCTAATACACCCATTAAATATAAATAAACATGTAAGTAGGTATAACTAAACATAACCGAATAAAACTATAAGGCAAGTCATAATTTCAATTTAATAAATCACCATCACATAAGAGACGTAACATATGTTATAGAGCTCAAACTCATTTTACCATGTAGCATAAACCCATTAAAGAACCCTAAAGATAATTTAATATCACATCATGCAAAATTCATTATATTATCAAGCTGCCATCAAATCACAATAACAACCTTTGCATACACTTCTATGTAAACTAAAAGAATTCATAGTACATAATTTAAATAAAAATCACATATGCATCATTAGTGCTATATAACATGGCCGTACCTACTATCAATACATATATATATTTGTAACTAATGCTTATTTATCCAAAATTTTAAGGCCACACTTAACTTATGCGTACATGTCAAATAATTAACCAAAACAATTTTAAAATGTATTTAATACTTGTTACCTTTCATCACCGAATGGTAATACTTAAATCTAAGCTCACTAAGTATTATATCTATGCACATACGAGCCTAAGCCAAAGCATATAAAGCAAATAAACATATGTATACTTCATCTAAACTTAATCACATCCAAACTAATTTAACATGCTTATGATCGATTCTACCATGTCACTTACTAAGTCATAAACCAACCTTAATATACAATCACATAGCACCATTTATAAATGTTCTTAGCATACGACATCTTGACCCAAAATAGATTTAAACCATAACTAACCCGAAGCCAAAATCAAGCAAGATAGTTAAGCCATTTTTGCATGTCTAATATACAACCATTTTCAAAATAATTAATCCCCAAAGCCTGTCTATACATGCCATAATTTAAGTTTAGCTTATAAGGTTCCAAAACAGTAGATAGTGTGATGAACTTGGCTGACAATCCCTGAGCTCGTAGCTTGACTCCAAAATCTATAAAACAGAGTAACATAACACACAGAGTAAGCTATCATAGCTTAGTAAGCCATAAGCAAATAAACAATCTAGTGATATAACCAACTCATTTTAAACTTAACCGAATTATACTAGTACAAGTATGCTTAGTCTCAACCTACTAATTTCATACATGATATTTTCATTTTTATACAAAATTCCCACTTTGGCTGAATGCTTATATAACCAATATGAGTAATTCACATTTCACTTACAAAGCCAATATATCATTAGACAATCAAATATACTTATACTCATAAACACCAACTCAAGCATCTTAATATATCATCATGTACACATTACCTAAATGGATGAATACACATGGTTACATCAATAAACATATCTCATATCATTTTGAAGACAATGACAATATATATATCTTATCAAGATCGATTACACTTTTATAATTACACGTTTCATATTTACCTCATAAGTTATTTGTATCAAACATTAAATACTTACTTACCTTACCTTGAATAGGTAACAAGTTAATCCATACTTGGCATATAGCTTATTTTACACATTCATTCATAGCTTTTCTTTGCCAGATGAACCTTTCAGAATCGGATAGGACACTCAGATAATCACATAAATCGTACAATGCCAACGTCCCAGACATGGTCTTACATATAGCCACATATCGATGCCATTGTCCCAGACAGGGTCTTACATATACACACATATAGGAATCACATATCGATGCCATGGACTTACTCGCACATATATATCGGAATCCTATGTCATGACATATGTATCATAACTATTCCTAAGGTTCATACGGGGCTTTCGGACGTCGTAACTCGGTTGAAACGATTTCATGAACATAGTTACCATGCTTACACATTCAGCATTAGCACATATTAATTCATATATTTCATATCAACATATATTCTTTACATTAGATTAAAATTAAGTACGTCTATTTGCTTATAAACTTACCTCGGATGTTATAAACGGAACAAGGCAGCTAGTCGACGACTTTCGTTTCCCCCGATCCAAATCCAATTTCTTTGGTTCTTGATCTAAAAATATTCAAATTAAGCTCATTCAAACATATTTTCATTCAATTTAGTCCAAAAACACATAAATGGGCAAATTACCATTTTACCCCTATCATTTACAATTTTTACAATTTAGTCCCTATTGCACAAAACACAAAATACACAACATTTCCCTATACTCAAGTTGAGCCGAATTTTACCCATGCTTATACAAGTCCATATATTTCATTTATTTCACATTTTAGTCCCTCAAATTATTATTTTGCAATTTAGTCCTAATTACTCAAAATCATCAAAAACTCCAATACAAAACATAATCTAAAACATATCTTTCATTTTTCATCATCAAACAACAAAAATAATAAGCTCTCATCAATGGCATAACACAAAATACTAATCAAAATAAAAAATTCAAGCATGGGTTTTGTAGTACTCGAAGCAGCAATATCAAAAACGTAAAAATTATCAAAAATCGAGCTGAACACTTACCTTGATTGAGCTTAGAACCAATCGAACCTAGCTTGGTTTCTTTTTTTTTTTCTTGTTTTAACTTTTCGCAATGAAGAACAAATAAAACTAAATAATTTTGATAACTTTATTATTAACTAATATATGTTTATTAACTAAATTACTTAAATAACCTTAATGAAATAATAACAAAACTATATAATATATGTCTTTTATCGCCCACTTATTATGTCAATGGGCTATTCACAACTTAAGGACTTCCATTAAATAAGCCAATAACAATTCGACCCTTTATGCTTTTAACTACCAAATTTTCAATTGACGCGATTAAGTCCTTTTTCTTAATCGGATACCTAAACGACAAAATTAAATCACGAAAATTTCACAAATATAAATTCACACAAAATAAACACAGAATATAATTTTTAAATATTTTCCTGACTCGAATTCGTGGACCCGAAACTACCATTCCGATTAGGGTCTAAATTGGGCTATTACAGGTAGAACGTACAAGACCAGCACCCGGATCACTTAAACACATGGGTTCCTAGTGACATGTCACTCATATCCTATTCTATTCTAAGGCTCAACCAGGAATTTTCGCTTGTAGAAACTTTGTTGAATATGTCCAAAGAGTCAATCACAATTCATACAATATTAAAACATTTAAAACCTAAATATAAAAAGGCATTATTTACATACGAACTTACCTTGGTTCAAAAATAGTAGAATTGGACCTAATCGTCAAACACTTTGTTTTCCCCCAATCTAGGTCCGAACCTCATTTTTCTTGATCTATAATGACAAATTTAACTCAATTAATATTCACATTGTTCAATTCAGTCCAAAAATCATATTATGGCAAAATTACCTTTTCCCTAATGTTTCATATTTTTATAATTTAGTCCCTAGGCTCGTAAAATGAATTGTATTCAATTTCTTCAAAACCCAAGCCTAGACGAACCATTTTCACACTCATACCAGCCCATATTTTTCATTTAATCTCACTTTTACTACTCATTTTTGTAACTTTTACAAATAGGTCCTTTTTGACATTTTCATAAAAAATCACCTAGTAAATGTTGTTTATCTAACACCAAACATGCATTTTATACTATTAGCCATCAAAATACACAAATATCTAATATGGGTAAATTTTAAACTTCATCTTTCTTTCAAATTAGTCCTTGAATAAGCTAGATTAGGTTGCAAGGATATCAAAAACATGAAAATCATTAAAACGGGGCTAGAACAGACTTACAATCGAGCTTGGAAGATGAACAAACCCTAGCTATGTCTTCCTTAAGATTATTCGACCATGGGAAATGAAGCTGGACAAGATTTTTGCTTGATTTTGCTTTTAATTCATTTAATTACCAAATGACTAAAATGCCCTAACTTAAAACATAAAATTTCTCCTACTTCATGTCCATTTTTGTCCACTAACTTAACAAATGGTCTAATTACCATCTAAGGACCTCTAATTTAAAATCTCATAGCATTTTGACACCTTTAGCTTCTAAAACTCAAGTTTTGCACTTTTTGCAATTTAGTCATTTTTGCTAAATTGAGTGCTCAAACGTCAAAATTTTCGAATGAAATTTTCACAGAATCATTCCCTAAAACTGCAGACCATAAAAATATAAGAAAAATAAATTTTTCTGCGTCGGATTTGTTCTCCCAAAACCACTATTCTGACTAGACCCAAAATCGAGTTGTTACAACTCTCCCACTATAGGGATTTTTGTCCTTGAAAATCTTACCAGAAAATAGGTTTGACTGTTGTTTTCTCATAGGTTCCTTGAGTTCCGATGTAGCTTCTTCAACCCCATGTCATTGCCATAAAACTTTCACTAGGGCTATACTTTTATTTCTCAATTGTTCAACTTCCTAAGCTAAGATCTTGATCGGTTCTTCACCATATGTCATATCCGGTCGAATCTCAATCTCTGTTGGAGAAATCACATATGAAGGATCAGAACGATATGGTCGTAACATCGACACATGAAACAAATTATGAATCCTTCCAACTCTATCCGTAAAGCTAACTGATATGCCACTGGCCCTATTCTTTCAGTAATCTCATACGGCCCAATGAAACACAGACTTAACTTGCCTTTACAGCCAAATCTCAGAATCTTCTTCCACGAAAATACTTTCAGAAATACTATATCACTAATCTAGAATTCTATCTCTTTCTTTTCAAATATGCATATGACTTTTGTCGATTTGAAGCAGCTTCAGGCAATCACAGATTACATTCACTTTTTCTTCGGTTTCTCTAACCAAGTCAACTCCATGAATCTGTTTCTCACTAAGCTCTATCCAACATAATGGAGTTCACCACTTGCGGCCATACAGTGCCTCATACAGTGCCATCTTATACTCGGCTAAAAACTATTATTATAAGCAAATTCGACCAATGGTAGATATTTCTCTCAACTACCTTCGAATTCTAGAACACGATATCAGAGCATATCTTCAAGAATCTAAATTACTCTTTCAGATTGACCGTCGATTTGCGGATGAAAAGCGATACTAAAATTTAACTTCGTACCAAAAGCCTCTTGTAATTTCTTCCAAATTTTCGAAGTAAAGCTTGGATCTCTATCCAAATAATAGAAATAGGCACTCTGTGCGATCTCACGATCTCAGAAATGTACAATTCAGCTAACTTATCAAGTGAGTAGTCCGTACGTACCAAAATAAATGATCATTTGTCATCTATCAACAACAACCTAGATGCATCTTTCTTTCGGATCAAAGCAACCGTGAAACTATGAACATCCATCACCGACAATCATGCGAAGTAAACTTGAAGCACTTGGTGTTCAGCTTTACTTGTTGACATATCAACTCTCGATACAATTAGAAATCTCTTTCATACCTGACCACCAATACAATTCTTCAAATCATTATACATTTTCGTACTACCTAGATGAACTGATAAACAACCGCTGTGTGCCTCATGTAAACTTTTCTGAATAAGTTCATCATTTTTCGGTACACATACTCTATCCCGAAACATCAAACAATCATCTAAACTGATCCAAAAGTCGGTATCACTACCCGATCACACTGAGCTCTTTTAACTTGCAATTCACTATCATTTCTAAGCTTCACAAATTTCTAAATAAATACTGGTCTAGCTCTCAACTCAACCAAAATTGAACCATCATTAGACAAGGTCAATCTCATATTCATAGCTCTCAATGCAAACAAGGATTTTTGCTCAAAGCATCTACGACTATATTCGCCTTTTCCAGATGATAATCAATCACTAGTTCATAATCTTTAGAACTCAAGCCATCTTCGCTGTCGTAGTTCAGATCTTTCTGTGTCATCAAGTATTTTGAACTCTTATGATCAGTAAAAGATATGGCATTTATCACCGTACAAATGATGACGCCAAATTTCAAGACAAAAATGATGGCGGCCAATTCAAATCGTGTGTCAGATAATTTTCTTGTGCGTTTCAACTGCTGAGGCATACACCATTTGCCTCTTGCATCAACACACAACCCAAACCATCAATGAGTTCGCTATAAATACAATTCTTTCCAGATCAGTGTACAAAAACGGTGCCTCAGTCAATAACACTTTCAATTTCCCAAAACTTTGCTGACATTTTTAGACTATTCAAATTTAACATTTTTGCACAATGTCATAAGAGTAGCAATCATCGAAAATCCCTTGACAAAACATCGGTAAAACCGTTAAGCCCAAAAAGCTTCTAACTCAATACATCCTGGCGGTTCCAATAACAATTGTCGAAATCTTACTTGGATCAACCCGAATACCATCACTAAAACAATATGTCTAAAAACTGACTTCTTAGAGCCAAAACTCACTTTATTGAATTTAGCAAACAATTTTTATCTCTCAAGGTCTGCAATACAATTCTTAAATGCCTAGCATGCTCAGACTCATCTCAAGAATAAATTAGAATATCATCGATGAACACAACCACAAACTTATCTAAATATGGTCGAAATGTAACAGCCCGATTAGGACTAGTCAGAATAGTGGTTTCAAGACCACGAATCTGACATAGAAAAAATCCATTTTTAATTATATTTTTATGGTAGTAGTTTATGGAACTATTCTGTGAAAATATCATTCAAAAATTTTGACGTTTGGGCACTCAATTAGTCAAAAGGACTACATCGTAAAAAGTGCAAAAGTTGTTCTACATGCAGAGGTGTCCAATTGCTATGAGATTTAAATTAGAGGTTATTAGTTGGTAATTGGACCATTGGATAAGTAGTGGTAAAAAATGGACATGGATAGTAAAATTTCAATTATGCATTGA